>NC_046315.1:3230021-3598771 GCF_009819535.1 Lacerta agilis
AAATGAATGAATGAATGCAATAAATAATAAATAAAATGGTGATAACTGGTGGAACACCAGGCAGCCGCGTTGGATCACACATTTACTGATAGCCCGGGGACTTAATAAATGAATTTCCCAGATGTCGCCTGGAGAGTTGCAAGCCTGGCGCGTCCGCCCCTTGCTTTCGTTCTTGAATTCTTGAACACTCGTCCGCTTTACATCTTTACTTCGACATTTGCAATAATCCGACTTGGGCAACGATGCGAATTAAATCTGAGCGGCCCACGGTCGCCCAGTCCTTCTGTTTCAAACTGAAGCAACGAAAGTGATTCCTCTGTCCCCAAATTGTTGGGTACCTTTTCGGGGTTCGCCAACCGAAACTCTTTTTTCACCCCCAGGTCGATTTCAAGCACCGTTTGGTCATCTACACAGCTGCCTTGAAATCGACTAGGAATTCATTCTGACCGCATCATTATAAACCAGATTCATTTTCAGGCGTATTTCCCTTGTAAAAATGCATACGATTTAAATCTCAGGTAGGATGCTTACGGACCGCAAGGGTCTCGCTTTGAGGAGAGTGGGCCGCCTCCCTTATTTCGGAGTCTCTTGTTCCTTCAAAACAAGAGACCTCAATGTTTTGTTGTTTGTTGCTAAACCAGGATTCGTTTCCTATTTGTTCCTAAATCCGGATTAATTTCCTACTTGTTGCTAAATGCGGATTCGTTTCCTATCTTTACCGTCGAGCGAACGAGTGGGTTGGAATGGCTGAAAGGTTGACGAAACCTCCATTCGGTCCTTGCAAACCGACTGACTATCCTTGCAACGAGTAACTCCAGAAGCAAAATCTGGATTGTGTTTTGCTCGCGCCAGAAACGAAGGGGGAATGAAATAATTCCAATATCGCGCAAAGTCGCTTTAAGGCGGCACACCAAGGCTCGTTTCCAAGTCCATTAAACTCAATTGCAGGGTTTTAAATATACTTCACCCCTCCATCGTATTCAATGAGACATTAAGGCCAAACCCCTACGCCCATTTACTTAGGGGGGGGGGGGAAACTTACTTCTCTTACACGGCTGATATCAGATTATTATATCCTGCCCAAATTCTCCCAAACCGGAATGGCTTTTTAAAAGCGACCCCAGTATGGTGAGATGCGCCGGAGTTTTTTTTTCAAGCACAGTGTTATGGGAAGATAATCGCCCCCAGCTGCATTTCCCGTCTCCCTCAAAAAGCACAGGTGGGGGGGGGCGTGGGGACACGCGTGGGAAAGAGATGGAGATTTTGAGTTTAAATAGTCGCGGACGTCCTGTGTTTAATTTCCTTTATTTCACACCGCAATATCTCCCAAGTGGGCTCAGTCCGGGTTGGTCTCAAACGTGCTCCTTGCGAGAGGCATGAGGCGTAGGCAAGGTTTGGAGAGTCACACAGAACGCTTCGTCCGTGGCAGAATAAATAAAAAATAAAAAAAAACTGTCCAGTTGCACCTTAGAGACCAACTAAGTTTGTTCTGGTATAGGCTTTCGTGCGCGTGCACACGTCTTCAGATACCGTGATATTCATCCTTGGCAACTATTGCAGAGGAAAATGAGAGGAGAGCGGAAGGGATCCATGTTTTCAAGAGTCCCTGGAATCCTGTGCGTTGCCCAGAAGAGATTGGGTTGGCTTGTAGAAGAAGAGTTTGGATTTGATATCCCGCTTTATCACTACCCGAAGGAGTCTCAAAGCGGCTCACATTCTCCTTTCCCTTCCTCTGTGAGGTGAATGGGGCTGAGAGACTTCAGAGAAGTGTGTCTAGCCCAAGGTCACCCAGCAGCTGCATGTGGAGGAGCGGAGACACGAACCCCGTTCACCAGATAACGAGTCTACCGCTCTTAACCACTACACCACACTGGCTCTCTGTAACAATATATTTATCGTTGATCGTTTTATTCACTGCATTCCTAGCTTACCTTTTCCTCCAAAGAACTGGGGGTGGGGGGTGGGGATTCAGTCCCCTCCTCATTTAATTCCCACCTCAACCCTATGGGGTAGACTAGGCTGAGATAGAGTGACTGCTCCCCAAGGCCACCCAGCGACCGAGCGGAGATTTGAACCCTGGTCCCCCCACTCTAACCGCTATGCAACACTGTCTCTCCGTGTGTGTATGTGTGTGAGTGAAATTAACACCCCGTCTGCCTCTCCTGAAGGGCCCTTGGACTGCTGGGTGGTGGCGTCTTGCCTCGCTTGCCTAAATTTTACACAGGAGGAAGCGCGTCCTTCTTACACCGCGGAGACCAATTCAGGCGTACCATGCGCGTTCCAAAGCGTAGGCGAGGATAAGTCACGCAAAACCCAGAATTTCTTTTCAAGAGGTGGGGAAAGAATTGCCTTAAAAGCGCCTGGGTTTTAGAGAAAAACCAAGAAAAGGTCTTCTGGGGTATCTTAAAGGCAAAACAGATTACCTGTGGCAAAGGGAACCTGTTCGTCTCCTAGGGTACCATCTCAGATGCTTCGCCGTCGTCGTTTTATCTCCCCCCCCCCCCCCCAACACAAATTAATCCATCAAATTCCACATTTGGGGATTTCTCTTCCAGATACTTCGTAAACGCAAATCCTTTCTCCCGTCAATTTCCAGCACAGTTTTAGATAAATTACAAATTTTGCTTTGGAAATTATTGCAATAGGATCGCTGCAAGGTATAACATAGATTTCCTCCTTTTTTTTTTTAACTTGCCCTTAGGTTGCTATCCTGCTTAGACGATGTTGTTGTTCAGTCGTTCAGTCGTGTCCGACTCTTCGTGACCCCATGGACCAGAGCACGCCAGGCACGCCTATCCTTCACTGCCTCCCGCAGTTTGGCCAAGAAACCAGGTCCTCGAAGCTTTCAGCCCGAACCGGATCGCGCCCTTCTTGGTAAACTAGATAAACCTCTCCCCGCCAGCCTAAAATACCGCCAGCGACGGACGCTTCCTTCCTCCAAGATTAATAAATTCCATAAAAAAAAAATAGTGTATATATTTTTCTGGGAGCAATTTCTGCAAAATATCGAATTAGATTCCTTGATCTAATCCTTCCATTTGCTCTAACCCGATTACGCATTAATTTGTTTTGGCTGTGAACAGAGGGGCGACGGAGCCCTGTAACTCGATTAGGCACAAATGTTATATCTTTATAACTGCATTTTGCAAAATTGGTTTATACCTGGTGGGTTGCGAGCTCCCCCTCCCCACCCTCTGCGAAGGGGGGAAAGGAAATAAAGCGGCGAGGGTCGGCCGGGTTGCAAGACAAAAATTGGAACCAGAGAGAGAGAGAGAGAGAGAGAGAGAGAGAGAGAGAGAGAGAGAGAGAGAGAGAGAGAGAGAGAGAGAGAGGTTGGCTCTGGGCTTCTTTTTTTGGGGGGGGTGTCTCTGCCTCCCCAATATTCCGAAGGAGTCCCTCGCTCCTGGCCCCTGGAACCAGCGGACCCCACTCGGGAGTGGCTTCCAGGCGGGCGGGCGGGCCGTCCGAAGCCGCGCCTCCGGCCCGCGGGGCAAACCAGCCCGATACCCCTCTCAGGCTAGGGGTGCCCTCCTCCTGCGCGCCTCGGCAGCGGAGCCCTCGTCTCCTAGAGCCCTGGAGCCGGCCGGGAGTGGGACCCGGGGGGGTCATCCATCCCAACCGGCCGTCGTCGGCGCCCTTACCTGTGGCGTAGGGCGAGGGCTGGTGGTCTCGGAGGGCGCCCAGGGTGCAGTTGGCCGTGCTGAGCGGCGGGCAAGCCGGGCTGGCGGCGAAGCTGCTTCGGATGGGGTTGTACTGGAAGGTGTTGGCTTGGCTGCAGGAGTTGAAGTCCGCGTACGCCGACGCCTCCATGGCCGCCATGCAAGAGTCGTACGAGTTCAGGTAGGAGTAATCCATCTTGTACATGGGGAGCCGGGCCCGGGATCTGGAGATCTGCAGGGTGGCCGGCAGGCCCGGGGTGAGAGAAAGAGAGAGGGAGAGGGAGAAAGAGGGGGCCCCTCGGCTTGGGCGGCGGCGGCTGCAGCGGCGGCTGCAGGTGCCTCGTCGCGCTCTGGAGGCGCACCGACGGGGCGGACGGGTGATATAGTTGGCGGCGGCGCGCGGAGAAACAAGGGACGAGGCGGCGGGTCCTTTGCATGACAATCTCGCCGGGAGTCGATTGGGGGGAGGGAGGGGCTGCCAGGGAGGGGGGCTGCCCGCCGCCCCGCCCACCCCTCCCTCCCTCCTTCCGTCGCTCAGCCAACCGTTAACCCTTTCGGGTGGCATCCTCAGTGTAGCAGAAGAGGCTGCAGGATGAGTCCATTCGCCTCCCCTGCCAGAGAAGTTTCGCCGCGCAAGCTGCCGCGTTTCCCGTGTTTAAAAACGTTAAGGGCACCAACCAGGAGAGCCCGCTGGATCAGGCCCACCTTTCCAGCGTCCTGTTCGCATGGGGGCCAAGCAGCCCGGAGGTCATACATACCCCAAAAGGGGAAATTGCAGACAGGAGCACCGCTGTAAGAATGCAATAAGAGCTCTGCAGGATCAGGACCATGGTCAGGAACTTGGGGGGGGGATGGAGTCACAAGACGCAGTGTGCACGCACCAGGTTTGCATGGCGATGCCCGTCAACTTGGGGTGGGAGCGGCGGCCCCCTCAAATATTTTATGGGGAGGTCCGAAGGGGTCCTGTGTCTATGGTGCACCGATTCCAGCACCCTGCTCTCGCGGTGCTCAGCCAGATGCCCGTTAAGGGAGGCCAGCGAGCGGGACCCGAGCCCAAGAGCAACGCTCTCCCCTCCTGGGGTTTGCAGGGAGGCAGCAACTGGGATCCAGAAACATCTCTGCCTCCGACGGCTGCTGGCTCCGCCCCAACCTCCTCTGGCCCAAAGGGGAAATGATAAAAATAAAAACCCACATACCACCTTCGCTGTCTCCTTCTCCTTCGCTGGTGGAAGGGAAAGAATACTGGCCTGCCTTGCAGGGCTGAGCGCACAGCCTGTGTTGAAACCTGTCCTTGAAATTTCAACAAAAACAACAACATCCTGCCCTCGTTCTCCTCTCTCCCGCGCCCCGTTTCTTTTCTCAGCGTTGACTAAGGAAGGACTTTGCACCCTAGATAGAGCTGGAAGGTACCCCAACCCCAGGCAGTGCAAAACTTGCCCAAGTTGCGAAGAAACCGGTGGAGGGGGGGCGCGTGAAAGTGTAGCTGGGCGCGCGCAACGAAAAGCGCCTGTGTTGGGCGGTGAAAACCGATTCTCAGGCTAATATGGTTCACGCGTACCTGGCTGGGCACAAAAATATATATATAAGCGATTTAAAAACTTGTGTTTTTTTTTTACTGTCCCCTCCCCTGAATGGTAATCTCTGTATGGTCAAAAGGGGAGAGCAATTGTCATTATTATATGATTTACATATTCACAATGTGGCGAGACGCTTGCTTCTGTCGGCTCGCGGGAAGGAGCTCCTGGGGTGGTTCAACAGGAAGTGGCTTACTTCCGAGTAGACCTGCCGAAGGTTGTAGGATGAACCGCAGCAGCCGCGGGGGTGGGGGGGAAGCAGGGCAGAACGGGGGGGGGACCCCAAGCCTGGCACCCAACGTCCAGGGCTTTTTGTTTCTTTCTCAATTTGTGGTAGTATATAAAGTAGATTCTCAACTCCGCAAGCGCATCGCTCGCTCGCTTATTCATTCATTTCTTGCATCTAGCCCACCTTTCTCTCTCTCAAAGTGACGTGCCTGGTTCTCCCCCTCCTCGTTTAAACCCTACAGCAACCCTGCTAGGTAGGGGAGGGAGGCGAAGGTGCAGTAACTGGCCCCCCAAGGTCACCCATTGGAGCGGTGGATTCGAACCCTGCTCTCCCGGCCACGCTTCCCTTCCCTTCTGTGCACTAGGCCACGCTTCCCTTCCCTTCTGTGCAGTGCAGCGTCCTGTTGGGAGGTCGAGGCGGATTCCTTGGCGCATCCTGCCGTCCGGCTGGGCTCCTCTTGGGTTGACTCCAGTCGGGGTGAAGCATCCGAGAGTGGATTTGCGTCGTCGTCCCCCCACCACCACGAAGTCGAGGGGAAATGAGAGAGGGGTAGCTGCTTGGCATGCAGAAAACCCCCCCCTCCTTTCAGCCTTGTCACCTCTTTTTTAATAAATAATTTTTATTATTTTATACTAAATTACTACAAAAAATAAAATATACATTCACAATCAATCTCCAGTTTTGGCTAACATAGCCGTGACTTCCCTCAGACCTTCCACATGGCTTTCAGAATTATATCTTAATATTATACTTCTTAAATCTACCATTGCTTACATTATCATAAATCTCATGCATACTCTAACTACCATACTTACAATAATATTTCTACATATTAACTACAAAGCTTCTTGCAGTCCTATTAGCGTATTCAACTGCAAATTGTCTTTCAAATAGTTCGTAAACTTTAACCAGTCTTTGATGAATTTCTGGTCCCGCTGTTCCCAGATTCTTCTTGTCATTTTATCCAGTTCTGCATATTCCATTAATTTCACTGTCCAGTCCTCTTTTGTCGGTATTTCTCACTGTTTCCACCTTTGTGCTAGCAAAATCCTAGCTGCAGCCACTGCGTATTGGAAAAGTTTAACGTCCTGTTTTTTAATGTCTGTACCTATAATACCTAGTAAAAAGGCTTCAGGTTTTTTTTTTAACAAAATTATATCTCAGCATTTTTCTCAACTCATGATATATCATATCCCAGAGCCTTGTCACCTCTAGCTAAGGGGATCCTGGGGCAGATAACGGGGAACGAGCTTTCCTACTCTTGACACCTAGGAGCATGGGGTGGCGGAGACTGCCTCTGATGCTCTGAGTCTTTGTCCATCTAGCTCAATAGTGTCTACACTGACTGGCAGCCACTGTCCATTTTTTTTTGCAGGCAGCCTCATCTGGAGATGCCACTGAACTGGGGATTTTTCTGCATGCAAACCAGGTGCCCCGCCGCCATGCTAGGGCCCTGAATCATAGAATCGTAGAGTTGAGAGGGACCACAACGGTCATCTAGTCCACCCCCCTGCAATGTAGGAATCTCATCTAAAGCATGCATGACAGATGGGCCACCTGCCAGTCAAAGCAGAGAGTCCTGGGCTTGCTGAATCAAGAGTCTGATCTGGGATGAGGCCACTTCCTGGTCTGCATCTGTCATGAGCCTAAGGAAAGTTGAGAAGGCTTAACCCAGCCAACACCCCAGACCTCCAAGGTAGCAGCAGGCAACGAGAACTACTCTCCTCTCTCTACCTCTGACCCTGGAGACCAACTGCCACTATCCAAGGCAGCACCTTCACCACATCCCCCTGCAATCGCCCCTCAGTGCCTCTGTTTCTTCATGCGGTGCACAGTTAAAACTGTGGAACTCCCTCCCACATGAGACAGTGATGGCTAGGCAGCTTTAAAAGAGGGTTAGGCGCATTCATGGAGGACTTATCAATGGTTTGCATAAAGGAACGCCAAATTATATATTTGCAGATGACACCAAATTGGGAGGGGTGGCTAATACCCCAGAGGACAGGATCACACTTCAAAATGACCTTAACAGATTAGAGAACTGGGCCAAAGCAAACAAGATGAATTTGAACAAGGAGAAATGTAAAGTACTACACTTGGGCAAAAATAAAATAAAATATGAAAGGCACAAATACAGGATGGGTGACACCAGGCTTGAGAGCAGTACATGTGAAAAAGGATCTAGGAGTCTTGGTAGACCACAAACTTGACATGAGTCAACAGTGTGATGCAGCAGCTAAAAAAGCCAATGCAATTCTGGGCTGCATCAAGAGGAGTATAGCATCTAGATCAAGGGAAGTAATAGTACCACTGTATTCCGCTCTGGTCAGACCTCACCTGGAATACTGTGTCCAGTTCTGGGCACCACAGTTCAAGAAGGATACTGACAAGCTGGAACGTGTCCAGAAGAGGGCAACCAAAATGGTCATAGGCCTGGAAACGATGCCTTATGAGGAACGGCTTAGGGAGCTGGGTATGTTTAGCCTGGAGAAGAGAAGGTTAAGGGGTGATAGGATAGCCATGTTCAAATATATAAAAGGATGTCATATAGAGGAGGGTGAAAGGTTGTTTCCTGCTGCTCCAGAGAAGCGGACACGGGGCAATGGATTCAAACTACAAGAAGAAAGATTCCACCTAAACATTAGGAAGAACTTCCTGACAGTAAGAGCTGTTCGGCAGTGGAATTTGCTGCCAAGGAGTGTGGTGGAGTCTCCTTCTTTGGAGGTCTTTAAGCAGAGGCTTGACAGCCATCTGTCAGGAATGCTTTGATGGTGTTTCCTGCTTGGCAGGGGGTTGGACTGGATGGCCCTTGTGGTCTCTTGCAACTCTAGGATTCTATGATTCAAATCTCAAGTTACGTATAATTTTATCCATTATCGCTATATTCTAGAGGGAATGGTACTGGGCACCCAGTGTAAGATTTTGGGCTGTTTTCAGCTGAACTGCAATTGCCCTTTGAGCTGCCAAGATCATATAGATTCTATATTATAGAAGACCAATTATTCTGACAAACGGATCTACATTGGCCTAAGTAGTTTGGGAACACACTTGTAGCAGTAGCTGTCTTGAGGACTGTCTGAACAAGATAGGCCCAGCTTGGCAAAGACCTTTTGCAGGGAAAAAGAGTGTTGGTGATGTCAGGACAGAGACCCAGGGAAGCCTGGGTGGGCTACCTCTCTTTTTTGTGGTGTAGTGGTTAAGAGCGGTAGACTCGTAATCTGGGGAACCGGGTTCGTGTCTCCGCTCCTCCACATGCAGCTGCTGGGTGACCTTGGGCTAGTCACACTTCTCTGAAGTCTCTCAGCCCCACTCACCTCACAGAGTGTTTGTTGTGGGGGAGGAAGGGAAAGGAGATTGTGAGCCGCTTTGAGGCTCCTTAGAGTAGTGATAAAGAGGGATATCAAATCCAAACTCCTCCTCTTCTTCTTCTTCTTCTTCTTCTTCTTCTTCTTCTTCTTCTTCTTCTTCTTCTTCTTCTTCTTCTTCTTCACCATCACACCCACCGGGTTATAGATGCTCTCCTTCCTTCGCAGACACCATTGCAAGTTCTATTATCTATGGTGATGTGTGTTCGTGGCAGAAATCTCCCCAATAAAATATAATTTCAAGTGCACCTCATGATAACCAAAAAGAAAGCAAGAATGGGCAGCCCACCCCGCCCTTTCTCCTTAAAGGTCCCTCTGCATATTTGACGCAGAGAAATAGTTGCCTTTTATACAAACCCTCTTCTGTAATGTCTGAACAAGGCCCCTCTGGCCATGGAGTGGGGTTGGCGGTGTTGCGGGGTGGGGGTGGGGGCGGGAGGCGAACTTTGACATTGCAAACGCACAAATACATCTTCGAAATTAGAAATGGACAGCCCGAGTGTCTAGATAGATGTTTGGAGAGGGGGGGGGGAGAGGAAAGCAGGAGGGTGGGTGGTGGTGGTGGAGGAAGAAGAAGCTCTTTCCCCTCTGGTCATTAAGTGGTTAATGTTTTCCTTAATTCCTTTTAAAGGCAAATATCTGCCTTTCAATCTTGGCACTAAGCAGTCCCTGGCCCTCCCCGCTAATTCAATCATCCCCCCCCTCCCATGCCATCAGACCCCCAGGACTCCATTGTAGGAGAGCAGAGCCCAAGCTTTGGTTTACAGACGCAGCAGAAGGGGGGGGAGAGGTCCCATTTCACCCCCATTTACACACCTGCCACTGAGGAAAGGGAGCCAGGGAACTGTTAATTTTTTTTGGGGGGGGGTGTATGCAGAGACCCAGGCCTATCATTGCTATTAATGGCATTTTTTTTTATTATTGCAAACTGCCTTTTAAAAATTGCTGCCTTGAAGGACTCTGTTGTTGAAAAGGAAGCAGAACGAGGTGGGTTTCATTCTTCCACAGGCTCCTTTGGCTGCAGCTGAGCAGACGGCATCCTCAGATCACTTCTTTATTTATTCCCTATCAGGGGTGAATAAAATATAGGGGGGAGGTAATCCGCGCCCCACAAAATTAATCACCATTTTAAGTGCAATGTCCATCAACTTTTTTGGGGGGGCAGGCAACCCCCTCACCCCCTAGGAGTTGGCTCCTGTTGTTGTTGTTGTTGTTGTTGTTCAGTCGTTCAGTCGTGTCCAACTCTTCGTGACCCCATGGACCAGAGCACGCCAGGCACGCCTATCCTTCACTGCCTCTCGCAGTTTGGCCAAACTCATGTTAGTAGCTTCGAGAACACTGTCCAACCATCTCATCCTCTGTCGTCCCCTTCTCCTTGTGCCCTCCATCTTTCCCAACATCAGGGTCTTTTCCAGGGAGTCTTCTCTTCTCATGAGGTGGCCAAAGTACTGGAGCCTCAACTTCAGGATCTGTCCTTCTAGTGAGCACTCAGGGCTAATTTCTTTAAGGATGGATAAGTTTGATCTTCTTGCAGTCCATGGGGCTCTCAAGAGTCTCCTCCAGCACCACAATTCAAAAGCATCAATTCTTCGGCGATCAGCCTTCTTGATGGTCCAGCTCTCACTTCCGTACATTACTATTGGGAAAACCATCGCTTTAACTATACGGACCTTACCCGACCATAAACCTAAAAAGGGTCCTAGCAATTAACACATAATAACATATAGAGAGTTTGCTGGATTTATCCAGTCCAGCATCCCATTTTCACAGTGGTCGACCACTGTGTAGGAAACCCCCAAGCAGGATCCAATTCTAGCATCCCAGAAAAATAATTAAAAAAGCTCTTTCTGTCCTCCCTTTCACTTTTTATTTTTTTTTAAACAAGTTGCTGACGGTCAGTGCAGACCAGGGGCCAGCAAACTTTTCCAGCAGGGGGCCAGTCCACTGTCCCTCAGACCTTGTGGGGGGCTAGAAAAAATATATATGAACGAATTCCTATGCCCCACAAATAACCCAGAGATGCATTTTAAATAAAAGGACACATTCTACTCATGTAAAAACACCAGGCAGGCCCCACAAATAACCCAGAGATGCATTTTAAATAAAAGGACACATTCTACTCATGTAAAAACACCAGGCAGGCCCCACAAATAACCCCGAGATGCATTTTAAATAAAAGGACACATTCTACTCATGTAAAAACACGCTGATTCCTGGACCGTCCGCGGGCCGGATTTAGAAGGCGATTGGGCCGCATCCGGTCCCCCCCCCATGGCCTTAGTTTGGGGACCCCTGGTGTAGACAATACTGAGCTAGATGGACCAGTGGCCCCATCTTTCACGAAAGCGGGGAGCTGTTTTCTACCAACACTTTCCACCTTAGGGCCTTATTCAAATATCAGCAATATTCCCCACTCTTTTCTTACTCCATCCTACTGTAGATTCTGAGATCATTCTGGTGTGTGTGTGTGTGTGTGTGTGTGATTTCTGGGTTTCTGGCCAGGACACACCACCCAGTTAGGGAGAAGCAAAAACCCTACCATTACTAGTATGTTATTATTTCTGTGAATGCAGGAGTTGCAGTATTCAGGACGACTTATAGCCCTGATCCTACCCGTGTGTCCTACGAAGCAAATCTTCCTAAACCAGCCTTCCCCCAACCTCTTACCCTCCCAATGTTTCGGAATACTATAGTCCAGGGGTGGCCAACTCCCAAGAGACTGCGATCTACTCACAGATTTAAAAACTGGCAGTGATCTACCCCCTTTGACCCCGTTCGGGTCAAAGTTGTTGAGTTTTTTTCAGGGAGGAGGTAAAAAGGGGAGCCACAGTTGTTCAGCTTCTTTGCGGGGAGCCAATGATATACCAGTGATCTACTGCAGACGTCCAGTGATCGACCGGTAGATCACGATATACCTGTTGGACATGCCTGCTATAGTCCAAAACATCTGGAAGGAGCCAGGTTGGATGCAAATCAGGACACTAGCCTCCTCCAACCCACTGCCCTCCAGATGTTTTGGCTACAGCTCCCAGGCTGACCAGGGGGGCTGATGATGGAGATGTAGTCCAAAACATCTGGAAGGCAGAGTGTTGGTGAAAGGTGGCCGGAGCCCTTAAGAGTTTACTTCCAGAAAAAGGATAGAAATCCAGCCTTAGAAACCAGGCAGGGTAACAAAAGCCGCAGACACAAAATGTAAAATGGAGAAAATAAAGGGTTTCCTCCCTCTGTCACCACGCTATTTATTCATCTATTAAATCTGAATACTGCCCTTCATCTGAAAATCTCAGGGCAGTTCACAGCATAAAAATGCAAAACAGCAACTCAAAATACACGATAGAAACAAAACAAACCAATAACCTCCCTTCCCACAAATACTAGAAGAGGGGGACCTCCAATGAAGCTGAATGCTGGAGAATTCATCCTTTCTTCACAAAGTGAATATTCAAACTATGGAACTCCCTGCCACAGGAAGGCAGGGGTGGCCACCAACCTTGATGGCTTTAAAGGAGGATGAGACAATTTCATGGAGAAGAATACAGCACAGTTATGCTGGTTGGAGCTGATGGGAGTTGTAGTCCAAAACATCTAGAGGGCACCCAAATGGCAAACGTTGGTGTAGGTTTATCGCCTTCCAGCCCTGCTGTCGAGTCCTTTGGATGGCCACTGCCAACATCTGGATGGATGGATTTGTTGGAGACACTTCCGCAAGGCAAATGCACCTTCTTCCTGAAGCAAGGGGCTGGGCTAATTCGGGTCAGTGGTTGAGGAATAGCTGGGAGCAGGAAAAGCCAAAGGCCCCGATCCTCCTGGATCGCTGACTGTGATGATCCATGGCCCCAAAGTGCCTCCCTCCAGTTGTGGGGAGAGAAAGGTATTGGGCCTCCCTCTCTTGACTGTCCCAGTCCTCCGTGTCTTCATTAGTCCCCTTGGCCTCAAAAGGGACAAAGTGAAATTGACCAAGGAGGGAGGAACTCGATTGATTGAGCATCAGTTTCCAATCACTCATCCTCTCCCTTCTGCTTTTCCATCCATCCATCCATCTTCCTCTGCTCTACCTTCTCTATTCACTGCAACTCGGGGGGGAAAGAATCTGTCTTGGTTCCTGTCAGCCAAAACATCTGCATCTCGGCCTCCTGCTTTGAGACATCTCTCCGAAATGGCCTTTGGCTCTATTCTGCTCCTTCCCTTTCCATTTGTCTTTAATCAAAGGAGCATGTACCATATCTCGACCAGCCGCTCCCCTTGAGGCAATGGCCAAGGCTTCAGAGAGGCAGGGAGATGAGGACACCTTCCTTGCAGGTCCCAGAATCTGAGCCCCAGAAAGTGGGGCATTAACCCACTTATGATGGGGACGCGGGTGGCGCTGTGGGTTAAACCACGGAGTCTAGGGCTTGCCGATCAGAAGGTTGGCGGTTCGAATCCCCGTGATGGGGTGAGCTCCTGTTGCTCGGTCCCAGCTCCTGCCCACCTAGCAGTCCGAAAGCACATCAAAATGCAAGTAGATAAATAGGTACCGCTCTGGAGGGAAGATAAACGGCGTTTCCGTGCGCTGCTCTGGTTCGCCAGAAGCGGCTCAGTCATGCTGGCCACATGACCCGGAAGCTGTACGCCAGCTCCCTCGGCCAGTAACGCGAGATGAGCGCCGCAACCCCAGAGTCGTCCGCAACTGGACCTAATGGTCAGGGCTCCCTTTACCCTTTACCTATTCCACTTATGACATGGATGCGTCGTCGGAAGAAGCACAGCTGCCCAAATCTCCGAAGACCATTCCTTGATCTTTCTGATGATACTTGTTACAGGGTGCAGAAGGCTGAATCTCTTTGCTGAAGACATCAGCTTAGCAGGCTCAGATGGGGCGAATCATGCCTGGTCTCTCATTTCTCCCAGAACCCCCAAACCCATAAGGAGCAATGGGTGTGTGAATCAGACACCAAGGATTGATCTTGGGAAGCACAAAAAGACCAGAAAGGTTGCAGCGCTTTCCATTTATTTTTTTATAAGGAATTTATTAAATTTTACCAATAAAACAAACAATACAGAATACATCAAAACAACAACAACAACAACAACAAAACTACAAAACTATAAAAATACAAAAATCTATCTATCCTTAACTTATTCATAACAATATATTGGGACCTCCTCGCATCCTCTCTTCTGCGTTCATTTCTAATCTTCTTTAGTAACTTTGTAACATTATAAAATCCTCATTCTCATCTAATCTTAATCTTTATAACCAATAATCATAACTCTAATCTTAATCCTAATAAAAATAAACATAACATATTTCTAACTACTTCTTATATCCTATCTTAACCTAACATCTGGCATTACTGTAGCCTTAAATGTCCTCTGATTTCAAATTCAAATGTCTATCTTTTCACGTCGTTTCAAATAGTCTTTGAATTTCTTCCAATCCTCCTGTACCGTTTCTTCCCTCTGGTCTCGGAGTTTCGCGGTCAGTTCTGCGAGTTCCATGTATTCAATCAACTTCATCTGCCAATCTTCCACTGTTGGTAATTCTTCAGTTTTCCAGTTTTTAGCTATCAGAATCCTAGCAGCTCTTGTGGCATACATAAAACACATACATAAAACACTTTTACTAAGAAACCAGAGGCTTTCCTGTTGGGCATGACCAACTATGAAATCCCCAACCAAGCAGTGCTTTCCATTTACAGAATGGGCGAGTAAGAGGCGACATGATGGCATTTTATGAAATTATGCACGGAATGGAGAAAGCAGATTGGGAAAAGCATTTCTCCCTCATAATCGTGGACAGCCGATGGAACTCAATGCTGGAAGATTTGGGACAGAGGAAAGAAGGTCCTTCTTCACACAGCGCATAGTCAAACTCGATCCCCTGGGAGGCAACTTGGATGTGTTTAAATGAGGATTAGAGAAATTCACGGCGGAGGAGAGGGCTCTCGAGGGCTAGTAGCCACAATGGGTCTGCTCCACCACCCACAGTTGGAGGCAGAGATGCTTCTGAATACCAGTTGCTGGAAAACCACAGGAGGGGAGTCTGGCCTTTGTGCTTCAATCCTGCTTGCTGGCTTCCTTGTTGGCCGCTGTGGAGACAGTATGCTGGACTGAACGGGCCATTGGCCTGATCCAGCAGACTCTGCTTAGGTTCTCATGTTAAATGAGCAGTTTCAAGGCACCATTTCAGTCCAGGTGAGGTCGCAGAGCCCCCTCTAAACAGAATATGGCTTCCTGACATGCTCCTAGCCAGACAATTTTGTGTTTGGCAAAGTGCGGAGGTCGTGTGGCAGACAAGCCATGGCAGAAATGGGTCTGTGGACACAGAGTATTTGAACCCTGCAGGACTACAGGTGAAACTCGAAAAATCAGAATATCGTGGAAAAGTCCATTTATGTAAGCAATTGTTTTCATTACCTACTGGAGTTTAATATATGAGATAGACTCACGACATGCAAAGCGAGATATGTCAAGCCTTTGCTTGTTATAATTGTGATGATTTTGGCATACAGATTATGAAAACCCCAAAGCTGAAATTGTTAATTTGGGGTTCTCATCAGCTGTACGCCATAATCATCACAATTGTAACAAATAAAGGCTTGACATACCTCGCTTTGCGTGCCATGAGTCGATCTCACATATTAGTTTCACCTTTTAAGTTGAATTACTGAAAGAAATGAACCTTTCCACGATATTCTAATTTTTTGTGTTTCACCTGTATAATACGTTAAGGACCATCTCACCATATCAGAGGTGGGGAAACAGGCCTGGATATCAAATGAAGCCCTCTAAGCCTACCTGGCCTGTGGGAGCTTAGAGAAGTGTAGAAACTATGGAACTCCCTGCCGTAAGCAATTTTCATTGCTTTCACCATTATTGTCTTTCATTGCTAGGGGGAAGACTTTTTGGCAGGCATAGGCAAACTCTGGCCCTCCAGATGTTTGGGACTACAATTCCCATTATCCCTGACCACTGGTCCTGTTAGCTAGGGATTATGGGAGTTGTAGTCCCAAACATCTGGAGGGCCGGAGTTTTCCTATGCCTGCTTTTTGGTTTCGACAAGCTGCCTTCTGTTGGATATCTGTTTGTCAATCTCCCTGCGATGTCTTCTGATTCTCCTTGCTCCTGAAATGAGTTTGCTTTTGCGGAATTTTCTTGAATTCTGAGTTCTAATTTTTCTAGATGCAGGTGATGATTGGAAGCTGATTTGAGCACTCCCAGTTGGGGTGGAAAGGCAGAGGATGCAAATCAATCAATCAATGTCCAAATACAAGAAAGGACAGCAGAGTTCCTGGACCTTTGATGCTGGGGTAGGTAGAATCCTAGAGTTGGAAGAGACCCCAAGGGCCATCCAGTCCAACCCCCTGCCAAGCAGGAAACACCATCAAAGCATTCCTGACAGATGGCTGTCAAGCCTCCGCTTCAAGACCTCCAAAGAAGGAGACTCCACCACACTCCTTGGCAGCAAATTCCACTGTCCAACAGCTCTCACTGTCAGGAAGTTCTTCCTAATGGTTAGGTGGAATCTTCTTTCTTGTAGTTTGAATCCATTGCCCCGTGTCCGCTTCTCTGGAGCAGCAGAAAACAACCTTTCTCCCTCCTCTAGATGACATCCTTTTCTATATTTGAACATGGCTATCATATCCCCCCTTAACCTTCTCTTCTCCAGGCTAAACGTACCCAGCTCCCTAAGCCGTTCCTCATAAGGCATCGTTTCCAGGCCTTGGACCATTTTGGTTGCCCTCCTCTGGACACGTTCCAGCTTCTCAGTATCCTTCTTGAACTGTGGTGCCCAGAACTGGACACAGTATTCCAGGTGAGGTCTGACCAGAGCGGAATACAGTGGTACTATTACTTCCCTTGATCTAGACGCTATACTCCTATTGATGCAGCCCAGAATTGCATTGGCTTTTTTAGCTGCTGCATCACACTGTTGACTCATGTCAAGTTTATGGTCTACCAAGACTCCTAGATCCTTTTCACATGTACTGCTCTCAAGCCCGGTGTCACCCATCCTGTATTTGTGCCTTTCATTTTTTTTGCCCAAGTGTAGTACTTTACATTTCTCCCTGTTAAAATTCATCTCGTTTGCTTTGGCCCAGTTCTCTAATCTGTTAAGGTCATTTTGAAGCAGGAGCGGGGATTTAGCAGGTGTTGCAATTTAAAACCCCGTCTTAAGTGAGTGCGCTGCATTGAAGGCACACTAGCCTTAATGCTGAAAGTCTGGGCATCAGTTGTGCCCGAAAGGTTCTGTTCTGTATACAGCATTTATTTATAAATTACTATTATCATTACATTTGTATCCCGAATTAACCTCCAAGGAGCTCGAGGTGGCCACATGGTTCTTCCCATCACCACTTCATCCCAGTGGCTTCCCCAAGTTCACAAGCAGCGAGCTTCATGGTTGAGGTAGGATTTGAACCCTGGCCTCTCTCAGGTCCTAGAGACAAACACTCTTAACCATTGCACCCCACAGTGGCTCTCATTTTATGGTCAAAAGGATATAAAAGAAATGTACAAAACAGAAACCGGCACCAAACAATACATTAATAATAATAATGAGATTTTTTTTTTTTTTAAAAAAATCCCAATCAAAATAACATTATACTATTCAGAAATCAACAGTGGTGAGGACAATATCATCCTTTTGGGAAGGCTTGGTGGAATATGGTTGGCCTTCAGAATATTTAACAACACTCTCCACAAATGAAGCATTCTTAGGAACTGTGTCTTCCTTTACTCTCTCCTGTATTTGTACAGTTGCCTCACATGAATGCAAAATCACCTACTGGGTCCTAATGGATTTTAAAGTCCAAGTGCCCCCTCCTGTTTTGCAGGGAAACCCAAAGGGGGAAGGGAAGGGATTAAGGGCATTTTCAAGACAAACACTTTCACTAAAGGGGATTTGAAATTCGAATTAGCATTGAAACCTTTTGTCCCTGGGCTTCAATGGGGCAATTTCTCCAGAGGAAGCATCTGAGGGAATTTGGGAAGGGGAGGGAGGGGGAGGTTGATAACTTTTTTGAGAGCAGAGCTCCTGTGCTTTTCACCCTCCACAATGGGCAAAGACCCAGCAACAAAGACAATTCAGCCATGGAAGTTCTATGGTACCTCCATGCTGAGAAAAGGTTCACTGGTGGGATTTCTGCTTCTTGGGCAGGAGAGCCTTGCCCTAAAAAAGTTGGCAACCTCGGAGGAGGGAAGAAAAAATAGCAGGTGCACGGTTGCTTTGGGTTTACACGAAATTGAGAAGGCGCTGCACTCAAGGAGAACAAGATGAATTTTAACAGGGAGAAATGTAAAGTACTACACTTGGGCAAAAAAAATGAAAGGCACAAATACAGGATGGGTGACACCTGGCTTGAGAGCAGTACATGTGAAAAGGATCTAGGAGTCTTGGTAGACCACAAACTTGACATGAGTCAACAGTGTGATGCAGCAGCTAAAAAAGCCAATGCAATTCTGGGCTGCATCAAGAGGAGTATAGCATCTAGATCAAGGGAAGTAATAGTACCACTGTATTCCACTCTGGTCAGACCTCACCTGGAATACTGTGTCCAGTTCTGGGCACCACAGTTCAAGAAGGATACGGACAAGCTGGAACGTGTCCAGAGGAGGGCAACCAAAATGGTCCAAGGCCTGGAAACGATGCCTTATGAGGAACGGCTTAGGGAGCTGGGAATGTTTAGCCTGGAGAAGAGAAGGTTATGGGGAGATATGATAGCCATGTTCAAATATATAAAAGGATGTCATCTAGAGGAGGGAGAAAGGTTGTTTTCTGGTGCTCCAGAGAAGCGGACACGGGGCAATGGATTCAAACTGCAAGAAAGAAGATTCCACCTAAACATTAGGAAGAACTTCCTGACAGTGAGAGCTGTTGGACAGTGGAATTTGCTGCCAAGGAGTGTGGTGGAGTCTCCTTCTTTGGAGGTCTTTAAGCGGAGGCTTGACAGCCATCTGTCAGGAATGCTTTGATGGTGTTTCCTGCTTGGCAGGGGGTTGGACTGGATGGCCCTTGGGGTCTCTTCCAACTCTAGGATTCTATGATTCTATGATCTGGTTGACAGAGCAACAGAGAAATTTGCTCAGGCATAGGCAAACTCCGGCCCTCCAGATGTTTGGGACTACATTTCCCATCATCCCTGACCACTGGTCCTGTTAGCTAGGGATGACGGGAATTGTAGTCCCAAACATCTGGATGGCTGGAGTTTGCCTATGCCTGAGTTTGCTGGATCAGGCCAATGGCCCATCTAGTCCAGCATCCTGTTCTCACAGATGCCTGTGGGAAACTGGCAAGCAGGATCCGAGCAAAAGAGCAACTCTCCCCTCCTGTGGTTTCCAGCAACTGGGATTCAGAAGCATTACTGCTTCCAGCTGTGGCAGCAGAGCAGATCCATCCCGGTTGCTAACTACCGAAAGCCTCATCTTCTTCCACTAACTCCAGATCAATTATGAACAAGGTGAAAAACTTAGGTCCCAATACTGATCCCTGGGGGACCCCACTTTGGATTTGGACTTGATATCCCACTTCATCACTACCCGAAGGAGTCTCAAAGCGGCTCACATTCTCCTTTCCCTTCCTCCCCCACAACAAACACTCTGTGAGGTGAGCGGGGCTGAGAGACTTCAGAGAAGTGTGACTAGCCCAAGGTCACCCAGCAGCTGCATGTGGAAGAGGGGAGACGCGAACCCAGTTCCCCAGATAACGAGTCTACCGCTCTTAACCACTACACCACACTGGCTCCCTGTCACATCTGTCCATTGGCACATCTGTCCATTGGAAGGACTGATCCACAAGAGCCAGCTTGTTTTCTCCTGCTCCAGAGGGTAGGACTCGAACCCATGTCTTCAAGCTCCAAGAGAGGAGATTCTGGCTCAACATCAGGAATAACTTTCTGGTGGTGAGAGCTGTTGGGACATTGGAACGGACTCCTTCAGGAGGTGACGGACTGCCCTTCCTTGGAGGTTTTCAAGCAGAGGTTGGATGGCCATCTGTCATGGATGAACTAGCTGAGATTCCTGAATTGCAGGGGGTTGGACTAGATGACCCATGGTGTCCCTTCCAACTCTACAATCCTAAGAGGACCACTCTTATTTCATGACTGCTAAGCTTTTGAATTATGGTGCTGGAGGAGACTCTTGAGAGTCCCATGGACTGCAAGAAGATCAAACTTATCCATTCTCAAGGAAATCAGCCCTGAGTACTCACTGGAAGGACAGATCCTGAAGTTGAGGCTCCAGTACTTTGGCCACCTCATGAGAAGAGAAGACTCCCTGGAAAAGACCCTGATGTTGGGGAAGATGGAGGGCACAAGGAGAAGGGGACGACAGAGGATGAGATGGTTGGACAGTGTTCTCGAAGCGACTGGCATGAGTTTGGCCAAACTGCGGGAGGCAGTGGAGGATAGGGGTGCCTGGCGTGCTCTGGTCCGTGGGGTCACGAAGAGGCGGACACGACTGAACGACTGAACAACAACAAGGCTTACTCAGGAGCCTTTGGTGGTGAGGGTCTTTGCCCAAGAACTCTTAAAAGACAGACTCTCTCTCTCTCTTTCCTCTCCACCCTTCGCCTTTTCCTCTTTTCTTCTTGCAAGAGTTGATGCTCTCTGAAACATTTCTGTGGTGCTTAATGCTGCCCTGTGAGCACTGAGAACATAATGGTCCTCCTGGGTCAGATCCAGGATCCATTTGACAGCTGAAGATCATGTCTGCTGACCAGGGCCAGCCAATTAGGTCCCCCCTCGTAATCCCTGCACGTAATCCCAATTCTAGGCCTCTAATCCACCCAGAGTGAGATTGGCAGGACCCTGTGCAAAAGCCACAACCCTCACAACATTTTGAGAATGCTTGCTTTCCCCTCCAGGATCAAAGCTGCCATCGAAACCTTCACCAGCCCTTAGTTAAATCAGTGTTGTATAGCAGTTGAGAGGCTGAGCTACGAGCCAGAAGTCCCACATTTGTTTCTTGAATCTGCTTTGGACCAATTCAGACCATTGCTCCATCTAGCTCAATATTGTCTACACTGACTGGCAGGTGGTTCTGCACAGTTCCAGGTGAGGGTCTGGAGATGCCAGTGGGGACCTTCTGCATGCAAAACAGATGCTCTTCCACTGTCCTATGGCCCTTCCAGGTAGCGTCAGCCTCAGCCCTCCCACTTGTGTTATGGGGATACTACTAATAGCTGTCTAATTTTGTTGGGCTTTTTCAAGACTTCAGGCTCAAGGCTGTTTCATCAAGCTCAAGCAGATAAAAGAAGTGTTCATCGCATAGTCATTTTAATGATCTGTACTGTTGTTGTTTTTTAAAAAAAATGTTTTCATGCTATTGCCCTATGCCCTGATATTTTAGGAGTGTGTACAGTACACACAGGTAGACTGATAACAGTTCATAACTATAGTCAAAACAAAATTAAAAATTAAAAAATTCCTTCCAGTAGCACCTTAGAGACCAACTAAGTTTGTTCTTGGTATGAGCTTTCGTGTGCATGCGCACTTCTTCAGATACCAGTGTGCATGCACACAAAAGCTCGTACCAAGAACAAACTTAGTTGGTCTCTAAGGTGCTACTGGAAGGATTTTTATTTTATTTTATTTTAATAACAAGAAGCTGGTTCTTGCCTAGACCCCTGCAAAACTAACTACAACCGAAGCTGACATCCTGTTCAGTTCAGCTAGCTACCCATGGCTCTTTGAAGGAAGGACTATAAATCCAATAAACCAGTGCGGTGTTAAGAGTGGTGTCAGACTAGAACTTGGGAGACCAGAGTTCAAATCCCTCGGCCATGAAACTCTCGCTGCGTGTGACTTTGGACCAGTCGCCGCCTGCCAGTCTAGCCTACTTCAAAGGGTTGTTGTGGGGATTAAATGAAGAGGGGAGGGGAACCACGTGTATACCACCTTGAGTTCCTTGGAGAGAGAAAAAGTGGGATACACGTATATAAATAAAATAAACTAAGATCATGGCCCCTGGTCCCATCACCTCCTGGCAAATAGAAGGGGAAGAAATGGAGGCAGTGAGAGATTTCACTTTCTTGGGATCCATGATCACTGCAGATGGAGACAGCAGTCACGAAATTAAAAGACGCCTGCTTCTTGGGAGAAAAGCAATGACAAACCTAGACAACATCTTAAAAAGCAAAGACATCACCTTGCCGACAAAGGTCCGTATAGTTAAAGCTATGGTTTTCCCAGTAGTAATGTATGGAAGTGAGAGCTGGACCATAAAGAAGGCTGATCGCCGAAGAATTGATGCTTTTGAATTATGGTGCTGGAGGAGACTCTTGAGAGTCCCATGGACTGCAAGAAGATCAAACTTATCCATTCTCAAAGAAATCAGCCCTGAATGCTCACTAGAAGGACAGATCCTGAAGTTGAGGCTCCAGTACTTTGGCCACCTCATGAGAAGAGAAGACTCCCTTGAAAAGACCCTGATGTTGGGAAAGATGGAGGGCACAAGGAGAAGGGGACGACAGAGGATGAGATGGTTGGACAGTGTTCTCGAAGCTACTAACATGAGTTTGGCCAAACTGTGAGAGGCAGTGAAGGATAGGGGTGCCTGGCGTGCTCTGGTCCGTGGGGTCACGAAGAGTCGGACACGACTGAACGACTGAACAACAACAACAACAAATAAAATAAGCTTGGGGTGGCTGCTCCACATTCAGAGGCAGCACATATCAGACTGATGAAAGGAAGTGGTCTCTCTCTCTAAATTGCATTTCCCTGGCGTGTCTGGCTGTCTGGCGGGGGAAACCAGTTTGGACCAGGCAGAGGAACCCTTTGGCCAGGCCCAGTCCTGCGATGAAGTGTCAGGCTCTTGGGGGCCGCTGCACACTTCTCCTCCCCCCCCTCCATTTTGGGGGCTTGACCCAGAAAAGGGCAACCAGAATGATCAAGGGGGTCGTTGCGGCATTTGGGACTTTTTAGATTAGAGAAAAGGTGAGGAAGAGGCGACATGATGGAACTTGGAGATCTCCATGATGGAGATAAACAACTTACCTGTCATTTAGAAAATACCTGAAGGCAGCCCTGTTTAGGGAAGTTTTTAAATCTGTGACTTTGTATTGTATTTTGATATTTGTTGGAAGCCGCCCAGAGTGGCCGGGGAGACCCAGCCAGATGAGTGGGGTATAAATTAAAAAAAAAAAACTTTATAAAAGGATGTGTGGCCTGCAGAAAGTGGATGGAGAAACGTTTTTCAGCCTCTCTGTTAACACTAGAACCCCCTTGGACATCCAGTGAGGCTGAACGTTGGAAGATTTAGGACTGAAAAGCCTTTCTTTACACAGCAGCATGTAGTTAATCTGTGGAACTCCCTCCCACAGTAGCCAGAGAAGGCCACCAACTTGGATAAAAGCTTTAAAATTCATGGCAGACCCTGCAAGTGTCCCTATTTTCCAGGGACAGTCCCGGTTTTCCAGAAGCCGTCCCGGTTTCTGATTTGATCCAGGAATGTCCCGCTTCTCCTTAGGACATCCCTATTTTCATCGGAGAAATGTTGGAGGGTCTGGAGTTATGCGCCCCTCGAGCCAAGGAGATAAAGTAACTAGACAAGCTTTAGAAGGCATCTGAAGGCAGCCCTACATAGGGAAGTTTTTAAATGCTTAATGTTATATTATGTTTTCATATCTGTTGGAAGCCGCCCAGAGTTGCTGGGGCAACCCAGTCAGATGGGTGGGGTATAAAATAATAATAATGATAATAATAATTTGTTGTTGTTGTTGTTGTTCAGTCGTTCAGTCGTGTCCGACTCTTTGTGACCCCATGGACCAGAGCACGCCAGGCACGCCTATCCTTCACTGCCTCTCGCAGTTTGGCCAAACTCATGTTAGTAGCTTCGAGAACACTGTCCAACCACCTCATCCTCTGTCGTCCCCTTCTCCTTGTGCCCTCCATCTTTCCCAACATCAGGGTCTTTTCTAGGGAGTCTTCTCTTCTCATGAGGTGGCCAAAGTACTGGAGCCTCAACTTCAGGATCTGTCCTTCCAGTGAGCACTCAGGGCTGATTTCTTTAAGGATGCATATGTTTGATCTTCTTGCAGTCCATGGGACTCTCAAGAGTCTCCTCCAGCACCATAATTCAAAAGCATCAATTCTTCGGCGATCAGCCTTCTTGATGGTCCAGCTCTCACTCCCGTACATTACTACTGGGAAAACCATAGCTTTAACTATACGGACCTTTGTCGGCAAGGTGATGTCTTTGCTTTTTAAGATGCTGTCTAGGTTTGTCATTGCTTTTGTCATAATAATAATAATAATAAATAATAATAGAAGAGGATGTCCCTATTTTCATTGGAGAAATGTTGCAGGGAAGGAAAAAAGGGCTGTCAGTGGCTCCTAGCCAGGATGTCTCTGTTCTGCGATGCTTCTGAATCCCAGTTGCTGGAAACCACAGGAGGGGAGAGGGCTCTTGAGTTTGAGTCCTGCTTGTGGGTTTCTGCGAACAGAGTATAGCGGACTAGACGGGTTCTCTTCTTACCTCCTGCTGGAGAACCTGCTGCCAGCTGATGGCGACCCTCCAGGTCCCTTTGTCTCCAGCCTGGCAGGAGCCTTTGACCCCGCCAAAGGGGGGGACCTGGGACAAATATGTGAGCAGGCTCCCTCGTGAAAGGCGCCCCCCCTCCTCCTCTCCCCCCCCTCAACCCACAGCTGCTGCTGCTGTTGGCTGAGCAGGCAGGCTGGGGAGGTGGACAGGTTGCTAAACAAGCTAATTAGATCAATGCGCTGGTGAAAGAGAGCCCCAACTGTCAGGCTGCGGGAGTTGTGAAAAAGTTAATTCGATTAAGTTTCCCCTCTAAACTAATTAGGCAGCAGGCTGCCACGCGAGAGGAGGGGAGGGGGAGACAGGACGGGCAGGCCCGTTGCTCATGCCTGCCCAAAGCCAGGGGCAGAATTGGGCACATTGCACGGAGATGGCGGGGCGGACAAAAGGAGGAGAGGAAAAGGCTGGAGGGGGGGAGGGAAAGATGGGAGGGCGGGGGTGGGGGAGCTCTGTGCCACAGCACCTGCTTTGCAGTTTAGTCCCTGGGGTCTCCAGGTAACGGGGCTTGGGAAGACCGCCCCCCTCCACACTGACTGATCTCTGTGCACAGAAGAAGCCTTGCACTGAGCTAAGGTTTGGGGGAGCTGATAGGGAATGGCTGAATTTTGACACTACAGCATCTGGAAGATCTTGGATTCAGTTTCCAGTAGCATCTCTAGATAGGGCTGAAATCCTGGAGAGATGCAGTCCTCCGAGGCATCTCTCCTCATCGGCCAGCTCCTCAAAGCTAAGCCTTCATCATTTTGGTTGCATTGGAGTGGTCTGTCCTTTGATGCTTCCAAGTGGTGTTGTTCTTTAGTCGTTTAGTCGTGTCCGACTCTTCGTAACCCCATGGACCAGAGCACGCCAGGCACCCCTATCCTCCACTGCCTCCCGCAGTTTGGCCAAACTCGTGCCAGTCACTTTGAGAACACTGTCCAACCATCTCGCCCTCTGTCGTCCCCTTCTCCTTGTGCCCTTCATCATTCCCAACATCAGGGTCTTTTCTAGGGAGTCTTCTCTTCTCATGAGGTGGCCAAAGTACTGGAGTCTCAACTTCAGGATCTGTCCTTCCAGTGAGCACTCAGGGCTGATTTCCTTGAGAATGGATAGGTTTGATCTTCTTGCAGTCCATGGGACTCTCAAGAGTCTCCTCCAGCACCATAATTTAAAAGCATCAATTCTTCGGCGATCAGCTTTCTTGATGGTCCAGCTCTCACTTCCATACATGACTACTGGGAAAACCATAGCTTTAACTATACAGACCTTTGTCGGCAAGGTGATGTCTCTGCTTTTTAAGATGCTGTCTAGGTTTGTCATTGCTTTCCTCCCAAGAAGCAGGCGTCTTTTAATCTCCTTCATGGATCACTGCCTTGTCCTGGCGAAGGGGCTTGAATAACTCAGGGAAGCTATGAGCTATGCCATGCAGAGCCACCCAAGACAAGACGGGCAGGTCATAGCGGAGAGTTTAGACTAAATGTGATCCACCTGGAGGAGGAACTGGCAAGCCACTCCAGTATCCCTGCCAAGGAAACTCCATGGACAAAGACAACATGCTTGCAAGTACTAATGGTTTAATTTCCCCAGGTGTCACCTAACAAAGGAGCTCCCCTGACTTCATCAACGCTTGTTGATTGACCAGGATTGGTACACACTTAGGACATTTACTCTCACTCTTCACATGCTAATTGCTGATGCTGAAGTGGAGGTAGCACATTCCAATACACACGTATCTTGATTACATTCCCAAAGTCTGACACACAGTATATTACACATAAACACTAATTAAACACCTCAAACCCCTTGCATAACCCCCTTTATAATACACACTGAAACTGCCTTGCAGCATGCCTTATAACATAAAAGTCCTAACTAAATCCTAATATTTATTAGCCTAAACATAAACACCACAGATCTATTACCACACATTGTGCAGCCTTATTTCTCTTCCTCCTGAGTGCCCCCTGGCCCTGCAGGGCAGATCTGTGCTTCCTGCGGGTTTTTCAGTCTCTCACAACAAACTCCCAGCCCTTCCCGAGACAGAGCCAGATTTCTGAAGGTTCTGGATTCATGGAGAACTCATCTGGAATTTGTCAAGCTGGGTATCTGCCTCCAGAAGACGCCGGTCAGCTGGGCTGCACCCATCCATCCAGGTCTAGCAATGGCTATTCGTGGCTACAGGGAAACTGCACAGAATGACAGAGCTAAAGGGGAACCCAAAGGACATCTGGCCAGTCCACCCTCCTGCGGATGCAGGCCGTAGTTAGATGAGGTCAGGTGTGCAGCCTCTGCTTTGCTTGCAGAAGGTTCAATGTCCGCTGGCATTTCTAGGCAGGACTGAGAATGTCCTGTCCGAAACTCTGGAGAGTGGCTGCCTGTCAGTGTAGACACCATTGAGCTTGAGAGACCAATGGCCTCACTCAGTATATGACAGGTTCCTGTATTCCTACAGCAGCTGCTGTTACGGCATCTCAATAGATGCTCCATCAACCTCTGCCTAAAAACCATTAACAAAAAAGGGTCTGCTGCCTTTCAAAGCTGAAGATGAACAGATAGTACCGTGAGAATTTTTTTTTATCTCCCCCAGCGTTTAGTCTAAATGGTTCATTTCATTTCATGAAATTTACACACCGCTTGATTGTTAAAACAGAAAAAAAAACCTCAAAGCATTTCACAAAAAGAATAAAACAATAAAACTAATGGTAAAGAGAGTTAATAAAACATTTCGAAAAACTGCAACCAGCAGTAAACTGAAAACAGATTAAAAGACAGGTCATAGAATCATAGCACCGTAGATTGGAGGGAATCCCAAAGGTCCTCTAGTCCAACCCAGTTCAAGAAGGATACTGACAAGCTGGAACGTGTCCAGAGGAGGGCAACCAAAATGGTCAAAGGCCTGGAAACGATGCCTTATGAGGAACGGCTTAGGGAGCTGGGTCTGTTTAGCCTGGAGAAGAGAAGGTTAAGGGGTGATCTGATAGCCACGTTCAAATATATAAAAGGATGTCATATGGAGGAGGGAGAAAGGTTGTTTTCTGCTGCTCCAGAGAAGCGGACACGGGGCAATGGATTCAAACTACAAGAAAGAAGATTCCACCTAAACATTAGGAAGAACTTCCTGACAGTAAGAGCTGTTCGGCAGTGGAATTTGCTGCCAAGGAGTGTGGTGGAGTCTCCTTCTTTGGAGGTCTTTAAGCAGAGGCTTGACAGCCATCTGTCAGGCATGCTTTGATGGTGTTTCCTGCTTGGCAGGGGGTTGGACTGGATGGCCCTTGGGGTCTCTTCCGATTCTATGATTCTATGATTCTATGAACCCGCTGCAATGCAGGAATCCAACCTCTGCTTAAAAACCTCCAACGAGGGAGAGCCCATCACGTTCCAACAGAGTCTGTTTCACTGTCAAGCAGCTCTGATTGTCAGAAAGTTCTTGCTGATGTTTAGTCGAAATCTCCTTTCTTGAATCCATTGGATCGAGTCCTACCCTCTGGAGCAGGTCCAAGGTTCCACATATACCGGGGTAGAATTGTATAAACTAAAATGTTTCTAAGCAGGCATCGCAAAGAGTGTAGCGAAAGTGCCTGCCTGATGTCAACAGGCAGGGAGTTCCAAAGTGTAGGTTCCAGCACACTAAATGACCAAGCTCTAAGAAGAAGAAGAAGAAGAAGAGTTTTGGATTTGATATCCCGCATTTTCACTACCCGAAGGAGTCTCAAAGCGGCTAACAATCTCCTTTCCCTTCCTCCCCCACAACAAACACTCTGTGAGGTGAGTGGGGCTGAGAGACTTCAGCGAAATGTGACTAGCCCAAGGTCACCCAGCAGCTGCATGCGGAGGAGCGGAGACGCGAACCCGGTTCACCGGATTACGAGTCTACCACTCTTAACCACACTGGCTCTCTAACAAAGGTGGAATGGGTGTTACTTGTAGCTGTGCCAGTTCTGCACCTTGAAGCTGTCGACTGGGCATGGGTAGGGTAAGGCGATCCTGCAGGTAAACTGGTCCCATGTTGTTAAGAGCTTTATTTTATTTTCTTATTTTCTAATTTTTTTCTTCCCTTTTTCTTTTTAAATTAAAATACTGCTAGAATTAGAATAAACATGTGCACCCCACCACCGAGACCATTCCATTGTAACTATCCAACCTTCCAAAACTTCACCACCGCTTGCGATGGTTTGGCCCCTTTCCGTTTTAACAGTACAAATTCTACAATTCCTGCCCTCCCTTCCCAGGTGGGCGGTGTTTGCGGCACCGGGCGGGATCACCTGGTCAGGTTCCACCCCCCCTGGCTCAGGTCGGCCCTTGGCCTGCCTCCGGCCAGGATGGACAAAGGACAGAGGCCGGGGGCGGGGTCAAGGGCCAGGTAAAAGCGGCAGAGCCGCCCAGATTTCCTCCTTTTCGGTTTCTACAAACACCCTCCATACCTCCTCAGAATCATTTCTCCTGCGTATTCCCCCGTCTTACCTTAATGGCGCATGTTAATTTATCCTTAATAGCTATACCCCACACCTCTTTATACCGTCCTTCCGTTTTATATTCTGCTTGCCCCTTCCACTTCCTAGCTATAACAACTCGTGCAGCTGTCAATAAATTTGTGAGCGAGTCCTTCATAGCCTGCGAACCTTCCACCCCGTCGTAAATTGATGATAATGCTACCTCTGGACTTTTGGTCAGCTTTAACCCAGTGATTTCTGTTAGCTCCTTAAACACCCTTTGCCAAAAAATAAACAAAAATGTACATATTTACACCCCACCCCCACCACATGTGAAGATAATTCCCTGTTTCCTGGCATCCCCTCCAACATAACACCGAATATTGTTAATGGCTTTCTATACTAATAGTGACACCTAGACCTTAGCCTGTTGGAAATTGGCAACCAATGCAGATCTCTGAGCCGTGGGTGACAAGGTCTCACTCCTGTCAGCAATTGCTCTGCAGCATTCTGCACCAAGTGCAGTTACTGGATCAGGTACAAGGGAGACTCCACATATATTGAATTGCAGTAATTTGGTCTTGGAATAACCAACACAAGAACTACCGTGGCCGGGCTTTCCCATCCAGGAATGAACGTAGCTCATAGCTGTCAAGTTTCGGATTTGGAAATAAGGGATCAGCACCCTCACCTGTCCCAGGGATAGTCTACGGTTCTCAGGGACACAGTCCACGCCGCGGTAATCCCCCCAGGCTACAAATTAATTTACACCAGGAAAGAGCTCACAGGAAAGAGAAATCAGGGCAGAGAAAAGAAAGCACTTATTCACGCTGCACACGGTTAACCTCTGGAACTCCCTGCCACAGGGAGCAGCGATGGCCACCAACTTGGATGGCTTTAGAAAAGGATTAGGCAAATTCATGCAGGAGGAGAGGACCACTGATGGCTTCTGGCCAGGTTAGCTCTGCTCTGCCTCCAGTTAGGGGCAGCAATGCTTAATCGGAGCACCTGTTGCCCAGAAACATTCGTCTATTTTATCTTCTTCTTTATATATCTGTCTGTCTGTTTGTTATTAGGTATTTATATTCCACCTTTTTTTCCAAGGAGCTCCCTGGTCCCAGTCCTCATTTAATCCCCACAACAGTCCTGTGAGGTAGACAGGAAGGCAGGCAGGGCTGAGAAAGGCAGGGACCCAAGGAGTCCCCGGCCTCCAACTCTCCTTCCCGGAAATAAGGGAAATTCAAGGGATATCAACAATAAGGGATGGCAGCGGGAAACGGCTTGGAATAAGGGAGTTTCCCGCAAAAAAGGGAGACTTGACAGCTATGATGTAGCTGTCTTACCAACTGCAGATGTCTCTCCCCTTTGCAAATTCAGTAATCTGATCAGGGAATGCATAAGCCGTGTATTCTGCCCAGCTTGGTGTCGTGCAGCGGATTCTCACAACGACATGGCTTTTATTCCCTTCTCCTTTTATTTTTACCCAAATAAACACCCCTTCCCTGCGTGCAAAGCGCATGGATTTCCTTGCATGTGGCTGCTTCTTCTGCACATGATGTTCCTTCTCCTTCTGGCTTCTTTTGACTACGTTATACCCTTCAAACCCTGCATGGGAGCCACATATCTTTTAACAACAGGTATCAGTAAAGCCTATCAAATCACATTTGCCTTCCCGCGTTAAGAATTTGAGTTTCTGAGTCGCATGCTCCTCTGATGTTTCCAGTGCCAACCCACTGGGCATCAGGAAGGGGTCCGGTGGGCCGCTTAGAAGGTGACTGGGGGCCACACAATGCTCCCATGTGGACAAGATAGATCTTTGGTCTGGGTTCAGCAGAGGATGGACAGCTTTCAGTCTCAGGAGAAGTGCAACGGATTGGGGGGTGCGCATGGTTTAGGCATCTAGAAAAACCAGGCTCAGTGCTTGAGGTTTAGGGAATGAAATCCATATTTTGCTTAACAGAGAGAGCTAAGATTTAACCTGTTGTGGGGAGGAAGCAGGTTTGAAAGCGAATGGAAAAAGGACCAACAGCTGGAGTGTTCATGCCACTGATATTTCCCCCCCCCCAAAATATTGTTATTTATTGGGTATATTGTTCAATGCTGAGTCATGCTTCGGGATGGGGGGGGCGGTGGCAGTGTTGATGGGCACAAGAGAGAGAGAGAGAGAGTAATAAAGACAGCAAGGTCACCCCAAACAGCAACAAAGGGGAGAGGAAAGTAGAGAAGGGAAGGAGGGAAAGGAAATAGAAGGAAGAAAGAAGGAAACCGGCGGAGGAGGAAAAGGGGGAAAGCAGATCAAGAGGAAGGAAGAAATGGGGAAAATGGGAGGTAAGATGGAAGGAAGAAAACAAGCAGCGAGGACACAAACAGCCCAGGAGAAAGGAGGGGGGGGCAGGGAAGCAATAACCAAAGGGCAGGGGCCACAACAGAGAAGGCCTCACTTGTCACCCTCTCAGGCCTTTTAAAAAACTGGGGGGTTTTAAAATTGCAAATGAAAGAAAGAAAGAAAGAAAGAAAGAAAGAAAGAAAGAAAGAAAGAAAGAATAAACCATGAAGAAAAGAAAGACATATCAGCAAACATTAACAACACATTAAGGGACGCAGGTGGGGCTGTGGGTTAAACCAGAGAGCCTTGGGCTTGCCGATCAGAAGGTCAGCAGTTCGAATCCCCACGACGGGGTGAGCTCCCATTGCTCGGTCCCAGCTCCTGCCCACCTAGCAGTTCGAAAGCACCTCAAAGTGCAAGTTGATAAATAGGTACCGCTCCGGCGGGAAGGTAAACGGCGTTTCCGTGCGCTGCTCTGGTTCACCAGAAGCGGCTTAGTCATGCTGGCCACTTTTCCCCCATCTGGGAAAAAGGCAGAATAATAATAATAATAATAATAATAATAATAATAATAATAATAATGGCACTGGTTGGCCGCAGTGAGAGCAGGCGGCCGCACAGGGTGAACCAGTGGCCTGATCCAACAGGCTATTTTCTATTTTACAGGAGGGGAGAGGGCTCTTGTGCTTGGATCCTGCTTGCAGGGTTCCCATGCTGGGCCTCTGGTTGGCTGGCTGCTGTGAGAACAGGATGCCAGTCTAGACGGGCCGTTGGTCCGATCCAGCAGGCGTTCCCTCGCGTTCCCACGTTCCACCCAAGCGGCTTTGCGCTGCAGGATGCAAGCTTTGGCCGGACCTTTGCCGAGCTCCATCTCGGACCCTCCTCCTCCTCCTCCTCCTCCTCCTCCACCTGCCAGCGTGGCATTATTTGCTCTAGACGCAGATGAAGCCGCCTGGGCGAGGATGAGGCCAGGACGACGACGACGTGGGACCACCCCAGCCCTCAGCTCTGCAGCCCCTTCTGGTAGTGGGAGCCTGCATGGGCCTAATTGAATTACCGTCCCCGGCACGGGGCTGAAGGCTGCTGGTAATTGAATTTCTGCTGTCACAGGCTACTGTTTCTCTCCTCCAGCCTCTGCCTGGGTTTTTATTGTTCCTTGGTTTGACTGCGATGGCACATTTATTTGATCTGTCACAGGCAGCCCTTTCACCCTCGCCAGTTTGCTTAAAGGCACGCCGCCTCGGCCTGCTTTCCTCCTGGCCCCCCCACCCCCCCGCCTCCCAGCTAAACACAATTAAAACAAATCGGGGTGAAAGTGTTGTGCTTCAGCCCCTGTCCCTTGTGTATAAGCGAGCGGGTCCCCTTCTTACCTGGGGGCTTTTTTGCAAGCCAGGAACAATCCTGGATCGGACTGGGGAGGATTGGGAATGTACCCAGGACACAATGGCAGAGCTGGGAGGGGCCCCCAAGAGTCATCTAGCCCAACTCCCTGCAGATAATCACAGTTTTTAAAGGTGGGGAGGGCCCTTTCCCAACTTAGGAGCTTTGGGGTAGTGCTGGCGGGCGGATCAGGACGGTGTGGGCTCAAGCTGGGGGGCACTTCCGTGCACAAGGGGGGGCTTCATTTCGAGAGGGCATGCGCCCCACTTTAATTATGATGCTAAAGTGACTGGCACTGGGGGAAAAGGGTGCTTGACAATGTCGCTCTGAATTTGCCAGGTCCGTGTACAAAGTATGCACTGCGCATGATCAAGATTCCCAAACAATGGAAATTCAATAAGACCTTTTATAGCCTCATTTGGGAGAAGGGAGCTGGGTATTCTCTCTCTCTCTCTCTCTCTCTCTCTCTCTCTCTCTCTCTCTCACACACACACACACACACAGAGAGAGAGATATGTGATTAGCAGGCTGAAGTTCTTATCTGTATCCATGCGCTTTGTGCCACCACCCAGATGCTGAACACTGAGAGCCAAGCATATGCCAGGCAGTGTAGTACAGCGGTAACTTGGTTCTCAAACTTAATCCATTCCAGAAGTCCGTTCCAAACCAAAGCGTTCAAAAACCAAGGCGCGCTTTCCCATAGAAAGTAATGCAAAACGAATTAATCCACCCCAGACTTTAAAAAAAACCCCAAAACAGCAATTTAACATGGATTTTACTATCTAACGAGACCACTGAACCATAAAATGAAAGCAATAAACAATGTACTGTACTATAAAATAAATAAAACACCAGATGATAAAAATTAAAAATTATTATTTTTTCTTACCTGCACGGAAGATAGTCATTGTTTATATATGGGGGGGGGCTTTAATCCATTTCCGCAGCCAATCAATCGATCAGTAGCTGAACTGGGTTCCACACAGTCACAGAAACAAATTAACTGAAAAAGCCTCAAAAACAAAAACGCAAGATAAATGGCAAAAACAAAAGTGCCAAACTTAATCCGTTCCGGAAGTCCGTTTGACTTCCGAAACGTTTGAAAACCAAGGCGTAGCTTCTGATTGGTGCAGGTGCCCCGGAAACAATAACCGACAGCCGCGTCAGACGTTTGGCTTCTGAAAAACGTTTGAAAACTTCTGGGTTTTCGGCGTTTGAATACCAAGGCGTTTGAGAACCAAGGTACCACTGTAGTTAGAGCGTCGGACACCAGGGCCTGGGAGACCAGGGTTCAAATCCCCCGCTCACTGGGTATGACCATGGGGGCCATTCGCTGCCTCTCAGCCTTGCCTACCTCGCAGGGCTCTTGTGGGGATAAAACAGGGATCTGGGAGAAAGAGATATGTATGTCCCATTGTGCTCCGTGGAGGAAAAAAAAGAAGGAATATAAACAATCAATCAATCAATCAATCAATCAATATCCTTTCATTCATTCATGCATCCCCCTCCCTGGATAGCAGGTGAGTGATCTGCAGGCCACTCTGGGGCAGCTGTGATATAGGAGGCTAGGCACACATTTTGGACAGTCCCATTTTCCACAATTTTTGTTGTTGTTGTTGTTCAGTCGTTCCGTCGTGTCCGACTCTTCGTGACCCCACGGACCAGAGCACGCCAGGCACTCCTATCCTTCACTGCCTCTCGCAGTTTGGCCAAACTCATGTTAGTAGCTTCGAGAACACTGTCCAACCATCTCATCCTCTGTCGTCCCCTTCTCCTTGCGCCCTCCATCTTTCCCAACATCAGGGTCTTTTCTAGGGAGTCTTCTCTTCTCATGAGGTGGCCAAAGTACTGGAGCCTCAACTTCAGGATCTGTCCTTCTAGTGAGCACTCAGGGCTGATTTCTTTAAGGATGGATAGGTTTGATCTTCTTGCAGTCCATGGGACTCTCAAGAGTCTCCTCCAGCACCAGAATTCAAAAGCATCAATTCTTCGGCGATCGGCCTTCTTGATGGTCCAGCTCTCACTTCCGTACATCACTACTGGGAAAACCATAGCTTTAACTATACGGACCTTTGTCGGCAAGGTGATGTCTCTGCTTTTTAAGATGCTGTCTAGGTTTGTCATTGCTTTTCTCCCAAGAAGCAGGCGTCTTCTAATTTCGTGCCTGCTGTCACCATCTGCAGTGATCGTGGAACCCAAGAAAGTGAAATCTCTCACTGCCTCCATTTCTTCCACAATACTGTCATTTAAATATTTATAATGATGATGATGATGCTCCTTAATACTAAGACAGTCTCTAAGCAGTTTATAAAAGCTTATTTAATGAAACTGAGAAACTTTGATAGAATATAATCCATGGAAAGCAATACAATGCGATTCAAAAACTACATTCCAAAAGTGTAAGGATTTACCCTACTCGCAAGAACGTCCTGCCCAGATTCTGTCTTCCACCTTGAGATGGGAAGATCAGTTTCAAGCTGTTTCAAGGCAAAGGGGGGGCAGAGGGGGGTAGGAGGTGCACGTGACTATCAGGCCTTGGAAAGCTGGATGAAGTCCATCCCTTTTCTCGAATTAATTAAAATAATTTCACTTGGATTTTGAATACATGTGCAATTTAATTGTTCCCGTTTTGAATTTTGTTGGGTTATTATCTTCCTTAGCGGGTCATGCAACCTGCTGTTCTGAACAGTGCTTTTTATAGAGTAGGGGGTGTTGGGGAGGAGTGTTTATGGAACCGAGAGGGGAGGGGTGGCCCCCAAAGGTTTGGGCACCGCTGGGTTGGAAAGGAGAAGAAGAGGAAGAGAAGAAGAGTTTGGATTTGATATCCCGCTTTATCACTACCCGAAGGAGTCTCAAAGCGGCTCACATTCTCCTTTCACTTCCCTCCCCCACAACAAACACTCTGTGAGGTGAGTGGGGCCCGAGAGACTTCAAAGAAGTGTGACTAGCCCAAGGTCACCCAGCAGCTGCATGTGGAGGAGCGGAGATGCGAACCCGATTCACCAGATTATGAGTTTACCGCTCTTAACCACTGCACCACTACTGCTCTGTCTCCTCTAAGGTGAGAATTGCAAGATAGGAGGGAATGCAAGGCTCTAAGCTGTCAACGCTTGAGCCTCCTCATCACAGCAGACAGCAGGATGAGGCCGCAGAGGTCCTTGTCGCTTTGGAGCAGCAGAGAGGAATCTTCTGCCTTTCGCCCATTTCCCATCTGGTCCACGAGGGTCAAACCAAGAACATTCTGCCAAAAACATTATTCAGACAAGTCTACCCAGATGTTTAGAAAGTTGATGCACGTTTTCATCTGTTTCTAAGTCTGTTGTTGTTTAACTTTTCAAAAAGTCTTAAAATTATAGTTGCTGATTCTTCTTATTGATAATGTCTATTGCTTCATCTTTTTCGTAAACCGCTTTGAGGGTTTTCAAAACCAAGTGTATAAATTTCATAAATAGATGCATAATCGTACTCCAGTAAGAGATGGGAACTGAAGCACCAAGAATGAGTGCATTTGTGGCTTTCTTACTAAATGTAATTTTATTAATCAAACCAAGCGGTGTTAAGGTGCAGTTCAAAAACCAAAGTGCTTCCAGGTGGGTTTACAAATCAAAGGTGCAGGGAATGGAAGGACTAGGGTGGGGAGAGGAGAGGCTGAAGGCGTGAAGTCTGTCACTTTTAAACCTTAAGGAAGGAGAGCTGTGATCAGAAGCACGAGGCTTTGGATCAGGCTCCTCAACCTTGGCCCTCCAGATGTTTTTTGCCTACAACTCCCATGACCCCTAGCTAGCAGGACCAGTGGTCAGGGATGATGGGAATTGTAGTCTCAAAACATGTGGAGGGCCGAGGTTGAGGAAGCCTGCTCTGGATCCTTCCAAATTCTGCACCAAGAAAAGGCTGATTCTGCGAGCTGAATAATTTGAACATGCCTAGCAAATTTGGCCTCTTTGCTCTAGCCTCTGTTGGCCACAAAAAGGCAGGGCCATTGGCCTGATCCAGCAAGCTCTGCTTATGTCCTTATGTCTTGTTTGTCCAACGTGGCTCAGGTGAGTGGGTGCCCTATGCAGAGAACAGGCATGCTGCCAACGTGGCTTGCAAAGAGCTCAGGATGATTCACACTGCCTCCCACAACGTCTAACCCCCTGCGTGGAGAAGCGTGGAAATGGGGCAGAGGTTGACTTCTCCTCATTGCTCTGAGTGCAGAGGTATGTTTTGAGACAACTTTTGCAAGCCGATGTACTCAAAAGGCTCCTTGGAGAACCCGTCCCAGGGAGCCAAAGGCTGTGGGGGAGCCACGCCAGGAAGTCTGGGTGCAAGAGCACCCCACCCCACCCCCAAGAGCCACTCCCTTTGCAAAGCAGGGTCCAAAACTCTCATCTCCCCACTTTCCCCCTGCTGCGAATGAAATCGCTGACAAGGCTGACAAATCTGTTATCCTTCCGCTCAGCTTAATGAGACTGATTCTCAGCCCTGCGAGCTACGGTTGCTCCACGAAATAAATAAGAAATGCAGAACACTTTTGGAGTGCTAAAACTGATAAATAATCATCATCATCATAATAAAGGTATTCCTACCCTGGTTCCTGTTCTCAATCCTCCGGCTGTAATTAGATTAGCAGCCAAACCTCGAGGCAAACTCAATCAATGGGGCTGAAGCTCTGCATGCTTATCAGAGTTATATATATGCTCACTGGCGATCAATCGATCAATCTGCACCCGTGGCATCTTCGCATCGCCAGCTTCTTGTGCAAAAGCTGGCACGGTCCACAGCTGGGCCCTGGGCCCATCCCCAGGGAGCGTTGTCTGCGGCTGGGGAGCGAAAACAAACAACAGTATCGCCACTGTACAAATCTATGGGGAGGTCGTACTTGGGATACGGTGTGAAGTTCTTGTCGCCACACCTCTGAAAGGATATTGCAGAGTTGGAAAAGGTTAAGAGAAGTTTAAGAGAAGTAATGTATGGAAGTGAGAGCTGGACCATAAAGAAGACTGATCGCTGAAGAATTGATGCTTTTGAATTATGGTGCTGGAGGAGACTCTTGAGAGTCCCATGGACTGCAAAAAGATCAAACCTATCCATTCTCAAAGAAATCAGCCCTGAGTGCTCACTGGAAGGGCAGATCCTGAAGTTGAGGCTCCAGTACTTTGGCCACCTCATGAGAAGAGAAGACTCCTTGGAAAAGACCCTGATGTTGGGAAAGATGGAGGGCACAAGGAGAAGGGGACAACAGAGGATGAGATGGTTGGACAGTGTTCTCGAAGCGACTAACATGAGTCTGACCAAACTGCAGGAGGCAGTGGAGGATAGGGGTGCCTGGCGTGCTCTGGTCCGTGGGGTCACGAAGAGTTGGACACGACTGAACAAAAATAACAAGAGAAGGACAACTGAAATGATCAGGGGGTGGAGTGAACTCCCCATGAGGAAAGGCTTTTCCTATGAGGGGAAAAGGCACTTAAGGGGAAACAGGGAAATGATCGAGGTCTGCAAGATTGTACATGGCGTGGAGAGGCCTTTTCCTCCCTCTCTCTTAATATTAGAGCCCAGAGAGGCCATTAAAGGATGCTTGAATGTTGGAACAGGCATGACGGACAAAAACAAGTAGTTCTCCACACAGTGCATAGTTAAGTTATGGAGATTGCTCCCACGAAATGCAGTGATGCCCACCAACATGGATGGCTTTACGAACTCCTGGATGAGAGGGCTTTCAATGGCTACCAGCCAGGATGACTAAGTTCCACCTCCACTGCTGGGGAAGTCAATGCCTCTGAATACCACTTAGGGTGGGGCCCACAGGTAACGAGAGCGTTGCTGTTGTGCTCAGGTCCTGTTTGCGGGTTTCTTTCAAGGCGGCATCTGTTTGGCCGCTGTGAGAGCTCAAAGCTGGGTCTGATCCGGTAGCTAGGCTCCTCTTACATTCTTGTTTCGGTAAAGAGGAACTACCGTATTTTTCGCTCCATAGGGCGCACCTCATTTTTAGAGGAGGAAACAAGAAAAAAAACATTTTTCTGGTTTTCCTCCTCTAAAAGCCCTGTTTTTTGAGGATCAGCTAAACGTTTTGCAGCTTTTTTTTGCAAAGGGAAAAGCCCTGTGTTTGTTTTTTTTGAGGATCAGCTAAGTTTTGCAGCTTTTTTTGCAAAGGGAAAAGCCCTGTTTTTTTTTTAGTATCAGCTAAAAGTTTTGCAGCTTTTTTGCAAAGTTGAAAAGCCCTGGTTTTTTTTTGAGGATCAGCTAAAATTTTTGCAGTTTTTTTGCAAAGGGAGAAAAGCAAAGCTCCTTTTGCAAAGGGGGAAAAGCAAAGAGGAAAAGCCCCATTTTCATGGGGTTCAACTCACATTTCTGCAGCTTCTGAAGGAAAGGGAGCCATTTCTACAGTTTCCAGACAGATAATCTAATCAGCCAGTCCCATGTCGCTGGGGAAACAAACAACCTCCCTCTGCAGCACATTCAACAAAGGAGGGCGGGGCTGAAAGGGAGCTGGGACTCTTATCTCTCTCCCGATCTCTTGCTGTTCAGCTGCTGAGCGGGGTCCTTTCAACACCCGCTTTTCTCTTTGTAAAATAAAAAGCACAATCTGCTTTTGGCCCCTGGGCAATTCAGCTCCAGGGACCACCATTCGCTCCATAAGACGCACAGATATTTCCCCTTAATTTTCAGGAGGGAAAGTGCGTCTTATGGAGCGAAAAATACAATAAATATCCCACCCAACGTTTTGCAGTTTGAATCAAAGAACTGTAGCATTGAAAGGGACCCCAAGCGTCATCTGGTTCAACCAGGAATCATAGCCAATTCCTGGCCACTGGCTTCCTCTTCAACTTTACTCCTCCCCGCTTTAAACCATGGCAGGGTGCACAATATTCCCTACTCTTTTAGGAAACTAAATCAATTCCAGAGCAGCAAACAATCCCACGAGGAGCAGGAAGCACATGTTTGGGAAGGGCAAAAAAGACCTGTCTTGCAGCTTTGGAGAGCTGCGCCCCATCGTGATGTTTTGGGCGTGTTTCTTGGCTTTGGTGAGCTCCAGGTTCCTTGCCATGGGAGCCACCGGCCCCTTGGCAGGCAGAGAAGAGAACAAAGCGTTAAGTCAGAGAACAGAACTGCCCCACCACCGTAACAAGGAACAGTGATGGAGTGTGAGGTTGTTTGGAGCTTTCGGTGTTAAAGAAGCTCAACAGTTCGCTCCTCCCACAGGGATGAGGATGTGTCACAACATCCGGGTTATCTGCTGTATGCGATATCTTTGTGATTTATGTGACGCACCGTTTATTTTCTGGTCAGTCTTACTTTCGGTTCTGAACCGGAGAGACCGGAGCGATGATGGCCTCCCATTCTCCGGGAAAGTGGCTATGATTTATATGCATGTAATAAAACATACTTTGCTTTGAAACAACCCAGACTTTGTGGGAGTTTAATTGCTGGCACGAAAGGTACACACACCGTTGCGCAAGAAGAAGTAAGAAGTTTGAACAAACTCTGCTAAAGCACTGGAGAAGCAGGAGAACGCAGAAGGAAGCGTTGCTGGACACCACTCCAAGTGCTAAACTGGTTTTAAGGCTTTTCCAGTTAAAACCAAAAGCCCCACATGGAGGTAGACCCTTAAGGGAGAAAAGGCAGAAGGCATAATTCAGCAGGGTGTTCTTCTGAACAAACCGCAACGCAACGCAACTTTGTGTTGGTTAGGACCCCCCCCCCCAAACCTGGAGAACTGCGTCCGGTTCTGGGCACCACAGTTTAAGAAGGGTGTTGCAAGAGGAGGGTGACTGAGATGGCCGAGGGTCTGGAAACCAAGCCTTATGAGGAATGGTTGAGGGAGCTGGGGATGCTTAGCCTGCAGGGGAGAAGACTGGGAGGTGATATGACATCCATCTTTGAATCTCTGAAGGACTGCCAACATGGAGCAAGCTTGTTTTCTCCTGCTCCGGAGGCAGGACTCGAAACAATGGATTCAAGAAAGGAGATTGCAACTAAACATCAGGAAGAACTTTCTGCAAGTAGGAGAGGCTCGATGGTGGAACAGACTCCCTTGGAAAGTGATGGACTCTCCTTTTTTTGTAGTTCTTAAGCAAAGGTTGGATGGCCGTGTGTCAGTGATTCTTTAGATGTGATTCCTGCATTGCAGGGGGGTTGGACTAGATGACCCTTAGGAGGCTTTTCCACTCTGCAATTCTAGGAGTCCACAAACTGTCGACCTGCACAGCTCCCATGCATTTCAGCCAAGCATGTGCAGGAGGTCCCCCCCCCCCCAAACGCCGAAGATGAACAGAAGAAGAGAGGAGATCGCTTGGTATCCATTTACATTTATTGCAATAACTTAAAAGAGATCTGGTTGGTGCCCAGGTGGCTGGAAAAACCCCACACCCAGCACCTTCGCAGTGTCATAACCTTGGTGAGCGTCTGAAAAAGTCACCTTTTGAGACCTGAATCGGCACCCAACACAGTTTGCAGCATCACTTTTGGGGCTGGAGGGAGGCAGGCACAGCAGCTCGCTTGGAACAAGGAAGTTCGTGCTTATTTCCCCTGAGAAACCCTGCCCCACCCAAAGCACAAACCTCTCACCCTCGCAAACAGCTCTGCGGGGCAGCTGGCTGGACCCGACCATCGATTTTTGCACAGGGCAGCCCTGTCTCAACAAGGCTGTAGCAGTGATCTGAGCTATAAGGATCTCTCTTTCTCTCTCTCTCTCCCAGCTAAGCTCTGATCTCCAGAGAAACCCGGGTTCCCGAAACCACCTTTCCTTACTCCTCCGTCTACATATCATGATTGTTTTATTACTGACCACAAAACCTGAAGCTCCGCAGGGGGCACCCCACGGGCCTATAAAGTATAGGACATCTCGTCGGGAGCCAGCGGGGCCTGAATGTCCAGCTTCCGGCTTTTGCTGTCCTTCTCAACTATCTCCAGCCGCAGCGTGGGGCCCTTCCTCTGGCCCTCCGCGGGGGAAGAGCTGCCCTTGGCTTTCAGGAGCCGCTTGTCCGAGTCGTCCACCGTGATGCGCAAGGTACAACCGCGGGGCAGGAGGTCCTGCTCGTAGGCGGCGGCGAGCTGGTTCACAACTCGGCGCTCAACCTGGGGAGCAGGGACAGAGAAGAACCATGCAGTAATGAGAAAAAGTTCTGGATCAAGAACACAGACCCAGGTTCAAATCCCACACGTAGCTGGGAAGCTCCCTGAGGATGTCCTGGCCTACTTCCTACCTTCCAGCCTAACCTCCCTCACAGGGTTGTTGTGAGGGGAGAGGGGAGCTGCCTTGAGCTCTTTTAAGAAAAGGCAGGATAGAAAATTAAATAGAAAGAAGACAAAAGTCCCTACCAGAGAGGAGTGGCAAACCAAGCTGATGGGACTATGCAGAGATGGCAAAACTGACCGGAAAACTCAGAAATCAAGAGAATAACTTGATAAAAGAATGGGGAGAGTTTGTTAAGTTATTTAGGAGACCACTGTAAGCAGAAGGAAACATTAGCATGATATTGATCTCGCTTGTAGTGTAACAATTATCATGGATAATATGGCTTGATATAAAAATTGGAGTATGGAAGAATATGCAGTAATAAATGTTTAAAAATGGATTCCATGGAGGGGGTGGGAGGAAGTCTGGAGATTTGAAGGAATCTCTTTATATGGATATGTTTTCCATTTTCTATTTGTCTATAACTTTGTATTTGTAAAACCAAATAAAAGTGACTTAAAACAATAAAAAAACACAGAAATCCAGCCTGCGTGGGCTGCCGTAAACAGAGGAAGCCTTGAGACTCGCAGACTGCACGTTCAAGAGATTGCACATCAGTGACAGGTAGGTAGCCATGTTGGTCTGCCATAGTCAAAACAAAATAAAAAAATTCCTTCCAGCAGCACCTTAGAGACCAACTAAGTTTGTTCTTGGCATGAGCTTTCGTGTGCATGCACACTTCTTCAGATCACAGATTTGGATCTGTGAGTTGGAAGGGGCCACAAAATCTTAATTTCATACAGGTGAAACTCAAAAAATTAGAGTATCGTGGAAAGGTTCATTTCTTTCAGTAATTCAACTTAAAAGGTGAAACTAATACCAATATATGAGATAGACTCATGACATGCAAAGTGAGATACGACAAGCCTTTATTTGTTATAATTGTGATGATTATGGCGTACAGCTGATGAGAACCCCAAATTAACAATTTCAACTTGGGAGTTTTCATCATCTGTACGCCATAATCATCACAATTATAACAAGCAAAGGCTTGACGTATCTCGCTTTGCATGTCATGAGTCTATCTCATATATTAAACTCCAGCAGCTAATGAAAACAATTGCTTGCATAAATGGACTTTTCCACGATATTCTAATTTTTCGAGTTTCACCTGTATATGCTTATGGGGAATGAGACCTTGGGGTTGTAGCGGATATCGCTCAATGAAGAGCTTCAGTTGCCAAAAGGGCAAATTCCATGCTTAGGGATCACTGGGACAACCGGAATGATGCGGGGATGGAGCAGCTCCCCTATGAGGCAACGTTGCAGCAGCGTTTGTGGAGCGTCTTAGTTGAGGGAGAAGGCCAGCCTTGCCACCAGATCCCTTCCGTCAGCGCTGGAAGAGGAGCAAGAGACCCCTCTGCCCCTACCTGCCCCCCATCCCCGCTCACCTCGTGCTTAATGGAGCGGGCTCCGTAGTGCAGGTTGTAGCCATCCACCAGCACGTCCATCACCTCCCTGTCCCACACTAAGGTGATGTTGTGCCTTGCCTTGGCCTGCAGGGGGAGAAAGAAGCAGCAAGTTACTGGGATCCGATGGCCACGCTTTCGCTCTCCGAAGCAGAGGCGCAGAGAGATTTCTGGGCCGGAGTCTCCTATCTATGGGAAGCAACACGCCCCCCCCCCTCGCCTGAACACTGTCCTCCACCGTGATCCTGGTGAAACGAGGACATCTTCTTAATACCACCGCGCAGAAAATCCATATGGCTGGAGAGGTTTTGCGGGTGCGGGGCTTTGCTTCTTTTTAAAAGTACTGCAATTTCCTTCCCCTGGAACAGGTGGGTAGCCGTGTTGGTCTGCCATAGTCGAAACAAAATAGAAAATTCTTTCCAGTAGCACCTTAGAGACCAACTGAGTTTGTGCTTGGTATTAGCTTTCATGTGCATGCACATGTGTATCTGAAGAAGTGTGCATGCACACGAAAGCTCATACCAAGAACAAACTCAGTTGGTCTCTAAGGTGCTACTGGAAAGAATGTTCTATTTCCTTCCCCTGGAAAACAGCTTCATCAGAGCTTACAAGAGTTAAGAAGGGAATCGGTCCTATTACAACCTACCCCGATCCCGTTAAGTGCTATATTGTGTAAATTAAGGCCATTATTACCTTAAACTTTACTTTTCCTAACCGCACACATTTGAAACGGTTTGGCATCAAATATTCATGTGAATAAAATAGGTGACGTGTGTGTGTGTGGAGTTTTCTCTCTTCACCTATTTTACTACGAGAGTCACGGCAACTGCACAAGGTCACGTTTTCCTTCATTTCTTTTTAAAATGTGAAGTTTCCACCCCCAAGGAAGTGCTACCCAAATTCTGCACTCAGAGCACATTACAAAAAAAAGAAAGAAAAGAAAAACACGTGTGGAAGATTTGTGTTGTATATCATCTTAATCTAAATGCTTATTCTGACTTCTGTTTTTCTGTCCAGAGGAGGGCAACCAAAATGGTCCAAGGCCTGGAAACGATGCCTTATGAGGAACGGCTTAGGGAGCTGGGTATGTTTAGCCTGGAGAAGAGAAAGTTAAGGGGTGATATGATAGCCATGTTCAAATATATCAAAGGATGTCATCTAGAGGAGGGAGAAAGGTTGTTTTCTGCTGCTCCAGAGAAGCGGACACGGGGCAATGGATTCAAACTACAAGAAAGAAGATTCCACCTAAACATTAGCAAGAACTTCCTGACAGTAAGAGCTGTTCGGCAGTGGGATTTGCTGCCCAGGAGTGTGGTGGAGTCTCCTTCTTCGGAGGTCTTTAAGCGGAGGCTTGACAGCCATCCGTCAGGAATGCTTTGATGGTGTTTCCTGCTTGGCAGGGGGTTGGACTGGATGGCCCTTGGGGTCTCTTCCAACTCTAGGATTCTATGATTAAAAGTGATTTCACATTCCTGTCTGTTGCTGCTTTATGATGAGCCAGACCCTCCTCACCTGGGCTCATCCAGCTCAGTATTACCTTCACTGGCCGGCAGCAGCCCTTCCAAGGCTCCAGAGGAGGATCCTTCCCAGCCCTACCTGAAGGCACCAGGGAACGAATCTGGGACCCTCTGCAGGCAAACTATGTTTTTAAACACTGTACTATGGGATGCATGCTGCTGTTTTGGTTACCGAGTCAGGTGACTGGTCCATCTAGTTCAGCACTGCCTAAGCAGACAGGAAGTGGTTTCGGGAACGAGTTTCCAAGTCTTGCCTGGGGAGGCTGGTAACTCTCTGCATGCAAAGCCAATATAATGCCACCCAAGATGGGAAAGAGTGCATTGCAGGGGGTTGGGCTAGATGACCCTGGGGGGGTCCCTTCCAACTCTACAATTCGAGGATTCTATGAGCGACTTATGATTAGGAAACTAGACGCCACAAGAGGAGGGAAGGGCACAGAATTTCCACTCTCTTGATTGCTGGTGTTTTTTTTTTACAGACAGGCGTCTGATTTTAATTCTTCAAACACAGAATAATAATAATAATAACTACCTTTATGATTTGGCTACTCCATTACACCGCAGAGTATTTATGTTGGCGTGCTTGAATGCCTTTCCGTCCGCTGTGCTATCTGGAAGGTTTAGATGCACCCCCTTCCAGAACAGACTATGCATCTGTGGTCAGAATGTACCTGATTCTATAGACCACACCATTCTGGACTGCCCTCTTTTTAATACCTTTCGTGAAGATCCTTTGGTGTCCTTTCTATGGCCCAGGGTCCCCTCTAATAAACAACTCATAGTCCAATTTTTGCTGAGGGATGATTCTCCTGAAGTCGCTAGAGCTATGGCCCAATTTTTGACCAGGATTTTTGAAGTAAAATCTGGGGTGCCCTGGTCTGTACAATAGCGGTTGCCGAAGATCCCTCCCTTCCTTCTTATACATTGTATGTTTTAGAATTTCAGTATATATAGATGGCTTTATGCTTATTGTTTTATTTATGCCAATAAAGGTGTTGTATAATAATAATAATAATAATAATAATAAGGACCAGGAACTTGCTTTGCTTTTATTTTAAAATAGAAGCTCAGGATCGTAACAAATTTGGCGCAAAATTTCAGAAACTGAGGTATGTGGAATGCTGTTGGGTCTAACTGTCATCAGACTGCAGAATTGGATAACATGCACCTGGATTTAATTTGTGATTTTTCAATTATGTGTCTGCAGTGACATATTTGTGTTCGCTTTTATGAACCCTATCTTCACATTTTCAAGGGAAGTAACAGCAAGGATTTCCCCCCTCCCTTTAAATGAAGTGCCGGTGTGTGTGTGTTTGTGCGAAAGGCACAATGCACGGGGAGGGAGGGAGGAGGCGTGGGGGGCGAGTGGCAGAGATCCTCACCCTCTTAGCCCAGAAGCTCAGCTCCTTGTTGACAAGCTGGATGAGCTCCGAGTGGCAAAAGGGAAGGAAGTAGACAATTTCGTTGATCCTTCCCAGGAACTCGTCTCTCCGGAAGTGAGCCTGCAGGAGGAAAAGGGGCAGAACAGAGAGGTTTGCTGGGAAGGCAAAGCGGATGAGCAGTCTGCGGGGGGGACCTGTAACGTTGAAATCGCTGTCTGTAGAGGACAAAACAAGACCAGGAGAAGATCAAACTTATCCATCCTTAAAGAAATCAGCCCTGACTGCTCACTGGAAGGACACATCCTGAAGTTGAGGCTCCAGTACTTTGGCCTCCTCATGAGAAGACTCCCTAGAAAAGACCCTGATGTTGGGAAAGATGGAGGGCACAAGGAGAAGGGGACGACAGAGGATGAGATGGTTGGACAGTGTTCTCGAAGCGACTGGCATGAGTTTGGCCAAAATGCGAGAGGCAGTAAAGGATAGGCGTGCCTGGCGTGCTCTGGTCCATGGGGTCACGAAGAGTCGGACACGACTGAACGACTGAACAACAATTTACTCCCAGATGGGCGGGGTATTAATAATAATAATAATAATAATAATAATAATAATATAATAGAATTGCAGGCTCTCAATTTTCCTGTTCAGTGTGTTCATATACCAAGTTGCTTCTGATGTTTCTAAAAGAATATGAGAATTCCCCATAAGCTAGTGCAGACTTCTTTTCGGATGGATGTTTGTTATATTACGATAACAAGTTCCCCGTATTTTAAAGAGTTATGCCTAGGGACCCACTGGAATGTTCCCAATGCTACATAATAAATGTGTGCTGCTACACAGTGGTACCTTGGTTTACAAACTTAACCTGTTCCCGTTCTAAAACCAAAGCGTTCTTAAACCAAGGCGTGCTTTCCCATAGCAGCGGAGGGGGGGGGGACTCAATTTACAAATGGAACACACTCAACATGTTCTGCTTCCAAAGCAAAGTTCACAAACCAGAACACCTACTTCCGTGTTTGCAGCGTTCTTAAACCAAGTTGTTCATGAACTAAGCTGTTCTTAAACCAAGGTACCACTGTACTGGTAAATATTGTCTAGGAAAAACTACGAGGGTTTTGTAAAAAAAGCTTGTACGATCTACTAAGTAAGAGACAGTAAGAGCTGTTTGACAGTGGAGTGGACTTTCTCGGGAGGTGGTGGAATCTCCTTCCTTGGAGGTTTTTTCAACTGAGGTGGGATGGCCATCTGTCAGGGATTCTTGAGCTATGATTCTAAGTGTACGCTATATGTATATGTTATATAATGATCCTCTGCACTTCTCATACCTGAGCAATAAAAAAGGTAAAGGGACCCCTGACCATCAGGTCCAGTCATGTCCGACTCTGGGGTTGCGTGCTCATCTCGTTCTATAGGCCGAGGGAGCCGCCGTTTGTCCGCAGACAGGTTCCGGGTCATGTGGCCAGCATGACAAAGCCGCTTCCGGCGAACCAGAAACACCGTTTACCTTCCCGCTGCAGCGGTCCCTATTTATCTATTTGCACTTTGACGTGCTTTCGAACTGCTAGGTTGGCAGGAGCTGGGACCGAGCAACGGGAGCTGACCCTGTGGCAGGGATTCGAACCGCCAACCTTCTGATCAGCAAGCCCTAGACTCTGTGGTTTAACCCACAGCGCCACCTGGGTCCCTCACCTGAGCAACAGCAACACATAAATATCAAATTGTCTTCTTGAAATTTAACGATGGTCTGGGGTGGAGTCCTAAGGCTCCCCCATACCATCTGCTTCGCCATCCCAGTCAGTGTGTGGCATCTGGGACTGAAGGTGGCAGTGAGGAATGCCAGCCAAACCAGCCTCTCCTCCTGACATAGGGCGTTAATGTGCAAGTGCTTTTGGCTCAGAGGCTTGCTTGCGGGAAACAACCGAGGAGCCCTCCTCTGACCCAGGTCGGAGTTCTGCTCTCAACCATTCGAGCGCCTGAAACTGAAGAGGAGGGTTGGAAACAAACACCCGAGGGCTTTGGGGCGTTCCACTTTTGGAAACCCAAGACGGCTGAAAGGAAAGGCTAACGATAAACAGCGCCATCTGTACCTTCAGGATGGGGCGAATGACATTCTCCTTGAACTGCTTAGAGATCGTTATCTTGTCTGTGATCTGGACGTCGTCTGAAAGGAAAAGGCAGAAGTGGTGCAGGGAGCCCCACAGATGACAGATACAGCCCACTTTCCAGAGCAGGGGATTCCTTTGCTGCTGCTTGTCGGCTTTGGAAGCCAGCACCGCAAGCTGGGCTCATTCTGCTTTCCCAGTGTCCCGAGAGTGTCGTGAGCCAGTTTGCACAAATTATCCATTGCATTTATATCCCACCTTTTTCTCCAAGGAGCTCAAGGTGGCATACATTGTCCCCCCCCCCCCTCACTGAATCCCCACAACAGCCCTGTGAGCTAGGTTAGACCAGGCTTCCTCAACCTCGGCCCTCCAGATGTTTTGAGACTACAATTCCCATCACCCCTGACCACTGGTCCTGCTAGCTAGGGATCATGGGAGTTGTAGGCAAAAAAAAAACATCTGGAGGAAAGAGGTTGAGGAAGCCTAGGTTAGGCTGAGAGGCAGCGACTGGTCCAAGGACGCACCCTGGGGCAAGTTTCATGGCGGAGTGAGGGATTTGATAGGAGTGAGGGATCTCATGATAGATGGGTTGATCTCAGGGCCAACCGCCGTGGCAAAGTGGGGTGATTCTAATCACTGGCATGCGGTTAGGAAGAGGTGTGGCAATCACCCCAAACTTAAATGCAGGTAGCTAAATGCAGGCTGCCTGTTGCCTTCAGGTTGTGCTTTGGGGATATGGTTGGTGCCACTTGAAAGAGACATGGAACAGACAGAGCTTTGTTTGATACAGCAGACAGGATGTCACACAGGTTGGGGTTTGGCAAGAGGAAGAGAACACCCAGAGTTTAGAGGGGGGGGGAATTCACAGAGGGGGAAGGGGTACCTAGTTTTTCGGCAATTCTCTTCCTGCTGAGTTCCACGGTCTCCTGCCTCAGCTGCAAGGCATGCTGCGCGATCTCGTCGCTGGCCACGTTGGAGGTCATGATGAAGATGGCATCTTTGCAGTCAATGGTCTTCCCCTTACCGTCTGTCAGCCGGCCCTTCAACAAACAGCAGAGTCAGACTCCTCCGTAAGGCACAAGGAGTGGCATCGATGCAAAGCCTACCTACCGTTAGGGAAGTTTCTGGGGACTGATTCAGGCATAAGGCCCTCTCTGCCCTGCAAGCAGGCTGCAGAATGATCCCCAGAAAGCAGCCCTTGTAGGAGATCCAGTCCAATACATTGGGAAGGATCAAGTTGGGGGAATGCTGCCATAAAGAAAGACCGAGAGATGATGTGAGAACCACCTTCAAATATCTGAAGGGCTGTCACATGGAAGATGGTGCAAAAGCTTGTTTTCTGTTGCTCCAGAAGGGAGGATCAGAATCAATGGAGATTCTGACTAAAGTGCAAAACTTTCTGAGGGTCAGAGCCATTCGAAAGTGGAACAGACTCCTTCAGAAAGTGGTGGACTCTCCTTTGCTGGAGGCTTTTAAAGCAGAGGTTTGATGGCCATCTGCCACGGATGCTTTAGCTGAAATTCCTGCATTGCAGGAGGTTGAACTAGAGGACCCTTGGGGGTCCCTTCCAACTCTGCAGTTCTCTGTTGCTTGTAAGAGGGATGGAAGCATTTGGGCACTGCCTGTGTACCCGCCCCACCCCCGGAAGGCAGCTTACTCGTGCTGGAGAAAGCCAGTTTAATACGCTGGCAGTGGAACGGCTGTGAGCTATAAAGACATATCATTGGTACGGGGGGATTGTTCTAGTTGCTCCCTCATCGGACATGAGACCATAACACTTCCAAATACCATACACAGCTAACCGGAGGGGAGGGCAAGAGGCGCTTGGGGGGTTGCTGCACAGGAGAGTCGTTGCCTCTGCCCCCACTCTGAGCGCTCCCCTCCTCTGTCTCCCTCCAAGAACTCTAAAAACAAGAACCTTTCGAAAATACCAATTTGGGGAACGGCAGGGAGGGGGAGAGAAGAAAAATAAAACAAAAGCGTACGTCGTCTGTCCCCTCCCTCCCAACGCTGCCAGGCCCAGCCGTGCCCAGCTGAAGGACACAAATTTGTGCCGGGTGCTTGGGATTAACATTTCGGTTATTGCTCTGTCAGGCAGGCGGTTCAGGAATTGATTTCGCATTTAGTGGCTGCCACCATGATCTATGCAATACCGGTGATATCAATCCTAGAGAGAAGCCCCCCACCCCGAAAAGCCCTCCTCCACCACCAACCACGCAGCCAGTTTTAATAAAAACAAACAAACACACACACCAAGAAGTGAGGAGACACACAGGAGGGTGGTGAAATCTGCACGTGCTCAGGGGAATGCCAAGCACTCCAGTGCAGGCCAGCCAGTCAGACTGGAGGAGTCAGACGTCCTCAGGCACAAACCAACCACCCCAAGGCATAGCTGCGCATGTATTGATGCCCCTCACTCCAATCAAGTGGGAAACAAGTAAAGGGATGCAAATAAGTTCAGGACTCAAGGATGCCGAAGCTCATGGCCGCAGGAGGCTGTGTTCTGCGTAAAATCCAGTATCCTGAGATGTTCAACTGCGGAAAAGGAGCAGCAGGGTGCAAAGCTACTAGTCCCTATGGTGGAACACCAGATAATGACGAAGCAAACGGCATGGTCATCTGGAGAAAGGAAGGGCTCAGCACCCCCTCATCAGCTTCTCATCCTTCCACATGGCTATTCTACAAAATGGAACCTGCCGCTTACTAGTTAATACGGGAAAATATGTTAGAGGCAGTGTGGTGTAGCAGCTAGAGCGTTGGAATAGTGCCTGGGAGGCCTGAGTTCAGATGCCGACTTGGCCCAAGAAGCTCAGTGCCTCTCAGCAGACTCGTGGTGGGGATTAAGTGAGGAGGGGGAGAGAACTGTATGTCACATTGAGCTTATTGGAGGAAAAGGAGGAATATAAGATGCGAGAAATAAAACACAGGCAACTCTCCATTTACGTGGGGGTTATGTTTTGAGGTACCGTGCGTTTAAATCACGTATATTCGGAACGCCATTGGAAAAACCTGCAAACACCACAATCGCTCCCTCCAAACCTCCTTGCTCCAACTCCAACTCTCCACAGCCCTCAAAGGTTGGTGCAAGGGCTCCTGGGATCGCTGGACGCTGTTTTCACGCCATTTTTGCATTCTTTTAGGGCCGTTTTTGCCCCTTTTGTGCCATTTCTGGATTTGTGGTGATGTACATGTGCGCAGTTTCCTCTGTTTGCTGTAGCAGCCCAAAGGATCAGGCAAACATTTATTGCAGAAAACGGGGTCCAATGTGCTGGGGGGGGGGAGGTTATCTGGGTTAACACGTGCCTTTCAACTTGATAGCCTGCATTTTTGAGTGGACCAAATAAACCTTTCCTGACTGGCTAGCGAGGGTGTATTGCCAAACCACACAGGAACCTCACGTTGCCACAGGGGCCTCGGACGGCTTCTTTAAAAAGACGGTCTTACTTCATCAAACAGCTGCAGCATGATGGTGAGGACATCCGGGTGGGCCTTGTCCACTTCGTCAAAGAGCACCACGGCATTGGGGCACTGCTTCAACTTCTTGGTGAGCTGCCCGCCTTCCTCATGGCCGACGTAACCGGGCGGAGAGCCAATGAACTTGGCAACCTGGGAGGGAAAGAAGCCACAGGCGTCAGATGGGGACGCCCACACCCTGGGCCTGGGGAAAGAGACCCGCTGTGGCTTAAAGCAAGACTAGCCTGCACGAAAGGTCAACAAAGGTCAACAAAGGTCCGTATAGTTAAAGCTATGGTTTTCCCAGTAGTAATGTACGGAAGTGAGAGCTGGACCATCAAGAAGGCTGATCGCCGAAGAATTGATGCTTTTGAATTATGGTGCTGGAGGAGACTCTTGAGAGTCCCATGGACTGCAAGAAGATCAAACCTATCCATTCTCAAAGAAATCAGCCCTGAGTGCTCACTAGAAGGGCAGATCCTGAAGTTGAGGCTCCAGTACTTTGGCCACCTCATGAGAAGAGAAGACTCTTTGGGAAAGACCCTGATGTTGGGAAAGATGGAGGGCACAAGGAGAAGGGGACGACAGAGGACGAGATGGTTGGACAGTGTTCTCGAAGCTACTAACATGAGTTTGGCCAAACTGCGAGAGGCAGTGAAGGATAGGCGTGCCTGGCGTGCTCTGGTCCATGGGGTCACGAAGAGTCGGACACGACTGAACGACTGAACAACAACAGCCTGCAAGAGGAGTTCGGAGCCTGCATCATCCGATTTCAGCGCGCCAAGAGAGAGCAAGGAAAAGATCGTACGTCCAGAGCTGGGTGCGTTTGGAATGGAGGAAATCCAATTACTGAGACCGCGATGCGCAAATTAGGCGTATCGTCACGTGGCTGCTTATGCTTCAGAATCAGTTTTGCTCCTCAATCTACGTTTTAAGGGATATACAGTGGTGGCTTTTTTAAAAAATAGCTTTTCGCAGGGACTGGAGGAATGGGAGGTGGACACGGAGAGCAGAGGCAGCTGAGCTATTGACTCAAGGGCCCAGAAATAGAAGCCTCGGCAAGTAGCTCTGAAGGGGCCCTGGCACTTTAAAGATCTTCTGCGCTACACTCTGCTTTCCACTCATGCTCTAAAGCCTCACCAGGAAAATTTGATCAACAGGGACTAGGCTAGGGGTTGTACCATCTCCTGGAGGTGGGGACGGGGACAGTGGGATAACCTAGGGAGGCAGGGGGGCGCTGAAGGTCTAAATGACTATCAGACTTTGAACAGCTAGTATCATTGTATCGAGTTCATCAGTTTGGTTGAATTAATTAAATTAAATTAATTAAATTAAGCCATTTTAGTGGATTTTTGAATAAATGTGAAATTAATGGTTTTGAATTTTATCATGTTATTTTCTTCCTCAGTAGCAGCAGCAGTAGTAGTAGTAGTAGTAGTAATAATAATAATAATAATAATAATAATAACAACAATAACTTTCCTTTCAGATAGTTTTCCTTGACATCCAATGGGAGGGTGTTTGCTCATGCAAACTGTAATTCTGAATAATGCTTTTTATAGAGTAGGGGAAACTCGGGTTGAGTTTGTGGAACCAAGGGGATGGGGCCCCAAAAGTTTTAGGAACCACTACATTGAACATTAAAAAAAAGCCAACAAGCTTATTCTGCAACAGATTTCCACTTTCAGACAATACTGAGCCTTTCATAGCAAGGCCAAAACAACAACAGCAAAAATGAATAAATGAATGGGGGGCGGGAAATAAAAAGGGGAGGAAAGAGAACAAGGAGATGGCTTGAGATCTCTCTCCAGGCACCATGGAAGAAGCCTTACTTTATATCCCAACTAATCTTGCATCTAAGAAACAAGGAACACGGAATACAGCCACCTGCCTTCTGTTCTCAGGAGACAGGAAGGAATGCACCGTATTTTTCGCTCCATAAGACGCACCCGAACATAAGACGCACCTATTTTTTAGAGGAGGAAAGGGGCAAAGCCCTTTTTTTTAGGGATCAGCTCAGTGGTGCAGCTTTTTTTGCAAAGGGAAAAGCCCTGTTTTTTTGAGGATCAGCTCAAAGTGGTGCAGCTTTTTTTGCAAAGGGAAAAGCCCTGTTTTTTTGAGGATCAGCTCAAAGTGGTGCAGCTTGTTTTTCAAAGAGGAAATCCCCGTTTTTATGGGGTCCAACTCAGTTCTGCAGCTTCTAGTCCTACAGCCATTTCTACAGTTTCCAGACAGATAATCTAATCAGCCAGCCACATGTCGCTGGGGAAACAAACAGCCTCCCTCTGCATTCCACAATGGAGGCCTGGGCAAGGGGGCAGGGCTGGAAAGGGAGCCTTATCTCTCTCCCGATCACTTGCTGAACAGCTGTTCAGCGGCTTCCTTTCAACACCCCCTTCTCTCTTTGTAAAAAAAAAAAAAAGAGAGAGCACAATCTGCTTCTGGCCCCTAGGCAATTCTGCTCCAGGGACCCTGCATTTGTTCCGTAAGACGCACAGACATTTATCCTTACTTTTTAGGAGGAAAAAAGTGCGTCTTATGGAGTGAAAAATACGGTGTGTATGGGAGATGGTGTGCTATAGGGCACGCCATAGAAATGTTAAGTTTTCTTTTTCCAGGTGAGGCTGGAGGAGCAAGGGTGAGTATCTGGAAAGAGTTTGCCACCAAGAGGAGGGTGCCATCAAAGGTGAGAATGCCAAGTGTCGCCAGGTGCGATTCCGGGATGTTCAGACAGTGGCGGTGGTGCTGAGGGTGTGCGTCTCTCTTACTAACCTCGTGTCTTTCCTGAAACTCAGACATGTCCAGCCTGATGAAACCCTGGTGGCACAAAGGAAACAAAAAAGGGGCTCATTTATTGGTGCTGATGACAGGAAGCTGCAGCCAATCCTGGATCCCTGACAGAGCGTGCCTGTTGCGAGGCCAGGCTCCGCAGAGACCTGTGCGTCCTCTCCCCACTCTGCACATTGACCTGTATGCACAAGAGCTGTTAGGAGGAGAAGTGGCAGAGCATCTGACTGCACAAGGGCCCAGGTTCAAACCACCCACCAGCATCTCCAGATAGGGCTGGGAACAGCTCAGTTTCAAACCCTGGAGAGCGGCTGCCAGTAGACAACGCAGGGGGAGAAAGACCAATGATTTGGCTTGGTTTATTTACCGTATATACTCGAGTATAAGTCGACCCAAATATAAGCCGAGGCACCTAATTTCCCTACAAAAATGTGGGAAAGCTTATTGACTCAAGTATAAGCCGGTTCACCTTTGCCACTGTGGTAGAGGAGGAACGAGCAGCCCAAAGCAGCCCTTTGGCCTGCTCCTTCCTCTTCCTCCTTTGCTGCTGTGGAGCTCACCCCGTCGCAGGGTTTCGAACCGCCATTCTTCTGATCAGCAAGCCCTAGGGCTCTGTGGTTTAACCCACAGCACAATGTTCCCTTGTGTTATACAGAAAAGGCTGGGATCCTGTACTGTTTAAGCAGGAGCCAGGGAAAGTGAGCACCTGTGGGGTTTTAATACTTCCTTAACTGATAGGCTTTCTGCCTTCTGGGGTCTAAAGTTTGCATTTATGTGAGCAGTTCAGGAATGGAACAAGCTGCCTGGGGAGAGTAAAGAACCACCATTCTTGTACACTTCTTAAGGAATGGTTGACTTGAGTATAAGCCGAGGGCAGCTTTTAAAGGACAAAAAGTGTGCTGAAAAACTAGGCTTATACTCAAGTATATAGGTATTTACTGGTTCATAGGGATGCTGGACTGCATATGCCCCCTTTGGGCTGACTGAGCAGAGCTCGGAGCCACCCAAGAAACTCCCCAGGGATTCAGGCAGGGCACAAACTAAGCTCTACCTGGAGGTGTCATAGAGGACCAAGCCTGGGACCTCCGTCCCACAAAGCAGATGCTCTGCCCCCAAGTTACTGAGCACCCCTGGGCTTTACAGAGAATAATTAAAATTGCCCAGAATGTTATTGGGCTCCAACTACCAACCCTGGACGAGATCTTCACGTCTCGCTGTTTGAAGAAGTCACACAACATCCTGAGAGATCCCACCCATCCTGCTCACAACCTTTTTGAACTGTTGCCTTCGGGCAGAAGATACAGGATAATGAAAACTCAAACCACACGCCTTCTGAATAGTTTCTATCTGAGAGCTTTGATTGCACTTAATAATGATCTCAGGGTCAGTAGTAAGTAATAGTAAGCAGTGAGTAGTAAGGAATGAGACAGGCTTTTAGGTTATGCTATGCTTTTAATAGGTTATGTTATACTCTGGATCAGTGTTTTTCAACCACTGTTCCGCGGCACACTAGTGTGCCGCGAGATGTTGCCTGGTGTGCCGTGGGAAAAATTGAAAAATTCAAGAGAATTACTTTATATATAGTCAATATAGGCACAGAGTTAAATTTTTTAACATTTTCTAATGGTGGTGTGCCTCGTGATTTTTTTCATGAAACAAGTGTGCCTTTGCCCAAAAAAGGTTGAAAAACACTGCTCTGGATTATGTTATGTTTTAATAGATTATTTTAATAAGGATGAGAGTGTTGGAGATATGTGCAAATGTGTATGGTAATTCCGGTCTTTGGGTGTTTGATTTTCGTTGTTGTGTATACTGTGTATATACGGACAATGACAATAAAATAAATAAATAAATAAATAAATAAATAAATAAATAAATAAATAAAATCTTTCTCCAAACACAGCGGCTAGAATTTTCACCCAAATTACACCCAACTTTTCTTGCATTCCTGCATTCAAATGTACCCAAGACGGCTGGGCTGGGCTGTAAAAAGTAACCAATGATGCAGAAACCATAATTAGAATACAGTGGTAGATCGGGTTACATACACTTCAGGTTACAGACTCCGCTAACCCAGAAATAACGCTTCAGGTTAAGAACTTTGCTTCAGGATAAGAACAGAAATCGTGCTCTGGCGGCACAGCGGCAGCGGGAGGCCCCATTAGCTAAAGTGGTGCTTCAGGTTAAGAATGGACCTCTGGAACGAATTAAGTTCTTAACCCGAGGTACCACTGTATCTTGCCCTTTGTTTAAAAACCAGTGAGGTTTTTGCTGCACATCCAGAGGATGAGGCGGGCTTTCAGCTGGCAGAGAAACAAGATCTCAGTAATAACGTCTCCCTTAACCCGCCAGCTGCTGTTATAGGCTGCCCTCTCCTCCTGTCCTTCCCTAATAATTCTCTCCATGTTCTGTGACGCCCTCTTTGATGCATTAATTAACTAAATAACCAACAAACTGATTAGGCTTTAATGAACCGCTTGTTCTGAGCATGCCATTGAATTAGCACGGCCTGTTTGTCCTTGGCTGTTGTGGCGTTTGATGTGGAGCCAGTAACCACGGCAGCGAGGACGAAAACGTAACTGGAAAAGGGAAGGGGGGGTTTGCCCTGGAAACCTGCGCGCAGAGTGGCATCCTGCATAACTCCAAAACCTTCAACATTTTAAAGCGGTGACTCGCTCCCACAGAAGCCACAGTTGTGGCCAGGGCAATTCTTCAGGATCAGGCCGTGCACAGGAATGGGTCGCCTGTGCGGATTCTGCAGAGGTTCCAGGGAGGAAATTGTGAAATGGGAACCCTCTTGGTCGATGCCTCCAGGGTCCCCTGCCGCTCCATCCACTGGCACCTGGGGGGGAACAAGGCTGTTCCGCTGGGGGAACCGAGAGCGGAGGCCTTACCTTCTTGACATCTTTGTGCAGGTACTTAGCAGTCTGCTTGGCCAGTTCAGTTTTGCCTGTTCAAGAAGCGGCAGAGAAAAGAGGAAGTGTTGAGGGAGAAAACGCCTTGATAAGAACATCAAGTAGAGGCCATGCAAAAAGCTCTCGGGAAGTTGTGCGACAACAACGAAACCGAGACCCGTTTGCAGCGTCTGTGTTGCAAGTGAGATCACGGAACTGTAGAGTCGGAAGGGACCACCAGGGTCATCTAGTCCAACCCCCTGCAATGTGGTTGTCCAACCCCCTGCAATGCAGGAAACTTTTTGCCCGACATGGGGCTTGAACCAACTTCTACCAACTGGGCTATTATATACTAATACCCTGTTTCTCCTAAAATAAGACATAGCCATAAAATAAGCCATAGCAGGATTTCTATGCATTTGCGAAATATAAGCCGTTCCCCAAAAATAAGCCATACCCCGAGAATAAGCAATAGTGACGTGGTACCTCCCATTAAAACAGCCTGGGGAGGCGTGGCTATGCAGCGTACCGATGCGACACGGTTAAAATAAGACATCCCCTGAAAATAAGCCATACTGTGTTTTTTTGAGCAAAAATATATATAAGACGGTGTCTTATTTTAGGAGAAACACGGTATATACTCAAAGAAACAAAATCAAACACAGCACAGGCTCAATTCTCAAGCTACTCCAGCAACACGAGAGCCCCTGCAACAGCACCACCTTTTCCTGCGTCCACTGGCAACGTGGGACATCCTGGGCTACAAAGCCCACACTGTGGCTCCTCCCCCCCACAGGTTTCAAACACCTGGAAACTGAGTTGGCAAGGGTGCTGGGCATCAGCCACAGCATGGTCTCCCCTTCCGTGGGTCCAAGCTTTCTCGCACCCCCTGGCAGGCAGCGCTGGAGGGAGTGGCGCGACAGTGGCGTGACCTGTGGCTCTGTCAGTCGGAGGCAGCAATGCTTCTGAATGCCAGATGCTGGGAACCACCGGAGGGGAGAGTTGTTGCTCTTGTGCTCGGATCCTGCCTGCGGGTTTCCCCACAGGCACCTGACTGGCCACTGTGAGAACAGGATGCTGGACTGCATGGGTCGTTGGCGCTTCTGATGCTCTGCTTACAAACAGGGTTCCCTGAAGTACCCACACCAGTGACAGCTGTCAGTCTCAGGGATGGACTCCGTAGGTTCTGCTTTCACTTCCTTCCTCGGCTGCCCTCCCCTGCCCCTTCGTCTGCACAGTCCCATCTTGAGCTCTTCTTGGCCTCGTCAGAATGGAACTGGTTGCTGGAAACTGATTCTTTTTAACCCTATAAAGGCCTCCAAACTCTCCCTACACAAAATTATTATTACTATTACTATTATTACAAACAGGCCAAACCCTACGCCAAAGGATAAATGGACATAAATCTGATATCAGGAATCACAAGACAGAGAAACCAGTAGGAGAACACTTCAATCTCCCAGGACATTCTATAAAAGATCTCAAAGTAGCTGTCTTAATACAAAGAAATTTCAGAAATAGACTGGAAAGAGAAGTGGCTGAATTACAACTAATCACCAAACTTAAAACCACGGAGAAACCTGGTCTGAACAAAGACATTGGATTCTTATCTCATTATACATAACAAAGCTATCTTTAGCCATCTCACCCCTTGCCTTTCCCTGCAAGACTAACAGGTTTTCCACACCTATCAGCTGATCACCCATTCCCACCACCCTTCTGAGCAATACCCCTCCCCACTCCCTCACTATATTTAAGGATCTGGTGACTTCTGTTTCAGTGTATATGAAGAAGTGTGCATGCACACGAAAGCTCATACCAGGAACAAACTCAGTTGGTCTCTAAGGTGCTACTAGAAAGAATTTTCGATTTTGTTTTGACTATGGCAGACCAACACGGCTACCCACCTGTAACTACAAAATTATTAGTTATCGTGGTCACGTTTTTGTGAGATGACAGGAAGGACTGCCAACCTGGTGTGTTGAGAATACAACTCCTACCAATGGCTGTGCTTAGCTGGGCCTGACGGCAGCTGCAGCCCAAAGCTCTGGAGGGCACCAGGCTGGGGACAGTTGGGCCACATAATACCTTTTGCTCTTAAAATAACTTTTGTGGGGTGTTTTTGGAAAACATAAACTGCAAAGAAAAGCGAACTGTCCCCGCTGCCCCCACCGAAAAAAAGGGAAGTCTTGAAGGATTTGCTGTGCAAAAGTGCTTTGGAGGACCAGGTGAGCGACGGAGCCAAGGGCCATCAACCCAGTTCTTCCCCCAACGCAACGTCCTTGACTTCAAGACAAGGAGCAGATTTGCTGGGAAACACAATATTCTTTGTTTATTGGATTTATATGCAACGTCTATCATAAAAGTCTAGGCATGAAGGCGATCAATAATTCAAAACACATATTACGGAATAAATCCACATCGACATGGTATCAACAAACATGTCAGCCCCCACTGCGGCGGGAGATTTCGTCCCTCACGAGGCGTGTACCTGCGCAAAGCAGCCCCTGCAGGACCCTGGTAAGGTGCCCTCAAGGTGAAAGGGCGTTCCAGGGTCTGCCTGACCCAGACGAGGTGCTGCAGGGAAGACTCCTGAGCGACAATCCTTCCCTTGGCTCTTCCTTTCACAACCAGGTGCTGCCAATTCCTGCTGCTTCACCCCTTTTCGGTGCAACTGCATCTTGCGCAGGGGTTGCGCTCTGGTGACGGTGCACATACGCAAAAAAGGTGTATACCCAAAGTACTCCTGAATGACCGTCCTTACCTTCCAAGCAAGGCAGAGAACTTTAAAGCTCTCAGGTTTGCTTACTGGGTTCTGCGATGCTCTCGTGAAATCTCACAGGGTTGTCGGAGATCATGGCATGAGCATCTCAAGAGCCCGGTATGCAAGCCTGACAGTTTAAAAGCACTCTCCATGCCAGGAAAATCCTGTTCAAAAGGGTCTTTTAAGCTACCCGCTTACATTTGATCTGTGTGATTTCAACCAGCTGGTCTTCAACCATGTACGGTTGAAATAGCACATGTTAGATGTGTGCAAGATGCTATCATACTGTACCTTCCAAAGCCACACTTTATTCTCTGCTAAAAGCTTTGTCTTGCCTCTTCACCCCCAATTTCCATGACTCCACCTCACCTGCTCTCTCATCTGCCTGGTTCCAGGGTTCGGAATTAGCGGGGCGACAAAAAGCACCTCAAAAATTCTGGGTGCCCTTTATTGTCCCTGGCTAACACTCAATGATTACTGAAATGGATGTAAGCCTCAAAGTATATGTTAAGAATAGATAATATGTTAAGTTTAATAATAAAGAGTAGAGTATTTTGAAAACTGAACAAAATAAAAAATAAAAAAATCCTTCCAGTAGCACCTTAGAGACCAACTAAGTTTGTTCTTGGTATGAGCTTTCATGTGCATGCACACTTCTTCAGATACACAAAAGCTCATACCAAGAACAAACTTAGTTGGTCTCTAAGGTGCTACTGGAAGGATTTTTTATTTTTTGTTTTGTTTTGACTACGGCAGACCAACACGGCTACCTACCTGTAATTGAAAACTGAAGTATGGTACTAATATTTTTATTGCCAACACCAAATTAAACATGTATTAACCATTTCTGCTAAAACGTGGTATTAACAATGTGTCACTTACGCAAATTGCGTATTAATTCATGCTTATCAAAATAATAAATTTAAAGTGTTGCTGACCCCCCCCTCCCTGTTGGCATTTAGACATTCTGTTTTTGGTGCCCAGAACTCTGGTCCCAGGAGCCATTTGGCTCCTGGCTTTTCTACCCCAGTTTCTAACACTGCCTGGTTCCGTGTCTCAGAAAGGGCGATTCAATTCAGACCCCATGGCAAGCCATGGCTGGTGCTAACCAGAGCTTAGAACCTGAAACAACACAGGGGTCCAGAATGCTGACTGGGCCTTGGGTCCCCTTGCGCTTCCCGCCCACGATTTTACTCCAATGAGAAGGCTCAGTTCCTGGGTCCATTCTAGCTTCCTCGCCTTTGCTGGACCTTCTCAATCTTTGCTCTGCAACAGGAACTACAAACTTGCTTCTGTCTTTCAAAAACGGAATCAGGTCTCAGGGTGCCAGTTTGGTTTAGCTCTTGGTGGGGGGGGGGGATGCCTTGGCAAGACATTCAGCTCTTCCCGGGGCCATCCTTTGCTGGAGCCGGCAAGAAGCATGCGAAAGGCAACACAACTCTTGATGACTTCTGGGATGCTGCTACGATTAAGGATTTCAATTTCTTTCTTTAAAAACAAAACAACAATCGGATAGGAAGGAATGATCCTAGTGAACTGATGTCTGCTTTTACCCTTTTGATGGTTTTATGCTTTTATTTCTGTAAACCGCTTTGGTGGTGTGGTTTTTTCCCCCCCAATGACACAGCAGTATACGAATATTTTTATAACTGAATAAATAAAAAATAAATTTTCTACGTTTCACATGAATATTGTACCTAGTGTGATTTTCTCACTTTGAGTTTCACCTGGCCTGCATGCGGAATTTGGGGTAGTTCACGTTCAATGCCGCTATTATGCTGTTGCAACTTATTTGTTATAGAAAGTGGTGTTTGCCGATGACTTGAACCACTGGCAGTGCCTGGGCAAGGGGAAGGTAAGTGGACTGAAAAACCTGTCCTTTACTTGAGCCCAGAAAAGTACTTGAAAACTAGACTTGAGATTTCTGGCCCATCCATGGTGCAGCATCTTCGGTTTTTCTATCTCTAGCATGTGTGGGAAAAGCAGCACTAGCGTTTTTTTCTGGGGCTGGACCAGCCTGCATCATCCCGCTAAAAATGAAAGAAGGGGGGGGGGGGGAAGGAGACCGACTTTACCTATTCCCGACGATCCCAAGAAGAGAAAAACCAGGGGATGCTCCTCGTCATACCAGCCATTTTCCTTCCTCCGAATGGCTGCAATCGAAAATGCAAGAAAAACAAAGGAAGGGGTTATATATCTGGGCACATAAAAAAGGGAAAGGCATATAAATCAATGACACAACAGCAAGTATAATTATCACTAAGTATACACTATGTTTTACTGCTCTCTGCCCACTCAAAGTCTTCGCTGCCATTAGAGCTACCTAATTTGATTAGCCAGCAAGGCCCCCAGAGATACCTAATCAGGTTAGCATGGATTTGGAAAGCTGCCCAGAGCAGATTTCGGATAAAGTTTTCCAGGATGTGCACTCAGCGTTGCCAGGGAAACAGGAGGGAGGATGGACACTGAATGAACCAGAAAGGGACCTGTCGGGTGGACCGAGAGGGGAGGGTAAAGGGTTGGGGGGAAAGAGAGATTCTAGAGGCTCAATAGCTCTCCAGCTTGTAAGCGCCACCTTTGTGCACAAAGACCTGGGAAGGAGAAGTTTGCTACCTCTCCGACGCTAACGGGAAGGAAGCCTTGAATTCAAGGTCACGGCAGCCTTGCGAAGACTCATGGGCTGCCGAAAATAACGGTGCTAGGATGGAGGAGGATGCGGGGGAGATATGCCAGGGAAACATGGGATGGGTTTGGAACACAAAAGGATATATTTTGCAGAGGAGCAGCACTTAAAACTTCTGGGCTGGCCAAACCTGCCCTCTGGGGCAAACAGATTCCCTGTGGATCCTGCTCCTCTTGGCACCCCAACCGTAGCTTTGCACTCTCAGATCACAGCACATGCACAGTGTTTAAAAAAGGGAAGGAAAAAGTGATCACGTGAGAACAAGGGGGCAGCATTTGTTTACATTCAGTGGCTGTGCTTAAGGTCTGGCAGCTGCATTAAAGCAAAGGACAGGACACATAAAATACAGGACTTCTTTACACAGCACACGATCACTCCACATGTGGCTGCCTGGATTCTGTCCTTCCATCCAAGTATAATGCCTAGCACAGGACTCCTGCTTTAACTTTCTGAGAAAATCAAGCTTTTGCTTCAAAAACTCTATGAAGCTCTTGCCTTCATAGATAAAGACAGGCTTGAAAATGCATGTGGGCAGGAGCTGGATTTCCGTGAAGCTACAATGCTCTGTCCCTTGTCAGCCTCAAGCAACAAGCCCCCAACGGAATAAATTATGCAAAACAAAAGCATGCAGGCAATTTTGCTTAATTTATGCAAGTTGCAGAACAGGATATTCCTGACACAGAACTTGGCAGGATTTTTATGTTAATTTGTATATATTGTTTTATGAATTGGCAGCATGTAAATACGTTTGCAAACAAACTCCTTGCACGCACCCTGTGAAATTGTGGCTGAAAACGTATTCAACCCTCACTTCCCTTTTTCTCAGAGGTGCACAAACTCACCACGAGGCTGGCTTTTCTGGGTTGTTCTGGCATGGTGAAGCAGCATCCTGAACCCCCTAATCCGTGTCCTGACCGTGACTCCTCCTCTCCTGGAAAATGTTCAAGAAGCAGTTTTCAGTCAGGACAGGGCGAGGCGCCATCTTGGTGTGCTTTGAAGCATTCAGAGGCCAAAGCCGCCCAGGAAAGTCAGCACAAGGCATGGAAAATGGTGCCACCCCCAAACCATGCCAGCTGCTCTACGTGCAACATTCATCACCCAGATCTTTTTTTTTCTTGGGGCATCCGAGTTGTAAACGCAACACTAAGGTGAAGCCACTTCTGCCTGCCAGGGTTTGAGAAACTATGGACCCAGCAGGAGAGGACGATCCAGCACCTCGATGACTAATGTACCAGTAGCCACACTCCATGAGAAAGCCAAAGGAATTTGGAAATTGCTACTAAACTGCTGGGATGCGGCTGGCGCTGTGGGTTAAACCACAAAGCCTAGGGCTTGCCGATCAGAAGGTCAGCGGTTCGAATCCCCGCAATGACGGGGTGAGCTCCCGTTGTTCTGTCCCAGCTCCTGCCCACCTAGCAGTTCGAAAGCACGTCAAAGTGCAAGTAGATAAATAGGTACCACTCTGGCAGGAAGGTAAACGGCGTTTCCGTGCGCTGCTCTGGTTCACCAGAAGCTGCTTAGTCCTGCTGGCCACATAACCCGAAAGCTGTACGCCGGCTCCCTCGGCTAGTAACGCGAGATGAGCACCGCAACCCCACAGTCGGACAGGACTGGACCTAATGGTCAGGGGTCCCTTTACTTTACTAAACTGCCATGTTAGCATCCACAGTGCGTCTATGCCCGCGTGTGGACCAATGGCCTGATCCAGAAAGCTCTTCTCATAGTCACTGCCCTGTTAGCCATTCCACCTGAGCCCATGAAACCACTTAATTTTGTTAAATACACAAAATAGTGTGTCCCCACCCCCAAATTATAATTTAGATTGCAAGCTCCCTGGTGCCAAGAATGTGTTCCCCTTCTGCCTCAACGCTATTCTGTGTGCTGGTGGTCTTAAGGAATTTTTAAATTTTTTATTTTGTTTTAATTAAAATACATAGCCACTCCAAGACAGAGAGATGAAGCCACGGCAGCTCTCAGTCATTCTTTCATTCGCCCTTTCCTGATGGTTTAAAAGAGGATCAAACACATTCATGGAGGAGGAGAGGGAACGGTGGAACTCTCTCCCACAGGAGACAGTAACGGCCACCAGCTCGGGTGGCTTTAAAAGGAGAATAGACCAATTCATAGAAGAGGAGAGGGCTACTGATGGCTACTAGCCGGAATGGCTATGCTCTGCCTCCAGAACTGGAGGCAGCAATGCTTCTGCATGCCAGTTGCTGGAAACTGCAGGAGGGGAGATTCCTCTTGTGTACGACTCCTGGTTGTGGGTTTCCCCAGAGAGGCATCTGGTTGGCCGCTGTGAGAACTGGATGCTGGACTACACGGCCTGAACCAGCAGGCTCTCCTTACAGGTGAAACTCGAAAAATTTGAATATTGTGGAAAGGTTCATTTCTTTCAGTAATTCAGCTTAAAAGGTGAAACTAATATATGTGATAGACTCATGACATGCAAAGTGAGATTTGTCAAGCCTTTATTTGTTATAACTGTGATGATTATGGCGGACAGCTGATGAGAACCCCAAATTAACTATTTCAACTTTGGGGTTTTCATCAGCTGCGCGCCATAATCATCACAATTATAGCAAGCAAAGGCTTGACATATTTCGCTTTGCATGTCATGACTCTTATCTCATATATTAAACTCCAGTAGCTAATGAAAACAATTGCTTACATAAATGGACTTTTCCCACGATATTCTGATTTTTCGAGTTTCACCTGTATATTCTAAACTTAAAAGAACTCAAGGTGCAGGAGAAAAGGGGGAGCGTCAAAGGGGTCAGTGCCGCATGAAAAGAATAATCTCAAGATTCAAAACCTGCCCATAGGACTGCTGGGCCCAGCAGCAATTTAGCTTCCAGCCACCACAGAACCTTCGGGAGCTGTCCTTCACATTACATGCTCAGCTACAGCTGCATGCAGAAGGAACCGCGTTCACTCCCTTCCATCTCCAGTTAAGATGGTGTCACAGACAACTGGGCTTGGAGAACCACCCAGGAAAGGGACTCTTTGCTGCCAATCAGGGGAAATATCCCCAGCCTAGATGGACCAATGTCCTGACTTCACATGCCACAACAGCCACACACGTTCCATAGGCTGAAAAGGTACTAATATATCAAGGAGAGGCATCGACACCTCATCCGATGAAGGCCTTCCCAGTTTCCAGTCCTATTTAGAACAAGGCTCTGCCTTCCAACGCACTTCTCAAAAGCTGTAGAACCATAGCTCAGGGGCAGAGCACGTGGTCTGCATGCAGAACATCTCAGCTCCAACCCCAGGCACCTCCAGGTAGGGCTGGGAGATGCATCCTGCCCGAAACCCTGGAGAGTTGCTGCCAGTAGGTGTAGGCACTCTCATAAAAGTGTTTTGTGATATTTTGTGCAAGGAAGAGAGGATGCTGCACAAGCTGTCTTTTGCAGCCTTTCCCCAAGTTGGTGCGTTGGATGGGGCTGATGTACTACACTTGGGCAATTTTTTTTTTGAAAGGCACAAATACAGGATGGGTGACACCTGGCTTGAGAGCAGTACATGTGAAAAGGATCTAGGAGTCTTGGTAGACCATAAACTTGACATGAGTCAACAGTGCGATGCAGCAGCTAAAAAAGCCAATGCAATTCTGGGCTGCACCAATAGGAATATAGCATCTAGATCAAGGGAAGTAATAGTATCACTGTATTCCGCTCTGGTCAGACCTCACCTGGAATACTGTGTCCAGTTCTGGGTACCACAGTTCAAGAAGGATACTGACAAGCTGGAAGGTGTCCAGAGGAGGGCAACCAAAATGGTCAAAGGCCTGGAAACGATGACTTAGGAGGAACGGCTTAGGGAGCTGGGTATGTTTAGCCTGGAGAAGAGAAGGTTAAGGGGGGATAGGATAGCCATGTTCAAATATATAAAAGGATGTCATCTAGAGGAGGGAGAAAGGTTGTTTTCTGCTGCTCCAGAGAAGTGGACACAGGGCAATGGATTCAAACTACAAGAAAGAAGATTCCACCTAAACATTAGGAAGAACTTCCTGACAGTAAGAGCTGTTGGACAGTGGAATTTGCTGCCCAGGAGTGTGGTGGAGTCTCCTTCTTTGGAGGTCTTGAAGCGGAGGCTTGACAGCCATCCGTCAGGAATGCTTTGATGGTGTTTCCTGCTTGGCAGGGGGTTGGACTGGATGGCCCTTGGGGTCTCTTCCAACTCTAGGATTCTATGATTCTATGAGCTGCAGCCCAACGACACCCGGAAGGGCGCCAGGCTGGCGAAAGCCTGCTGCGCTGTGTTGCGAGAGACGGGGCCTCCTTGCAGAGAGCGCTCACCTGCACAGGCGGCTTTTTAAAATTCCGCTCAGCCCTGTGTTGGCAGCTGACAGAGGTCAGCGAGACCGGAGATGCGACGTATTACGCTTGACAAGAGGCGCTCCTTAAAAGCAGGCGAAATGCCAAGCTTGAAAAGAATGACGAGCAGAAGATATTTCTTGTGATAGCCGAGCAGGATAATGGAAGGGGAGGGAAAGGCAGACAGAAGGAGAGAGCGCAAATGAGAACCACCAGATGCTTGAAAACAGGCCACTGTGCTTCATGCAGAGAAGGGCAATGTGGATGGCATGTCCAGAAGCACCCAGAGGCGGAGGACAAACTCTGGAGAAGGGCCAGTGAGCTTTTCCAGACACAGGTCTCCAAATAATGATCCTTTCAACAACAGAGAGAGAGAGAGAGAGAGATGAGCATCTCTGAATGTTTTCTGCCTGTTTCCTTCCATGTGGTTTTTAAAATGAAAGCAAGAAAATAGGAGGCCAGAATCAGGCCTTGCTCAACTGATCTTTTTGGGAGAGGGTGGCGACACCATTTCCTCCTTGTGCAAAAGGAAGGAGCATAGCGTCTAGATCAAGGAAAGTAATAGTACCACTATATTCTGCTCTGGTCAGACCTCACCTGGAATATTTTGTCCAGTTCTGGGCACCACAGTTCAAGAAGGATACTGACAAGCTGGAAGGTGTCCAGAGGAGGGCAACCAAAATGGTCAAAGGCCTGGAAACGATGCCTTAGGAGGAACGGCTTAGGGAGCTGGGTATGTTTAGCCTGCAGAAGAGAAGGTTAAGGGGGGATAGGATAGCCATGTTCAAATATATAAAAGGATGTCATATAGAGGAGGGTGAAAGAGTGTTTTCTGCTGCTCCAGAGAAGCGGACACGGGGCAATGGATTCAAACTACAAGAAAGAAGATTCCACCTAAACATGAGGAAGAACTTCCTGGCAGTAAGAGCTGTTGGACAGTGGAATTTGCTGCCAAGGAGTGTGGTGGAGTCTCCTTCTTTGGAGGTCTTGAAGCAGAGGCTTGACAGCCATCTGTCAGGAATGCTTTGATGGTGTTTCCTGCTTGGCAGGGGGTTGGACTGGATGGCACTTGGGGTCTCTTCCAACTCTAGGATTCTATGATTCTATGAGTTTGACGTGAGCAGAGTCACACCATGAAAAGTGTGGGATTTAGGAGGGGAAGGAGCTCGGTCTTCTTCTTCTTCTTCTTCTTCTTCTTCTTCTTCTTCTTCTTCTTCTTCTTCTTCTTCAAATGGAAGGAAACGTTAACTCTTCACACCTGAAGTGATATGAGTGTAAATTTTGGGGAGTGACTGGCAAAATCTTGGCAGGTGGAGGTGGTTCTGAGGGCTCTGCTTTCCTTCCTTGCCCTTCTGGAGCGGACAAAGACACCTTGAACATTTCCTTCATTTCCATAAGAATGGAAGAAGAGCCTGGCTACTGGATCATGCCAGTGGCCCATCGAGCCCAGCATCCTGTTCCCGCAGTGATCAACCAGTTGCCTGTGGGGAACCCCCCCCCCCCAGCAAGATCTCAGCACAGAGCTGTCAACCTTCCTTTTTTTGCATTGGGAAACAGCCATAGCTGTCAACTTTCCCTTTTTTTGCAATGGGAAACAGCGCTGGAATAAGGGAATTTCCCGCAAAAAAAGGGAAAGTTGACAGCTACGTCTCAGCATAGGAGTGCAAGAGCACTCCTTGCCTCCTGCGGTTTTTGACAACTGCTATTCAGAAGCATTACAGTACGGTCACATCTTAAGCACATTTAACTCATGTGATTTCAAACATATGTGGCTGAAGGTTGGCTGGTTGAAATTCCACAAGTAAAATGCAAGGAAGACCCTCTCAGCGCGCTGGTTCTGCGATGCTCTTGCAGGATCCCTTGGAAATATATACCGTATTTTTCGCTCCATAGGACGCACCGGACCATAGGGCGCACCTCAGTTTTAGAGGAGGAAACAAGAAAAAAAAATATTTTTCTGGTTTTCTTCCTCTAAAAGCCCTGGTTTTGTTGTTGTTGTTTTTTTGAGGATCAGCTAAAAGTTTTGCAGCTGTTTTTGCAAAGGCAAAAGGCCTTTTTTTAAAGGATCAGCTAAAGGTTTTGCAGCTTTTTTGCCAAGGGGAAAGCCCTGGGTTTTTTTTTTAGGATCAGCTAAAGGTTTTGCAGCTGTTTTTGCAAAGGCAAAAGGCCTTTTTTTAAGGATCAGCTAAAGGTTTTGCAGATTTTTTGCAAAAGGGAAAGCCCTGTTTTTTTTTTTTTTGAGGATCAGCTAAAGGTTTTGCAGCTTTTTTTGCAAAGGGAAAAGCCCTGGGTTTTTTTTTAGGATCAGATAGAGGTTTTGCAGCTTTTTTGCAAAAGGGAAAGCCCTGTTTTGTTTTGTTTTTGGGTTTTTTTTGAGGATCAGCTAAAGGTTTTGCAGCTTTTTTTGCAAAGGGAAAAGCCCTGGGTGTTTTTTTTTAGGATCAGCTAAAGGTTTTGCAGCTTTTTTTGCAAAGGGGGGGGAAGCAAAGCTCCTTTTGCAAAGGGGGAAAAGCAAAGAGGAAAAGCCCCATTTTTATGGGGTTTAACTCACATTTCTGAAAAAATCTTAAGGAAAGGGAGCCATTTCTACTGTTTGTAGACAGATAATCTAATCAGCCAGTCACATGTCCTGGGGAAACAAACAACCTCCCTCTGCAGCACATTCAACAAAGGAGGGCGGGGCTGAAAGGGAGCCGGGACTCTTATCTCTCTCCCGATCTCTTGCTGATCAGCTGCTGAGCGGGGTCCTTTCAACACTCCCTTTTCTCTTTGTAAAATAAAAAGCACAATCTGCTTTTGGCCCCTGGGCAATTCTGCTCCAGGGACCACCATTCGCTCCATAAGACGCACAGGTATTTCCCCTTACTTTTTAGGAGGAAAAAAGTGCGTCTTATGGAGCGAAAAATACGGTATATATTTTATATTGACTTTGAGCAAAGGGCACAAAGCAACTCATAATTACTCAGTAGCAATTTGGAAATTGGGAAACCTGGACCACCACGGTGATCTCGGCCTCAGTTCCCGATCTGCAAAATGGGCATGTCCGCCAGGCAGGGCTGCTGCGAAAGCCAATCAAGAAAAGACAGCAAGGGTTTTTTCTGCAGATAAAAATAATTTGATAGCTACACTGTGCAGCATTGCCTAGGATTGGAAGGTGAAAGAGTTGGTTAGCAACAGAGCAAAGCCCAGCTGATGTGGCAGTAGAATAATAGAATTGTAGAGTTAGAAGGGACCCTGAGGATCATCTAGTCCAACCCCCTGTAATGCAGGAAAATGCAGCTGTCCCATAAGCGGATCAAACCCACAACCTTGGTGTTATCAGCACCACGCTGTAACCAACTGAGCTATGCAGAACATCTGTACCATCCATTTTTCATCCCTGGCCATGGAGGGAATCCAATCCCTATTTTAGGCAGATCCGCTCTCTGCAAGGCTACGCTCTCCTCACTCTTGCAGAAAGGCTGTGGAGGAACTAAAGACACAGCAGTCCTGGCTGAAATTCTGGGAGCAGCAGAGAGAGAGGGAAGGAGGCGCTGCCACCTTGGGCCTCCAGAGCCCTTTCCAGCCTGGGCTTTCTTTTGCCCTCCGTAACTGCAGAGCCGCCACAGCGCTGGGTCTCCAAGAGGCCTTTCAAGCTGGCTATTGAACTGATAAATTCACTGTATTACTTTACACAAATCAATACCCCAGCAGTTATCAGGGGTTGACGTGACCAAAATTGGTTTCAGCCAATTTGTGAGTGTAATAAATGTCCATTTATCAAATCAATTCATTCTGTGGGGTTTCTTGGCCTGGCCTGGCCGGGCTCGTGACGCCAAAGGGGTGACGTCCTTTGGGCATGAACCAAAGACCAACTTTGCCATTGCGAGGAAAGGCACTGGCATTCGAGGGACCCTGCTTGGCTTTCCCCACTGCTGCGGTGGCTCAGTTCGATGGGCAGACGTGGGTCGGCCAGGCGGGAAGGTGGTGGCCAAAGGGGTCAAGGCAGAAACAGGGCCAGATTCCGGCCGCCAGCCCACTCCCACTCTGCACCAAGAAAACAGTGTGCTAAACTTTAAGCCACGTGCTGCTCTACAGGAAGGGCCAGAAGTCAATGGGAACAACATCTGGCAGAAGGTGCCATGCTCAACCCCTGGCAGCTCTAGGCAGGGCTGGGAAAGACTCCTGGTCTGAAACTGCAGACAGCTGCTGCCAGTCAGTGTAGACAATGCAGAGCTAGATGGACTCAGTATATGACAACTTTCAATGCTCCTACTACAAGCAAAACGCCCACCAAATAAGTGGGAAAGCAACAACAGAGTAGAGCTATGCAAGTGGGTGCTCATTTCTGTATGTCTGCATCCGCTCTCGACCATTCAATCTTCATCCTTTTCCACTATGGAACTTGTTCCCATAGGAAGAAGTGATGGCCATCAACTTGGGATGGCTTAAGAAAGAGGATTAAGCAAATTTAAGGAGCAGGATCATGCCATCAAAGGCTACTTAGCCATAATGGTTTTGCTCTGCCTTCACAGCTGGAGGCAGCAATGCTTCTGAATCCAATCTGCTGGAGACTGATGGAGGGGAGAGTTGCTCTCATGCTCGGGTCCTGCTTGCAGGTTTCACATGGAGGCATCTGGTCGGTCGCTGTGAGAACAGGAGGCTGGACCAGATGGGGCATTGGCTTGATCTAGCAGGCTCTTGTTATGTTCTTATATTCTGGGGCATCCCTTGGAAACATCCTCTTGCTGTTGCATTCAGTCAACTCTTGCTCCCCAAAAGACCTGAATGCACTTTCTCTCTCTGCCAACAAAGTTGATGCCCCGGGCAACCACATTGGGCAGAAGCAGTGAGACAACAGGCTAGAAGACAACAGGCTGAATGTAAGCTGCGAACCTCAGATCGGGCTCCTCAAACTGGGTCCCAGTGAAGCAAGAAAGCAGGCGCCGGGTACGCCCCTAAACGCAAGTCAAATAATGTGAAGCTTGCTTGACCACGGTCAACCATCCTGTGTCCTGGGATGGACCATGAGGAGCTAGCAAGCTAGCAGGATCGCTCCCTGACACTGCTCTCCCTGCACCAACACGCACTGGCATGGGGTGGGGGGCACACTGCTGCAGCGTTCAGACCATGAGCACAGCAGTCGCTTCACTGTTTGGGCAAGGGCTACTCAGAGTAACTGTCAAGAACACCCCCACCCACCCACGTCAAAGCTTAACAGGCTGGGACCATCAGGACAGGCGGCAGCAAAAAGCACCAGCAAGCCTCCCCTTCCTGGCGCGATATCCCGAGGCAGAGTGCGCCTTGTCCTGCCTAATTCAATAAAGGGAAGTTCCATGGAGGCAGCTGCTCTCGCGAGCCCCACCACCACCTGTGTCAGAGAGAGGCCCTGCCCATTAATCAAAGCTCCCTTATTAGCCCCCGCTGCTGCCTCCAGGCACAGCCTTTCTCTAACCAGGGTGCGCATGTGGTGCCTTTGCAGGGGGGAGCCTCGCCCTCCCAAACCCAGGGCCCAAACTACGTTCCGCGACCTTCGTTTACAGCACAGCTCTGGGCCACCCAAGCCCGTCAGATTCTAGAGAAACCAAGCTCTTTCTCACGTCCCTAGAACTCATGCTTGCAGAAAGGTGCTTGAAAAGCTGGAGGCAGCGGCACAGCAAAGAAGAAGAAGAAGAGGAAGAGTTTGGATTTGATATCCCGCTTTTCACTACCCGAAGGAGTCTCAAAGCGGCTCACATTCTCCTTTCCCTTCCTCCCCCACAACAAACACTCTGTGGGGTGAGTGGGGCTGAGAGACTTCAGAGAAGTGTGACTAGCCCAAGGTCACCCAGCAGCTGCATGTGGAGGAGTGGAGACACGAACCCGGTTCACCAGATTACGAGTCTACCGCTCTTAACCACTACACCACACAAAGGCGGGAAGGGGCCTTGCCCAATTTCTATGGGGTCTCAGCTATTGCTCAGCCGTGTCCCACGTGCTCCATTCAGGTTTCTCCTCCACTGCCTGCAAGCGAGGCAGAATCCCTAAGGGCCTAACCAAATGACGAGTCACCAATTGCTTCAATGATGACCAGAGTCCTAAGCATCCCACCGCCTCCTGCCCCCAAACGCAAATTCTGCAGCCAGAAAAAATGCCACTTTCTGCACTGTTTTTGCCTGAAGGCATAAGGCCTTTGATTGGATCTTTGTGCACTGCCCAGGAAGGCTCATGCACCTAAAACATGAAGGATACGATCATTACAAATTATTCAAATTCATCAAATCTGCACATCAATATTCATTTCCCCCGATTTCATTCTTCTCATCCCAGCCGTGAGGCAGCGTAAACAGCGACGGAGAATATAGATCCTCTACCAAAAAGGGCTTCGCTTAGTCTCTATCAGGCTTCAGTGGTTTCACAGGTACTGTCCCATTTATTTTCAAGCTCATCTCAAGCTTGCTTGCCTCTCCCCCCCCCCCAGCCTCCCAAATCATTAAACGGGAAGGAATGTTGAATAGTTCCTATTATTTCATCCAAGACAAGAGTCCAAAGCAAGGTGACATGTTAATGTAGCTCACTCTGTTCTACATTAAACTCAGCTTTCCCCAATCTGCTACAACAGGGAGTTGTAGTCCAAAACCTCTGGAGGGTTGCAGGTTCTGGGAGCTGGAATTTCAGGCGATGAGAAGGCCAGCCGGACTTGTACTCAACTTCCCTCCTCCAGTCTCTCATGACTCACATTAACAGGCCAAAAGAGGCCTTTGCTGGGCTCTCTGCAGAGCTGTGAGGATGGTTCCCGCCAGGAAGGAGGTTGTGTGAACCATCCCTGACTCAGGCAGGGGCAGGGCTGGCGATTAGGAGGTGCTTAGGATCAGTTTCTGCCTTCTGGGGGCTCCTCAGCCCGGCCTTTGGCCACAGTTAAAATATAAAAAGAGGTTTCAACAGCCCACATCCCCTTCCTTCCATTTATCGCCGTTAATGGTCTCGCAAACGCAACAGGGGGAGATTTCAGTAACAGGAGGTTGACAAAGAGTTTTAATATTCTTTATTTACTACACAATGGGAGAAGGGCAGAGATATACTTTCCGAGGCCCTGAAGCCGTTCGCGTTGTTTCTGCCTCCCAGTGCAGTCCCAAGTTCCAAAGATCTCTCTGTTTTGGAGGAGGGACCCGTCTCCTGTGACAGGCTCCAGGACACAGAGAGTGACTTTATTTGGGAGAGGAGCACCCTCTGGGTCCCAAGGATAGGCATGCGCTGAGCAGACACTTGGACTCCACCCCACATTTCTACTTTATTTGTGACTCTGCCGCATTCTCTGAAGGCCAATCCAGAGATGAAAGTTTTTCATTCATGGAAGGCAACCCATGAGAAACTTTGTAATGGATTGCAAAACCGACAAAGCCTAGCTCTGAATAAAGTGGGTAATTTGGGTGTGCGCTGTACCCCTTCTGCCTGGAAGAGGGGGGTTCACGTGACTGAACGCTCCCCCCCCCTGCAACAAAGCAGGACAGAAGAAAGCCTGCACACAGAAAACTAGCATGTCAGGGAGGGAAAATGTTACTTCTTTGCTATCTCAAGGTACCACTTAAACACACGGCGTACGATCCTGTCTCTCACAACCAGTGCCTCCCCCGGGGGTACTCAAGGGTACGCAGTACAGGCGCCTTTTGTTGTTGTTAAAAAGTATAGCGCTTAATGCAATAACTTCATGGTGAGTACCAGCGCCTGTTTTTGCAGGGGAAAAAGCACTGCTCACAATCCACACCCTGCTCTGGGATGCACAAAGAAGATTTAAGCCGCCCAGAGTAGCTGGGGAAACCCAGCCAGATGGGCAGGGTACAAATAATAAATTATTAATAAATTATTATAATTATTATTATTATTATTTGCAATGTATATACTGCTAAAAAAACACCAATCTGGAATAAAAGCCAGCCAAGTAATGCTATGGCAGGAAAGGCTGAAGCAATTATACACTGCAATAAGAGGATCTTCCTTTCCTAATACAAGCAGTGCAGTAGTAATACTGCTCCATTCAGTGTGGCTAAGAGATCATCTGAATGGGACGCGGGTGGTGCTGTGGGTTAAACCACAGAGCCTAGGGCTTGCCAATCGGAAGGTCGGTGGTTCGAATCCCCGCAATGACGGGGTGAGCTCCCGTTGCTCGGTCCCAGCTCCTGCCAACCTAGCAGTTCGAAAGCACGTCAAAGTGCAAGTAGATAAATAGGTACCGCTCTGGGGGGAAAGGTAAACGGCATTTCCGTGAACTGCTCTGGTTCGCCAGAAGCGGCTTAGTCATGCTGGCCACACGAGCCGGAAGCTGTACGCCGGCTCCCTCGGCCAGTAACGCAAGATGAGCGCCGCGACCCCAGAGTCGGACACGTCTGGACCTAATGGTCAGGGGTCCCTTTACCTTTAAGAGATCATCTGAAAAAATGGTTCCGTTTGAGAGGATGTTGAGGATGTTATTATCCCCAGCTTTTTGGCCAAAAGATCATGGCCACCACCATGCTATGGCTCCATCCTTTGTTTCATTCCTCTCTCATCTGGTCCACTTTTGCAGGCCAAGGGAACTGAAGCCCCAGGTTCTCTGTCCTTCCCGTGGCACCTATTATTTCATGAGGAACATAACTTCCCAAGCTTATTCCTACAATCCTAGGAACGAAAATGCATTTTTTCTTTCCAGATACAAATTCTGACATTTTCAGGAGTCAGAATTCTGCGCCAGACGCCAAACTGCAAGGTTATGTACTACAGCTGTAAGCAAATGCAACACACAATGGTGCCCAGACCTTCACTGGTGACAAAATTCCTGGTATTTTCCTAGATTTCATCTCAGGCAAAGGAAAAAAACCAAACAAACCAAACACCCAGCAATTAAAAAAGCGACTTTCCACAAACAAGAATAAAAGTTTTTAAAAGCTGAAATTCTCGGCTTTGCAGCTTAAGGTATGCTTGACTGTTTTGTGCACACACATGTTCTAAATAAAATTATGGCATAGCATTTATGTGATACACACGCGTGGGTGCGCACACACTAAGTAACCCCCTTCCAGCTTCTCTGCAGGATTTGCAGAGCACAAGGCTAATCAAATCAGAGCCCCAGATCTTACCAGCTCCAACAGTTGCTATGGCGCTCTCCTGGCCAATGATATGTTCCCGGAGTCTCTGCTCCAGCGGGAACCTTCGCCGTTCCTCTATTTCCCTCTTGCGCTGCTCTTCCTGGAACTGTGGAAAGGAAAAGAAGTTGCTCTCTTAAAAAGACAACACCCCAACACCCATGCTGTTAAGGACGTCCATGCGACAGGTTTCCGTGAGGTTGGCTGGGTATAGGAATAACGCGTTTATCCATTTAAAGACGTTTATAGCCCACTTTTCTGCTCACACCGAACGTCCAATGCTTTTCAGCAAACATGAGTCAGACGCACATGTAAGACGAATATGCAAGGAAAATAATCAGAATTGCATCTATGGCGGCAGAGAAAGGTCACAAAAGTGAATCAGTGGGAACTTAATTTTTAAAAAAGCTTAATCACTGCAGACCCTACAAAAAAGAAGAAGAAGGGACATTTTAAAGTGCAGCAGAAAACCAGAAGGGAGGGGAAGGGAGATAGAGACAGCGCAAGCCTGGGGTGGCTGAAAATGCCCTAGCCTACGTACATCCATGATGGATGACCATCCAACCTCTGCTTCAAAACCTCCAATGAAGGAGAATCCACTACCTTCCATGGGAGTCCGTTCCATTGCCAAACAGCTCTTTTAAAGCTATCCAACCTGGTGCCATTGCTGGGTTCTGGGGTTAAAAACCAGCACGCCAAGAGAAGGGAACCGGGGACCTCTCTTCTGCAGCAGCTTCTCTATGTGCTAGAGAGAGACCTAGGGGTACACTGGCTCTTTTGGGGGGCACTGGGAAGAAACAGGTGAGCAGGGAGTAAGTTGACCTCTCCCTACTACACCGCCTTGCATTGATCATAGAATCCTAGAGTTGGAAGAGACCCCAAGGGCCATCCAGTCCAACCCCCTGCCAAGCAGGAAACACCATCAAAGCATTCTTGACAGATGGTTGTCAATCCTCCGCTTCAAGACCTCCAAAGAAGGAGACTCCACCACACTCCTTGGCAGCAAATTCCACTGTAGAACAGCTCTTACTGTCAGGAAGTTCTTCCTAATGTTTAGGTGGAATCTTCTTTCTTGCAATTTGAATCCATTGCCCCGTGTCCGCTTCTCTGGAGCAGCAGAAAACAATCTTTCTCCCTCCTCTAGATGACATCCTTTGATATATTTGAACATGGCTATCTTATCACCCCTTAACCTTCTCTTCTCCAGGCTAAACATACCCAGCTCCCTTAAGCCGTTACTCATAAGGCATCGTTTCCAGGCCTTTGACCAAATGATCCTCAAATTGATCCTCAAATTGAGAGATTTAGCCCACTACGCCCAAACTGGGTGGCCACGCTCTCTCTTCAAAAAGCATCTCTTGAGATTTATGGAAGGGGGAAGGGAAGGCTCCTCAGTTTCAGATGCATGGGAAATGAAGTGGCATTTCTCAAAATAAAGCATTTGCCTTCAGCTGGAGGGTGAGAGGCGACTGATCTAAGATACAAATATGTGGTTAAAAATAAAATAAAGAAATGGGTCCCCAAGCGCACGCTTCAATTAAAGATGGGCCCTACACCCTTGTGCAAATTAACTGAAACAAACAATGTAGTTTATTGTACAAAACTCACACATACATGTACGAAACTCACATATATGTACATTAGTATATGACCTCCACAATTTTTAAGCAGCGCCTGAACACGGTTTGGCATGGAGTTCAATAGTTTCGAACAGTCACTGTTGGTTTTCGGATCCCTGTACCACACTTGAATCGGCGCCTGAATAAGCTTCTCCATAGTTGTACAGTTTACAGCACATATAGCTCACAAATTCTCAATGGGATTTACGTCTGGGGAATTCCCTGGTCAATCAAGTACCGGTATTTGCTGCTCTGTCATGAATTTCTTCACCACTTTCGATGTGTGACAGGGGGCTGGGTCCTGCTGCAATATCCCAGTACTGTCAGGATACCTCTTTTTCAGCTCTGGAATAACTCTCTTTCGTAGAACCTCAATATACTGTGGCGAGTGCATCATTGCTTCTATTGGCTGCAGACTTCCGACACCATAACGACCAACTGACTTTTCATGCTTGTTTCGAGCACAGGATTACGAGTAAGATAGAAAACATGCTTTGTTTCAATGAATTTGCACAAGGGCGTAGGTCTGAAAACCTTGAGGGCCATTGGAAGAATCCGCCGCGATTGGACTAGATGGCCCTTGGGGGTTGGACTAGATGGCCCTTGGGGTCCCTTCCAACTCAACGATTCTCGGATTCTAAGAAAAGGTGCTGAGGAGAAGCAACAGCAGGGGGCTGTCACTGTCATGCTGACCATTGTGGGTGGGTGGGGAAGAGGACGCTGGACCACCCTCCGTGGTCTGACCCCCCTACTCAACAGCACAGCCCGCACCGGCTCTTGTCGCAGAAGCATCGGCAGAAGCCGCCGCTTGAGAAATCCACAGCGCGATCCGCCGGCCGGGCTTTTCTGGTGTTTTCCTGTTACGGTAGTGACCTTGACAGAAGTTAAAAAAAATAAATAGCAACCAATCCAATTTTGGCTGCTGTTATCCGTCTACCCTGTAACCGAGACACCCCATCAGTCCTGATGCTTCAAAATGGAGCAATAACTTCCTTGCGGATCCCAGTGGGACGGCACTTGCTGGATTGAATCCAGAGCGCCAATGGTGTCACTCCCTCAGGCTCCGTATATATCACCAGCCTCAAACTGCTCCGGCCCCCATCTATACATCTATGTCTTTCCAAATATATAGGCCAATTTTTTTCCCTCCTGCCTTTTCTTTCTTTACATTTTGAAAAGAAAACAATGCACAAGAGCAGCTCTGCCATAATATATATGTTATCGGATGTGACTGACGGGCCGGAGGAAAGGCGGGGGGAAGGGGGAGAGAGCTACACAAAAGCTCAGGAGTGGGCAAAACCCCAGAAAGGGCAGCCTCAGCAAGGAAGCTGCCTTTCTTTTCCATCTGCCTGCTGGAGTGAGATTCTTTTTGTGTGTGTGTGTTTAATTTACATCCTCTAGGAACAGGACTATTCTCAAAATGCAGAGGCTCAAGAGTTAGATGCTGAAACCAACAGGCAGTCTTGCCAGGGCGAACGTCTCTGCAAAATGCGCAAACAACCTGTGGAACTCACTGCTTTGTTACATTGCGGTTGCAGCCAGAACACCCAGCTTTGGCTGCAATCCCTATGCACATTTACCTGGGTGTAAGCTCCAGTGTGCCTTACCTGTAAGTAAAATTGCATAGGCATGGGCTATTACAGTGGTACCTCGAGTTACAAATGCCTCAGGTTACAAACGCTTCAGGTTACAAACTCTGCTAATCTGGAAGAGTTACCTCTAGTTGAGAACTTTGCCCCAGGATGAGAACGGAAATTGTGGACCGGCGGCACAGCGGCAGCAAGAGGCCCCATTAGCAAAAGCACGCCTCTAGTTAAGAACAGTTTCAGGTTAAGAATGGACCTCCGGAACGAATTAAGTTCGAAACTAGAGGTACCACTGTATTTAATTTCTTTACATGTAAATGCCTCTTTTCCATTCAAGGTAGAGATGTAAAATTTCCGGAAATTTTGAAGCTTGGAAAAAACCTGGTTTTTTTTTCTGGGGAAAAAACGAATATTTTCGGAAAATGAAAAAAATGCTACATTAGCACTTCTTTTTTCTTTTCCAGATTGAAAGTCATTCTGTTACTTTAGAAATATAAAATATAACTCTGGACAATTTTAATGGGCATAAAATTATCACAACTAGCATATTAAAAATATAGTGTATCCAAACAATTATTGCAAACAGAATTTGCTTTTAAAATAATATTTATTTGTATTTGTAACAAATGGAGCAACAACCTCCTGAACTGTTTACTAGTTTATGTGGAACAAACAAACAAAAAACCTCCAAAAAACAATTTTTAAAAATCCAGAAGTAACAATTATTCATATTTCCTCTCCACAGTATTTTTTAAAAAAACATTCTCATAAAAAGAACTGAAGAAGGAAGTGGGACTAAGTTTCAATGAATAGGCATGAAATTTAACCAGAATCATTTTCTGAGCTGTAATTAAGTATATACTTTCAGGCCCTTTTTGTTGCTCTATATTTTCTTCCAGTGCTTTGAGGCCTAGTGAAGAGGAACAGAACCAATGCATAGCACACGCATGCAAAAACAAAACTGAAACCTTTTTCTTTTCTGGTGACAACAGCACCTCCTAAAGGAAGAAATGTGTCTTGTTCTTCCATTGGAGAGTTCAGTTTGCAACCTAGGACTTGCTTGTCCTCACAGAAATTAGAATAATCTGATATACCATACATATTTTTTAGAAATGATTTATAAAATATTTGAACCCCTTATCTTAAAATATTTTATTCATCATGTTAAAATAAAACATTCCATAATCTATGTTTTATTTTTTCAATTTTTCAGGAAAAAAACCCAAAAAAGGCTTCAGGGAAAAAATGGGAGAAAACGTTTCCCCCCCGAATTTTTCCGGTTTTTCCCCCCAGGCCCTCACATCTCTAATTCAAGGTGCACAAAGTGGTACACAGTAAACAATAAAGTATTGTATTATATCCCGGCCTAATCACTGAGATCTTGTGGGGAGTTGTCCCCCGTGGGCACAGCTCTTAACTACTAGAAGCTAAGCATGCAGTGCCGTGGGTCTGGACCTGTGGAACTCCCTGCCAACTGAGATTAGACATGCACCTTCTTTGCTGAAGATGTTCTTGTTTCAGCAAGCATTTTAAGGAAGGGTTCGGTATTACGATAAAGAATTGTATTGTTTTATTGTTTCCTTTTATGTGGCTTGCTTCATGTACATGCTTAGAGATGTGAGTAAGAGATGTAGCTAAGTGGTGCAAAAACGTCTGAAGTAGAAAATATTATATGCATGTACATATTGTACACACACACACACAGGAACAATAACACAGAGGAACAATAACACTGGCCCACTGCAAAGCAGCCACAAATTTAGAGCAACAGTTACCTGCTCACAGTGGCCAACCAAATGCCCCCTGCAAGCAGGACCCGATCATTCAGAAACTACCTCCAGCTGTAGAGGCAGAGCATAGCAGGTATGGGTAATAGCCACAGATAGCCCTCTCCTACTCCATGATTCTGACTAAGCCTCTTTTAAAGGCATCCAAGTTGGTGCCCATCACTGCCCCCAGTGGGAGTGAGTTCCATAGTCTAGCTGTGCGCTGCGTGAAGTTCTTTTCTCCATCCTGAACCTTCCTAGGAAGCAGATATAAGACAGCTTCCTTGCACTGTGCAACAGGTGGGACCAACCTGTCCCATCAAACTCCTGAGTTTACCAGAGTGCCAGGCCAAGCGTTACAACTGGAGATATGCTCCATGAGTTCTGCCAGGAGGCCTCACCTTGAGATGTCAACAGCGGGCTCCTTCTTAGAGCCAGGTAATTGTGTTCTTTTCCTTTTATTGCTCATTAAAGACCCTGGCACCCCTCCCAGTCACAGCTCCAATTACGGGAAGATTTGCAGAGAGAAGAGGCTTTGGAGATTAGGAGGGAAGGTGCAATGGCCTTTTCGCAAAAGAATTTGGGAATGCAGATGCAGCAATCTAGTTTTGCAATGGGGAGAAGCCAGTGGGGTGCGCCCACTGAGCACCCAGGCCCTTCGAGGACAGGCTTGCTAATGGCTTCCAGCTGGTGGTGGAAGCTGGGAGAGAGGATGGAGGAAGGCCCAACAGCCAACCTAACTGCTAGCCTCTGGCCCACTCCAGCCTTTGACCTGGTGGCTCTGATTCACGAGAAGCAGGCCATTAGGAGCAGGAGACTTTCCCCTAAAAACAAATTGATTTCACATATGAAGATTCCTTGTTGCTCTTGTCACCAGCATATGTAAATAAAACGGATGGGATGTGTCTGTCCCGTTAATAGTGCCACCAATTCATTCTGCAGCAGTGATCAAAATGAGCAATAAATTCTCAAAGACTCTCGGTGGGGCTGGAAAGCAGGACTGGCAACCCCTCTGCCACCACATCCCCCTCAGCTGCACATTCATCACCAAGCAGCCCCAAAGAGCATGAGATTTTTATGCACCCGCTGCCGCCTCCTTCAGCGAGACCCATCTCTGCGCAGATCTGTGCGTCTCCCCCTCATCATCCGAAGGCTTTGTGGAGAAAAAGTTAGTTAAAGGGCAGCTCTGCTTCATGGAGGAAGGCTCCAGAGACCCATTAAAGTTAGCGTGATATTGCTCTCTCTCCCTTCTCCTTGCTGAGATTTAAGCATGCAACTCCTGACATTCCCTTTATAAAAATTTCAAACGGCTTCCCTCCACAACAGCTCATTCCCAACAGCATCCATCTCTTGCGAGGGGGTGGGTTGCCACACGCTTGGCAGAACTCGCGTGGACGAGCTCCTCTTCCCTAGCTCTGGAAGTTGCCACCTTGTGCGGTGCAAAAGCACATTAACATCGGAGCAAGTGACCGTTGCTGGAAGCGAAAGAACCCCTATGGCTGCGGTGACAGCAACATGTTTGGCAAACCCTCACTGTGATCAGCTCCCACCCGGAAACCTATGTCCGCACTGTGGAAGGACGTGTGGGTCCAGAATTGGCCCCCCCAGTCACTCATGGACTCACGGTTCAAACTTGTGTTTATGGAAGACAATCTTACTCGGCTACGGAAATTGGCACAGCAGAGCAACGGACCTCTTTATTTGCTGCCCACCTCTCCGAAGGGTGGAACAGGAATGCAGGCATACATTGGAGGTGACCTGAGATGCTTTGGTGGGATTTATTAATAACAGAAACCATTCCCTGAATACGATTTGATCACCGGCTGAGCACAGAGCGCATTCGCAACATTCTCTCTGAGGCCAAGACCCTGGGACAGTTTCTGTGCCATTCCTGGATTTTGGCACTAAGAGGGAGGGAGGGAGGGAGAAACCCATGAGAGCCAAGTTTTTGAATCCTCACCTTTGTTGCAGACGCTTTCAAGAGCTTCATGACCTCCCCCTCCCGTGCGTAATCCACGGCCGTGTGCCCCATTTCATTTCTCTGCAGGGGGTTGGCACCTGAAATGGAAAAGACAGAGCTCAACATGTGGGATGGAGTCAGACGACCGGCAGCTTACAGCCTCTGAGCTATCCGGGGTCCTCTTTAACCTTTGCTCCGAGAGCAGGGCACGGATCAGAAAAGGGACAATGTGCCACCAGCGGAGACACGTATGGATGTCAAAGGACACAGCAAAAGGGATGTGTCACCAGGAACAAGAGGCCTTGGCAAAAGGAAGCTGTAGAACTCAGGGACAAATGTAACACCCCATCGGAGAAGCAAGCCGTCCACTCTCCTGCTAAGGGCCGGCAGAACTCCAACAGCCCCGCTGGAGTGGCCGCAATTTGGCATGGTGCTCTTGCTTCACGGCCTCCACTGTGGGACACTGCCCTGCTGTGGGCTGCTAATATCCAACATAGAATCACAGAATCCTAGAGTTGGAAGAGACCCCAAGGGCCATCCAGTCCAACCCCCTGCCAAGCAGTAAACACCATCAAAGCATTCCTGACAGATGTTTGTCAAGCCTCTGCTTAAAGACCTCCAAAGAAGGAGACTCCACCACACTCCTTGGTAGCAAATTCCACTGCCGAACAGCTCTCACTGTCAGGAAGTTCTTCCTAATGTTTAGGAATGGAAGATGGCAGGAAGGAGAGGGGTGAGAGTGATCGTGCCCCTTAGCCACTCTCTGCTCTCTCCGTTCAGGCCCCTCGTGCAATCTCTCACCTCTGTACCTTTTCACTCAAGGCTCGTCGTGGGTGGATTGCTTTTTCCTTTAAAGAGCCTCACTATTACTGTTATTTGATAGTTGCTTTTTTGCCACAGAAACTCAAAAGCAACTTACAAAGAAAAAGATCACATAAAAGTGGGGGGGGGACCCCTACATCTCACCCACTCTAAAAGGCTATGGTAAAAAGCCAAAGGCCTGGTTAAAATGCAATGTTTTTGCCTGCTGCGAGGCAGGTGAGCCGCCCCAGAGACAGCAGAAGCAGGGAGCCACCACTGAAAAGGCACGTTCTTATGTCTCCACCCTCTGGACCGCCCATGGAAGGGGAACATGAAGAAGGGCCTCGGATAACAATTGTCTGCGTAAGAGAGCATGTTACTGGCTCTTATGCTTGCAGGGAAGTGGAAATAACTCTTCCTTAGAGACAGTGTCAACCAAGACGCTGGAGCGAGTGGGAATTGTACTCAGTGGCAGAGAGACTGCTCTGCTCACCGAGTCCTAGGTTCAGAATCAAGCAGTTAGAAGTTCAACCTCTAGCTAAAAGGATCTTGAGCAAGAGAGATGGCAGGGGGGCTTCTCTCGGCTAGAGGCCTCCAGTCTGAAAAGACCATGCCAGCCTCAGTGGACTAAGGTTTCTGAGCTGCTTTAAGGCAGCTGGCCTAGGCTCACGCCACCCAAATGGCCTTTGAGAGCAGCAACAGGCAGCTCCGCGGTAGAATCCTGGTGCCTGCGGTGCCAATTCCAAACCACGGGAACAAGCGTTCTGCTTGCCGCCTTGTCGCGGCGTTGTCGGCACTGGCTAATGTGCTGCTACGAACCCGGGAGAGGGAGATTAGCTATTCCCAACATCCGGCATAAAGGGATCTATATTTGCTTGCAGAATGAAAAATGCGCTCCATAAACATCCAACGCAGAGTAATTTCTGTTGTGAGCCTTGTCGCGCCCAATAAAAAGTATGATCAGAACAGGTGAGATTATATACGGCCTGCCCTGGGCACTCAATATCTTTTAAAGAGACAGTGACCCACATCTAACGCACAATTCCTTTTCTTACACAACAGTTTTGCACTCTTCTGGAAGAGGAGGAGGAGGAAGTTTCCTCGGGCCCCTCCAAAGCAGCGTCCTCCAGGCCAGCTCTGCCTTCCTTTCGGAAGACCCTAAATTTCCTCCCGTTGATCTATTAATAATGGCTAACCAATATTGGCCTAATCCCCCTGTTAATGGCTTTGACGACTTGACTAATTGCTGCAATAATTGATAGAACCAGGCTCACACAAGCGGTCGATGGCCACCTCCGGTACCGGCGGCAATAAAATATTATGCTTCAATAAATAACTGGGGTGTCAAGACACTTGCTAACCCATCATCGCTGTCGTCGCAGAGGGTGGCCACTGGCTCCCCCCCCCCCGGAGAGCCCTGGCCTGACCTCAGCCCCTCTGCAAGAGTCGGGGCAGCTGGCCCCAAGGAGCTGGGACTGCGCTCCGTGCCACCACAGGGCACACGCCTGCTGAGAGGGCACCAACCTCCCAGAGCCGTTATGGGATGCAATTTGTCACCTCCCACTCGCTGTCTCTGGCAGAGAACCAACACCTGGGCAACGCCCCGGGCTCCTCCTGCCTGCCTGCCTGCCTGCCTTTGCCCTCCCCAGCTCGGCTCATATTATTAGTAGGCCCGGGCTTATAATATTTGATAAATAGCAGGCCGGCTCGCTCCCAACGCCACCCCAGCAGCGCAGGACCTGAGCAGCTGCAGAAGGTCACTCATTGGGGAAATATGTTCCTGTCGGTGGTATTGAAAAAAGTTTAGCGGACTGACAGGTCTCAATTTTTCAAATTTTATTAACTCCATCCGCTTAATCATTTGTCTTGAATTCCTTCAGATTCCAGATAACTGTCAATACGGAGGGCTGAGGGAAGGGATTATGGATGTATGCTGGATGGCTTTGGCTTGTTAATAACTGCAGGGCAGGGGGGGGGGAGAGAGGAAAGTGTGCAAAAGGCTGAATGGTGGGGGGGCGGGGGGGTTGCAGCTGTGGTGCTACTTTGTCAAATCCCCTATACAAAGTTGGGAGGGGCGGCAGGAGGAGTGCCAATCTGTCTTAGGAGGCAGCAAACAAATGCAAGGGAATGTGTCAGCCCAAAGGTCCGCCAAGTCCATCAGCCTCGGTCCCAGGCAGTGGCCAGCTGAGAAGCATCTGGGAAACAGGCCACCACAAAGGCAAGACTCCTCAGCAACCCTGCTACTCACAGGTACACTGCCTCTGAACATGGAAGCACCATGGCTAGATCCGATCCTCCTTGGTTTCTGTCTGATCCCTTTCAAAACCCATCTCTGCGCATTGTGGCGGACGGTGGGTGTGGGGGGGGCATGTTCGAAAAGGGAGTCTGGTTCTTAGGTTTGTTGGCAGCCGCTTGTTAAAGCGGCATTTTTCTATATAGCCGCTCCCATTTGCAACCTGCTGTTCTAATTCCTCCTGGCCTGTGTTTGCTTGTCATATTTGTATTGATTTTGTACTTGATAATTTTGCTGTCGGCCGCTGTAGTGCAGAAAGGCATTGCAATTTTTAATAATTAATATAATGACAACAAATTTTCACAATAATGTACTCTTGTTTAAATAAAAAATACAGCAACAAGCAGCTCTCAGAGTCTGGCTCCTTCCCTCCTTCTATAAGCAGAGGCTTCTGGGCCATCCAGGCCAGCATCCTCTTCTCTCCCCTCCCGTGATTTCCAGCAACGGGTATTCGAATGCATCACTGCCTCCAACTGTGGAGACATCATGGGCAGCAGCCAGCAATATGAATTTGTCTAATCCTCTTTTAAAGTCATCAAGAGGGATGAAGAGGAGGATGCTGTGTGCCACTTGGCATGGAGTCCTGCTCCGTAACAAAAATGTGGCATGGTTTGATGGAGGGGCTTTGTATACACCCACTGCCTTGTTGTTTTTGTTGTTGTTTAGTCGTGCCCGACTCTTCGTGACCCCACGGACCAGAGCACGCCAGACACTCCTGTCTCCCACTGCCTCCCGCAGTTTGGTCAGACTCATGTTGGTAGCTTCGAGAACACTGTCCAACTATCTCCTCCTCTGTCGTCCCCTTCTCCTTGTGCCCTCCATCTTTCCCAACATCAGGTTCTTCTCCAGGGAGTCTTCTCTTCTCATGAGGTGGCCAAAGTCTTGGAGCCTCAAATTTAGGATCTGTCCTTCTAGTGAGCACTCAGGCCTGATTTCTTTGAGAATGGATAGGTTTGATCTACTTGCAGTCCATGGGACTCTCAAGAGTTTCCTCCAGGACCCACTGCCTTGTTGTTGTTGTTGTTGTTGTTCAGTCGTTCAGTCGTGTCCGACTCTTCGTGACCCCATGGACCAGAGTACGCCAGGCACGCCTATCCTTCACTGCCTCTCGCAGTTTGGCCAAACTCATGTTAGTAGCTTCAAGAACACTGTCCAACCATCTCATCCTCTGTCGTCCCCTTCTCCTTGTGCCCTCCATCTTTCCCAACATCAGGGTCTTTTCTAGGGATTCTTCTCTTCTCATGAGGTGGCCAAAGTACTGGAGCCTCAACTTCAGGATCTGTCCTTCTAGTGAGTACTCAGGGCTGATTTCTTTGAGAATGGATAGGTTTGATCTTCTTGCAGTCCACGGGACTCTCAAGAGTCTCCTCCAGCACCATAATTCAAAAGCATCAATTCTACGGCGATCAGCCTTCTTTATGGTCCAGCTCTCACTTCCGTACATTACTACTGGGAAAACCATAGCTTTAACTATACGGACTTTTGTCGGCAAGGTGATGTCTTTGCTTTTTAAGATGCTGTCTAGGTTTGTCATTGCTTTTCTCCCAAGAAGCAGGCGTCTTCTGATTTCGTGACTGCTGTCACCATCTGCAGTGATCATGGAACCCAAGAAAGTGAAATCTCTCACTGCCTCCATTTCTTCCCCTTCTATTTGCCAGGAGGTGATGGGACCAGTGGCCATGATCTTAGTTTTTTTGATGTTGAGCTTCAGACCATATTTTGCGCTCTCTTCTTTCACCCTCATTAAAAGGTTCTTCAGTTCTTCCTCACTTTCTGCCATCAAGGTAGTATCATCAGCATATCTGAGGTTGTTGATATTTTTTCCGGCAATCTTAATTCCGGTTGGGGATTCATCCAGTCCAGCCTTTCGCATGATGTATTCTGCATATAAGTTAAATAAGCAGGGAGACAATATACAGCCTTGTCGTACTCCTTTCCCAATTTTGAACCAATCAGTTGTTCCATATCCAGTTCTAACTGTAGCTTCTTGTCCCACATAGAGATTTCTCAGGAGGCAAATGAGGTGATCCGGCACTCCCATTTCTTTAAGAACTTGCCATAGTTTGCTGTGGTCGACACAGTCAAATGCTTTTGCATAATCAATGAAGCAGAAACTGCCTTAAACACTGCCTTAAACACTGCCTTAAACACTGCCTTAAACACTGCCTTAAACACTGTCAAATACTGGGGTAAGGAAGGAAGCGTCTCCCGGGTCAGACCAGATCTCGTATGATTGCTGATCCCTGCAGGATTCCACTTTGCTTCATTCTGTTTGCATCATATGGACTTATGGCTCTATGCACAGGCCCTGTTGACCCAAACCAGTGCCCCTGCATATGTGGAGCTCTGCGGGGTGAGCATCCTCCCGCTTGCAGCAGCCAGGGGTGGGACCAGATGGCTGCCTGCAGCACCCCATCTCTGTGATTCTAGAAAGAACTGTGTTGCACTTCCCTTCCCTGATAAAATTGCTCCCTTTCCTCTTCCAAGTTCTCTCAATTGCCTTCTGGTCTGTACCCATATAAGAGCAGCTGTTAGCTTTAGATAGTCCACCCATCACATAGGTGGTTGTCCCCTTGGTCATTTAAAGTCGCAGGGTCTCCACACTAATGTTGCTTTATTCCATCGACCCGAGTAGCCTCTTGCCGTCATTTTCATTGCAATACAAGTGAGATATCCAAAGCAGAGTAATAAAAAAATTGCTAGGCAAGCGAGATATCCAAAGCAGCAACTACATTCGTCAGCTACGAGGAATAAACTGGCGGCAAGGTTTCTTCTCTGGAAGTGACTGTAGGACTTTGGAAGTGTTTGCATGTGTATGAAATGTCACCTACCGTCAGCAGGACTGACTTCAAGCCCCAAAACAGCAAGTCCAGCCTTTGCCAGGAGGAAGCCGCCTTCACAGCCGTACAAGGGATGACGCCGTGTCATCAGCCATCATCTCTGACAAGCCCTGACATCCTTATTGCTCTACATGGCTAGTTAAAGTAATAGAAAGAGACTCCTGTCCTCCTGAGCCTCACCGTGATTGAATTAACATGATCACCCTTTTTCCAGTAAAATAAACGTGCTTCTGATATGGGGCGGCACAGATACTTCACAGGTAGCTTTTTAAAAACGGAGATAGCAGCAGCTCTGCGCCAGCCGCAATAAATCCAGCTCTCTCTGCCAACAGCTCATGGTTCTAATCACCTCCACCAACGTGTCACCCGTCTCAGATGGGCATGACAGGTGAAAGCCACTTCCTGGAATATTTATACAACTGAGCTCAGAAGGGCAGGACACCTGGGATGCTGGGCACCCTCAAGCCGCCTCCAAAAGGGGGCTGCGTAGTTAAACTACAGAACTTGCCCTTACAAGAGGCAGCGATGGCCACTAACCCGGATTGCTTTAAAAGAGGACTGGGCATATTCATAGAATCATAGAATCCTAGAGTTGGAAGAGACCCCAAGGGCCATCCAGTCCAACCCCCTGCTAAGCAGGAAACACCATCAAAGCATTCCTGACAGATGGCTGTCAAGCCTCTGCTTAAAGACCTCCAAAGAAGGAGACTCCACCACACTCCTTGGCAGCAAATTCCACTGCTGAACAGCTCTCACTGTCAGGAAGTTCTTCCTAATGTTTAGGTGGAATCTTCTTTCTTGTATTTTGAATCCATTGCCCCGTGTCCGCTTCTCTGGAGCAGCAGAAAACAACCTTTCTCCCTCCTCTAGATGACATCCTTTGATATATTTGAACATGGCTATCATATCCCCCCTTAACCTTCTCTTCTCCAGGCTAAACATAGCCAGCTCCCTAAGCCGTTCCTCCTAAGGCATCGTTTCCAGGCCTATGACCATTTTGGTTGCCCTCCTCTGGACACCTTCCAGCTTGTCAGTATCCTTCTTGAACTGTGGTGCCCAGAACTGGACACAGTATTCCAGGTGAGGTCTGACCAGAGCAGAATACAGTGCTACTATTACTTCCCTTGATCTAGATGCTATACTCCTATTGATGCAGCCCAGAACTGCATTGGCTTTTTTAGCTGCTGGCTATTCATGCTGCAGGAGGGGAGAGTTGCTCTTGTGCTCAGATCCTGCTTGTGGATTTCCCACTACGGCATCTGACCATCTACTGTGAGGACAGGATGCTGGACGAGATGGGCCATTGGCCTGATCCAGCAGGCACTTCTTAGGTTCTTATGCTCAAAGCACTTCCCTTATGCTACCTTGCTGTTTAAGGGAGGCCAGTGAGCAAAGAAGATTCCTTCTGCTGTAGCATCACTGCAACACATTACCCACAGCAGGCGTGGACACAGAGAGGGTTTTCAAAAGCGGCCAAAAATTGTAAAAGTCCCTCCCATTAGATCCTCATATAAGCTTGAATCTGAAAGTTTTCTGGATGTACTGTGCGATTTCTTCATCTGAGCTGGTTTTTAAATGGCCAGAAGCGGGACAGACTGTAAGAGCTGGCTGGCCACTGGGACAACAAGATGTTGGACTATCAATGGCTGCTAGCCATAATGGCTCTGCTCTGCCTCTGCAGTTCGAGACAGCAATGCTTCTGAATACCATTTGCCAGAATCCTGCTTGAGGTTTTACCACTGTAAGAACAGGAGGCTGGACTAGATGGGCCTTTGGCCTGATCCAGCAGGACTGCTCACATACTCTTGAGTTATCAATTAAAGAAATAAACTGGACAGGGGAATGTCCCCCCCCTCTCTTCTAGCACTGGAGCTTGTGGACATCCAAGGAAGCTGAATGTTGGAAGATTCAGGACAGATAAAAGAAAGGACTTATTAATGCAGCGCATAGTTAAACTATGGAACTCCCTGCCACAGGAGGCAGTGATGGCCACCAACCTGGATGGCTTCAAGAGAGAAGTAGACAAATTCATGCAGACGAGGGCTATTGAAGGCTATTACTTTGCCTCCACAGTTGGAGGAATGTTTCTGAATACCAGCTGCTAGAAGCCACAGGAAGGGGGTGCGCCCTTGTGTTCGAATCCTGCTTGCAGCTTCCCTGCAAGCATCTGGCTGGCCTCTGTCAGAACAGGATGCCTGATACCTAAGCATGAATGGATAACTTCTCCTTCTGTCAAATGTTGTCGAGAAGACCCACCTGGCCTGATTCACCAAGATCTTGCATTCTTGTTGCTCTCTAATGTCAAAAATAGCCTGGCACATGGAAAGTCGGTGTGTTACAGAGAATTAGGGCTTGAGCCTCCTCCTAACTTCCCAGGGCCATTGCCTTCTTTCTTTGAGGGGGAATTCAGACACGCGGACCCCACTCCCCACTTAACAGCGGTACGGTTTCCCCCCTCCTATGCCGCCACGAATGTGTGAACCTTCTTGGCCCCGTGTGTGCAGCAAGGAAAATACAAGTGCAAAAGAGTCGGTGACTTCTGTCTCTTATCACACACACACACACAAACATTCCCCCGCCCCGTTCCCTTTATATGGCGCTATTAAATGTCTTACAAATGGTAGTGTCAGTGCGAAAACCTCTGTGCCCAGAAAGACTTCCGAGGGCTCCATTTGCTCCCCACCCTGTGGGGAAACTATTCTTAAAAGCTTCGACACAGACATAAACCTGCTGCTGGTCAGGAGCTTATTGCGCTCCCCGTGTCGGGACGCTGGAGCCCTCGACGCCGTGACAAGATTGGCTTTTACATCCCGGTCTCGCCGGAGTTTAATTACTGGTCTGGGGCTGCCGGGGTTGGAGCTCGCTGCCTTCAGATATGGGGGGGTCGATACCGCCGGCCCACAACATATTGAGCCCTGGCGCTGGCAGACTCTATTGCACTATTTAATCATCTTTTGCAAAATTTACAGTGCAACAGAAGGAATCAATACGGAATTTATCACATTCTCTTGTAAATATGAGCAGGATGGGAGAGAGAAAGGGAGAGATAGAGAGATCTAGGCACAGAGAAGCAGGGACTGGGTGGGTGGAGAGGACCTTGGCAGATGCTCCTCTATTTTAAGGGCGAACCCACAACACGGGAGGAAGAGTGGCAACTGCACTGGGACAAGCCCGACATCCTCTTCCGAACCAGAATCCTGTGGTCTGTTTGGAAGTGGAGACTGGAAAGGAACAACCTTTTAAGTTCTGCATTCGTACTCACGAGTTGCAAATGCAAAGAGGTTTGTTTGTGCTCCTGTTAAGGAGTCCTCTGGGCTGTTTCCATTACACTCCCTTCTGTGCCCACATCTGACCTCTCCATAACCCTGCTTGATGCGACACCACCGTTGCAATCATCCCAACCTACATCACTGGACCAGACCACAGTCTTTTGCTATGTGAATGATGGAGACGGGCGCTGTGCTGGGGCAAGAGGCCCTCCCCACAATGATCCTTGCTGCCTTTTGCCCTGCACAATGGGTGAGACAAGGGCACTGGGACAGGTAGCTGCATGGAAATATTTCATGGAGATAAGCTGCAAAGAGGCCTGTGAAAAAAACAGAGGTCTGTAGGGCATCAAATCCATAGCAGAGAATGCAAGGGCCAATTCTACATTATATAATTCTAGGTGCACACCTGCCACCTGAGTTGTTTTAAGGTAATCAGGAACAACATGAGCAAATTAGTATTTCACCTTCTGAGGAAAAACTCAATCAGCCAATGAAGCAGAGGGCTATCCCATTTAACCAAAGAATCTAGACACGGTTAAGAACATAATAGCCTGCTGGATCAGGGCAATGGCCCATCTAGTCCAGCATCCCCTAATGGGAAACCCACAAGCAGGATTTGAGCATGAGAGCAGCTCTCTCCTCTCCTGCTTGTGTTCAGCAACTTGTATTCAGAAGCATGGCTGCCTCCAGCTGTGGATTCAGACTAATTAAAATTAGACTAATTCATTAGTCTAATTAGCCACTGACAGCCCTTCCCGCCATGAATTATTCCAATCCTCTTTTAAAGCCATCTAGGTTGGTGGCCACCACTGCCTCCTGTGGCAGGGAGTTCCACTGTTTAAATAGGCTCTGTTTAACTTGCGCCTGTTCTGAATCTTCCAACATTCAGTTTCATTAGATGTCCACAAGTTCTCTCACGTTAGGAGGGAGAAAAACTTTTCTCTATCTGTTCTTGCCATGCCACACATAATTTTATAAAATTCTATCACGTCCCCTCTTATTTGCCTTTTCTCTCAGTGAAAAAGTTCCAAATCAAATGCTGTAATCTTTCTTCACTGGGGAGTCGCCCCACCCCTTTGCTAATTTTGGCTGCCCCATTCATTCCGTCAAGGGACAGGGACTTTGCCACAGAAGAAGCGGAAGGACTCAGCCCTATAGAACCAGTGCGCGCTACCCTCCTCCTCTTCCGTGCATCTTCCATCGCCAAGGATTGCTGCTCTCTGGCTGCGAAATGCCCCAGAGCAAGGAGGTGGAGGAAACTTTTAAGCTCCGTAATAATATGCCGCGGCCGTTTTCAAAAGGCGGCGTGCATTATTAAGCCCCCACCAACCTGCGCGCGTTGCTTGCTTTGGGCCCCTTTTTTGGGCCGATAAAAGGAACACAAAACCCAAGGATCGATCGGGTATGGAAGGGGCTGAATGAAGCCTGAAACGTGCCTTGGGAGGCGGGCGCTCCTACTCCCACGCAGGCCATTGAGTGGTGTCAGCGCAGGTCAGGAGCCCGCGAGCGGCCCGCAGAGAGCGGGGACTCGCACCTCGCGGTCTGCTGGGCACGGACAGGCTGACCACAAGGAGAAGGGTCAAGTGATTCAGCGAGGGGGCCGCCAAAGGCCACGGCGACGGAGTGAGGTGGAGGCCGCTTCTCTCCAGGCCGCGGGGGCTGAAAGGGACAGCACCCCCTCACCCCCACCGAAGGACGAGGTGGCTGTTTAAGGGAAGGCGGGGAGCCTGGGTGGTTAATGGGTTTGGCCCCAAGGGCAGAGTGGCCAGCAGAGGAGGAAGTGTTGGCCAGACCAGAGGGCACTCTGGAAAAAAAAGGCAGGTGTGGGAAGAGCGTGGAGAGGGCAAAGGGCGCCTGTTCCGTTCGGGCGCGGAGGATTCACCCAGCTCTCGAATGTCAAAGGCACAGCACATGGCAACATTGTCCTCACAAAGGGCAGCGAGCTTTTAAAAGACCATCAAGACTCCGATGGAGTTGGAACAAAATCCAAAGAATGTACTGGGGGTGTGGGGGGGCTGGGATAATTGTAGTAAGGACTGGCACTGGGGGAGGGGGGAGGCAGGCGGGCGGGAGGAGGGAGGACGGCCACATTGAGGACAAAGGGAAGCCACAGGTTGGGAGTCTCCCTGGGAAACTAGGCTTCGAGAATGTGGGCCCGAGCACATTAAACTAAGTAAGCCCCAAAGAGGAGGTCGCGACCCTTGCGCCAGCCCACCTCGCTTCTGTTTGACTAAAAGCTTCTCCAAACACACGTGAAAGGAGCCACCCCCCCCCAAAAAAATGGTGTGCAAGTTGCCCAAACATCCATGAAAAGAGCCCCTCATGCAAAGCTCCAAATCTGCCAATGCTGCGGGGCCAGGGCTCAGAGGAGCACCAAAACCTGGCCCCTCTCCTTGAGGTTGGCCTGCCGGCCTGCCTGCCTGCCTTCTCCAGTACCCACAAGTCCCTGCTGAACAAGAGGCAGAGACGAGGAGTCAATGAAGCAGCACCATGCAGGGGCTCTGGAGCCGCAGAGCCCCCACTAAATATTTTGAAAATGTGAGAACAGGTCACTGAAATCTGGGACGTGGTTATGCTTACGTACATGGCAAGAAGCCGAGAGGGCAGGCATCAAGACAATGCCTTTATTGAGAATTTTTAAAATAATGTTTTGGAATAATAAGTTACAGGTGGGTAGCCGTGCTGGTCTGCCATAGTCGAAACAAAATAGAAAATTCTTTCCAGTAGCACCTTAGAGACCAACTGAGTTTGTTCTTGGTATGAGCTTTCGTGTGCATGCACACTTCTTCTGAAGTGTATCTGAAGAAGTGTGCATGCACACGAAAGCTCATACCAAGAACAAACTCAGTTGGTCTCTAAGGTGCTACTGGAAAGAATTTCCTATTTTGTTTCGGAATAATAAGGTGCAGGATAATATAAACCCAATTGTGTTACTTGGAACCTGGTGATATTAATTTATTATTTTTGATTCGGGTATGGAAATTTGTTCCTTTATGTTTACCTCCAGACATTATTTTCTACTTTTATTTTATTTGGCACCTGTTATCGTACTTGCAATGTAGTAAATATACGTAAAGAGAATGTGAGCCGTTTTCTTTCTTTTGTGTGTGTGTGTGTGGAAAACTATGCTGACTAAAAATGCTGCCTCTATGATCAGATTCTGCGCCCAAAGTTCCAGCGGGCAACTGGCACCCCTCGCCCAGTGACGACGGCTCTTCCCTTACCTCCATCCAGAAGCAACTTGACCGTGGAGTAATCGTCTGCCAGCACAGCATAATGCAAAGCTGTGCAGCCCTTGAAACTGGCCCGATTGTTCAGGCGGTTGTTGAAGTCGTCCTCCCGCGTGACCAGAACTGCAAAGGGAAGGGGATGGCAGGGGGGAGAAGATGAATCACGGCCACTGCTGGATGGAGGAGAAGTAGCTGAGATACCTAGCTAGGTGGTCCTCAAAGAAGGGGACATCAGAGGCACATAAGCATTGTCCTGGTGAATCAGCTCATCTAGCCCAGTGCCTGTTTCTCAAAGTGGCCAACCAGGTGCCTGTGGGAAACCTGCAAGCAGGATTCGAGCACAAGAACCCTCTCCCCTCCTGTGGCTTCCAGCAACTGGCATTCAGAAGCACTGTTGCTTTTAACCATGGAGACAGAGCATAGTCACTGATAAGCCTGCTCCTCCAGGAAAAGATCTGGGCATACTTCTGCTGTCGCTCTTCAAATATCTGACGGAATTAATGTGTTTTTGTTAGCTGAGTGGAGGACGGCAGATATCAAATCAACGCTGCTAGTCCTCATGGCTACAGAAACAAATCTGAAAATGTGACCACAGGGTATGTGGTCTGAGACATGAGACTATAAGGCAGTGGTGGCGAACCTTTTAGAGACAGAGTGCCCAAACTGCAACCCCAAACCCAATGATTTATCACAAAGTGCCAATCCGCCTCAAGGCAGGGGGAGGCTTGGCGGAGGGCAGGCGGGCGGGCTCGGCTCGGGGCCCCCAAGGGGGGAGGTTGGGCCTGAGGCCTGTGGCTCGAGGCGCCGCGACACCAGCCCTGCGAGGGAGGCCGCCCCCTTCTGCCCCCCGCCCCCGTCTCACCAGGTGGCACGGGCGCTGCTCCTCCACATCCCGGCGTTTCTCGGCCCCGCCGCGGGGCTCCCAAAACACGCCGTCGCCGCGGCGCGCGCCACAAGGTTCCACCGCCCGGCAAGCAGAAGGGGCGGGCGGAGCGCTTTGAGACACCGCGCCGCTCGGGAGACCCCGCCCCCTCGCCGCAGGGCCTAGACCAGTGGGGCGATGGCGCGCGTGCCCACAGAGAGGGCTCTGCGTGCCCGCTTGGGCACGCGTGCCATAGGTTCGCCACCACTGCTATAAGGTGATACACAAATTCAAGTAGTAGTAGTAGTAGTAGTAGTAATGTTTAAGTAATCTTGTTATATTTCTAGAATTGGAATGTGGTTGGTTTTTTTTTTGGTATGCCATTGATTTGCTATGCTGTGAAATGGTTTCTATGTTACTGTTTCACTATGATATTATGAAATTTTTTATTGCAGTGTTTGTAGGAAATGCACCCCTGCTTCTTTGTTGCAAGCTGCTTTGACCATGGTTTTTTCTTTGGATGGAAAAGCGGCATACAAATAAAATGAATGAACGAATGAATGAATGAAATAAAAAGAACTCAAGTGGTTTATTACAATCCCCCAGGCAAAAAGCTTCTTGTTGCTTGATTCAAGACTTTAGGGTTCCTGGACGTGGTGTGCGCAGGGGAGATGGGCAGAGAGAGACAAGGAGGACACAATAATGCACAGAATTGTTTTAAGCAAAGTCACGAGCACACTGTCCATTGCTGTGGCTGCCCAAGGCCCTTTCCATATTTACTGCCTTTCCCATGCACAACACATCCAAGGTACCACTAAGCCACGCCCCCCCCACCAGCCCCTTGTGATGCTCTTCAAACAAGGAAACAGGACCGTGATTTCTTCCCCAGGCTCCATCCCTTGTGCAAGGCTGCCGCTGGTGTTAGACCAGAGAAAGTGCCGTGGGCTGACTCTCCTTCAAGTGCCCCCCCCTCCCAACCGCCAGTGAATTCTAAGAAGGGTGAAGGCATCTCTGGCTGGCTCTCCTTTCCCCAATGGGTTCCTGGGATGAGCAGTGGCACTTAAGCCAGCTCAGGAATTGGCTCAGAAGCTTTGCAGCGGAGGCACCCCTGCAAAGTTGAGCCCTACCTCCTTGCCCCCCCCCCATTCTTGGGGCAAGTAGTGCTTAGCAGGATCAGGGAACAGGCGCTCAGATCGGCTCCTCGGCAGCAAACGGCGCCTTGCTACCACCGCCTTCCACTCCTCCCCCCTCCAAAAAAACAACCCCCAAGTTATAAAAGGAGCCACATCTAAAATATTGTAATTAATAGCTGGGTTCTCTCCTGTCTGGCATCACTGCTAATAAACCTCAACACCTACAGAAGTAGCAATTGGTGTGATTTCTGCATGACCATGCTTTGTGTAGGGGGTGTTATTTTTTCGGGGGGGGGGGGACATAGATACGCTTGCTTATTTATTTATTTATTTATTTGCTTGCTTGCTTGCTTGCTTCCCTGCTCTCCTTTGCCTATCCAGGGAGGGGCAGGATAATCAAGTGGCTGGTGTCAGGGAAGATGAATCTGAGATACTAGGGAGGAGTGCAGTAAAAAGATTAAAGCGTTATTATTGTTGGGCTGCTTTTCCCCCCGTGGTCCGCCGTGACAGCTCGGCCGTCATCCGTAAAAAATGTCTCCGCGAGAGATAATCATCGGAAACTCAATAAAGCGTCAAGGGGAGCCTCGCCTGCCATCAATCACGGGGGAGCCTGGAAATTTTCAGCTCTCCATCTCCCCTCCCTGCCATCCATATAAATGTCTGTAATATATTTTGCGCGTGGCGGCCCTGCCGCACAGCTCCCCCGATTTGGATGCTTTTATGAAAAAAACAACGTTTATACACAAAATATGCAAATCGTTAAAAATAACCCTGCAAAACAAAGGCAGTTTTTCTTTCTCGCACGCACGGCCTCCTCTCTCCCTCCCTCCTCTCAAAAAAAACAAAAAAAAAACCGCAGCTGAATTTATTCTTTTTAATAAAACATGTCAACCCGCACCCCCGAAATTAATGCAACTTCCTTCTGAGTAGCGGCTGCATTTTCCTCCACTCCAGCTACCCCACTCTTCCCCTCCTCAGCCAAAAAGTTTTATGGATGGAAAGGGAAGAGGATGCAGCCCCTCCCCACCAAATTAATTCGTTAGTTGATATATTTCCGATGTAAACTAAGTCTAGCAGGATGCTTTCCTTTGTTTAAGATGTTGTTTTGCATTCAGTGCTAGAGAAAAGCCTTCTGCTCTGAAATTTGATCTGCTGACCCTGACTTTTAACCTTGACTGGCCTTTCCTAAGTAAATGGCAACTCAGGTTAGCATTCAAAGAAATGGCATTGCTGGAGAACAGCAAAGCCCTTTGCAAAATTTCCGTTCTGCTGCTGCTGCTGCCGGAGAGGAAAATGTGTAAGACCTTATGTTGTCCGAAAAGCAGCAGAAATGAAAGTTGCAGACCCCAGGTGACGCATGGACCAGATCATACAGGTAGATCAGGCAAGATGTAAGCTGGAAGGGAAATCTGGCATCTTTTAGGTCAGGGGTCCCCAAACTACGGCCCGGGGGCCGGATGCGGCCCAATCGCCTTCTAAATGCGGCCCGCGGACGGTCCGGGAATCAGCGTGTTTTCACATGAGTAGAATGTGTCCTTTTATTTAAAATGCATCTCTGGGTTATTTGGGGCATAGGAATTCGTTCATTTTTTAAAAAAAAAATATAGTCCAGCCCCCCCACAAGGTCTGAGGGACAGTGGACCGGCCCCCTGCTGAAAAAGTTTGCTGACCCCTGTTTTAGGTCCACATTGTGCAATATCTACTCGTGTAGGTAAAATAGACGTCTTTACCTACACTTGAGGTGCTGTGGTCTAAACCACTGAGCCTCTTGGGCTTGCTGATCGGAAGGTTGGCGGTTTGAATCCCCGTGATGGGGCGAGCTCCCGTTGCTCGGTCCCAGCTCCTGCCAACCTAGCAGTTCGAAAGCACACCAGTGCCAAGTAGATAAATAGGTACTGCTGCAGCGGGAAGGTAAACGGTGTTTCCGTGCGCTGCTCTGGTTTGCCAGTAGCGGTTTAGTCATGCTGGCCACATGACCTGGAAAGCTGTCTATGGGCAAACGCTGGCTCCCTCGGCCCAGAGTGGCCTTTGATTGGACTTAACTGTCCAGGGGTCCTGTACCTTTTACCTTTACCTACTAATACCTTTACCTATTATCAGAGACCCACAAAGGTTTTATGGCTTAGGTCCCGGCTATCTGAGAGACTGTATTTCCTCATACAAACCTGCCTGGGTTCAGAGTTCTTTATGGGAGGCCCTTTTCTCAGTCCCACTGCCCTCAAAGGGACGCTTGGTGGGGATGCAGGAGAGGGCCTTTTCAGTGGTGGCTGCTCCGAGGCAACTTTGAAACTCCCTCCCCAGGGAAGCCAGACAGACTTCCTCCTTGCTGTCCTTTGCAGGCTTTTGGGAACTGACTGCTTTTAATTTAAGGGCTGGTGCTGTGCTGTTTTCATTGTAACTATTCATATGTTTAAAACAGATTTTATATACATAAATAGATTCTGATTCTATCAATGTTTAACTTTTTTAAATGATTGTTTTTTCTCTCTCTGTTTTTAGCAGTTCTTGTATTTTTCTGTAAGCTGCCTTGAGTCCCATCAGGGAAAAAGGCAAAGTATAAATATAATTAAAATTACTAAAAGGACATAAAGGTTGCCCACATATTTTTTTTATGAATTTTTAAGAAAGGAGATTCTGACTAAACATTAGGAATAACTTTCTAAGGGTAAGAGCTGTTCGACAGTGGAAAGGACTCATGGACTCTCTTGCACTGCAGACTAGATGACCCTTGGTGGTCCCTTCCAACTGCACAATTCTACGATTCTATTTGATGCGCAGGCAAGCCCCTCAGAACACATACAGGTGTCCTAGACAGGTGGCTGGTGGCTCTAATTAAACCTGGACATTTTCATAAGAACACCAGAATGGCCAAGAAAGAAAGAAACATTTAAAAAGAAAGGAAAAACCTCTGGCGCAAGATGTTCCCCACAAAGGATCAGTACAGTGGACCCTCTGGATACGAATTAAATTTGTTCTGGGGGTCCGTACTTAACCTGAAAAGTCCATAACTGGAGGCGCGATAGAACGCTTCTGCGCATGCGTGGCAAAACCCGGAAGTTACATATCCAGAGCGGTACATAATTTGAAGGTCCACTGTACTAGGACTTGTGACTTTGGGGAAGGGCTACAGCTTGGTGGTCGAGCATGTGCTATCAATCTCCAATGGCATCTCCAGGTAGGAATGTCTGCCGAAGACCCGGCGATGCCCGACAGGCACTCAGGGCAATTCTGGGCTACATGGATGCAATGGTCTGGCAGCTTCCTCTGCTCACCTGTTCACAAATGACCTGGAGCAGGCACAGGCAAACTCGGCCCTCCAAATGTTTTGGGACTACAACTCCCATCATCCCTAGCTAACAGGACCAGTGGTCAGGGATGATGGGAGTTGTAGTCCCAAAACATCTGGAGGGCCAGTTTGCCTATGCCTGATCTAGACTTAGGTGTGAGCAGCGAGGTGCCCAAGTTTACGGGTGGCACCAAACTGTTAAAACACAAGGTGCTCCAAAAGAACCTCTCCAAACTGGCGAATGGGTATTAAAAAGGCCAAAGGTGATTGGGGCAAAAAAAATCCTAATTTCACATATAGTGGTACCTCCGGTTACGAACTTAATTCGTTCCAGAGGTCCGTTCTTAAGCCGAAACCGTTCTTAACATGAGGTGCGCTTTCGCTAATGGGGCCTCCTGCTGCTGCAGCGCCGCTGGCGTGTGACTTCCGCTCGCATCCCGGGGCTAAGTTCGCAACTAGGGGCATTTACTTCCGGGTTAGCGGATCTCATTACCCGAAACATTCGTAAGGAAGACGGTACGTAACCCAAGGTTCCACTGTATACACTTATGGGTTTTCAACCAGCAGTGGGTTGTGGTAGGGAACATTAAGAAAGCAACTGAAAATAAAACAGTCAATGTCATAGCGCTGTCATGTCTTGTATCCCTGCTCAAAGATGGAGGTCTTTGGGGGGTCCCACCATTCGTGGTCCCCATGGCTTGGAGGCGGTACATTTCCAGAGCCAGGTGACAGATTTCGCCCGGCATTGAGAGTTGTTTGTTTAAACCCCAGCCTTATCTGGAGCTCACCCTTTCCTTAGAGAAGGGGTGGCCAACTCCCAAGAGACTGCGATCTACTCACAGAGTTAAAAACTGGCAGTGATCTACCCCCCTTATGGGGATTCAGGTCAAAGTTGTTGAGCTTTTTTTTAGAGAGGAAAGCCCTGCTTTTGGGCGTTCAGGTCAAAGTTGTTGAGCTTCTTTGCGTGGAACCAGTGATCTACCAGACGTCCAGTGATCTACTGGTAGATCACGATCTACCTGTTGGACGTGCCTGCGGCTTAAAGCAAAGGTTTTCTCTCTCCATCTCTTTTTGCGAGTTGAGGATCCAGATTTTACATTAGGGTTAAAACAAACAAACAAACAGCCACAGCGATTGTGTTAACCTACTTGACAGAGCCATGCAGCCCGTGGCCTTTCGCAGCAGGCAATCCTTTGCATGCTGGAATGGGCAGGATGTTTGAAGAGTGCTCTTCTGCATCCTACTTGGTTGGGAGTGCGAGGTGCTGGGCCTGAGGTTGGTGTGTCGCCCTGACAACTGTCGGAGAGATGTGGTGGTCTGCAGAGTAAAGGAATCCACCGCAGACAACGCGAGAATGTAACAAGAAGAGGCTGCTGGATCAGGCCAAGGGCCCATGTAGTCCAGCATCCTGTTCTCACCACAGTGGCCAACCAGGTGCCCATTACGGGAAAACCCACAAGCGGAACCGAGGACCAAGAGCAGCCCTCTCTTCTCCTGTGGTTTCCAGCAACTGGAATTCAGAAGCATTTACTGGAGGGCAGAGCATAACCATCGCAGGCAGTGGGTATGGATAGCTTTATTCTCCATGAATTTGTCTAAGCCCCTTTCACAGCTATCCAAGTTAAGAGGCCATCGCTGCCTCCTCTGGGAGAGATTTCCTCAGTTTAACCTTGTGCTGTGTGAAGGAGGACTTTCTTTTTTCTGTCCTGAATCGTCTTATCATTGTTCAACAATGGAGCCAGTGTGGTGTAGTGGTTAAGAGTGGTAGACTCCTAATCTGGTGAACCGGGTTCGCTTCCCCGCTCCTCCACATGCAGCTGCTGGGGGACCTTGGGCTAGTCCCACTTCTCTGAAGTCTCTCAGCCCCACTCACCTCACAGAGTGTTTGTTGTGGGGGAGGAAGGGAAAGGAGAATGTGAGCCGCTTTGAGACTCCTTCGGGTAGTGAAAAGCGGGATAGCAAATCCAAACTCTTCTTCTTTAACAGGTGGTCCTGAGTTTATTTATGCTTAGAAAATTGAGGTATTTTTAATCTGTTTAATGTATTTTAACTTTTGTATGTTTTAAAGCATGGTTGTGATTTTTTTATTTTACCTTTTTGTTGCAATCAAGCAGTGCATAGATTATTTATGAAATAAATAAATGGAAAACAAACAAACCGTGTTGCGTTACCTTCCAGGGAGTGGAGCCCCTTCTCTTTGGCCGTCTCGTAGACGCTGCTGAACTCATCTCCTAGGTTTGGGTCAGCTCCGGCTGTGAGCAGCAGCTTTACCACACTGTTGGAAAATAATATACATATATTTTATTGAATGTATATACATTATTATTATTATTATTTACACACCATCCTATACTCAGGGGTCTAAGGGCAGTTCACAGAATAAAATCAAGTTATAAAACCACAAAATACGTAATTAAAATAAAAACAACAACCCAATAGGCCCCCCCCAAAAAAACACATTTTAAAAGGGAATAGGATGTAAATCAGATCAACCAAAGGCCTGGTTAAAAAGGAACGTTTCTGCCTGGCATCTAAAGGTGTAGAATGAATAATAATATAATAATAATAATAATAATAATAATAATAATAATAATAATAATAATTTATACCCTGCCCATCTGGCTGGGTTTCCCCAGCCACTCTGGGTGGCTTCCAAAAAAATATTAAAATACAATAGTCTGTTAAACATTAAAAGCTTCCCTAAACAGGGCTGCCTTCAGATGTCTTCTGAAAGTCTGGTAGTTGTTTTTCTCTTTGACATCTGGTGGGAGGGCGTTCCACAGGGCGGGTGCCACTACCGAGAAGGCCCTCTGCCTTGTACCTGAACTTCCCTGGGGAAGGAGTTAAGCAAGGTAGTGCTGGGGTGGGCAAGGGGGCTCACTTTCAAATAAGCAAAGCTGGGAGCTGAGAAAACAGGGCAAAGAGCAGAACCCATGAAGACAAGATATGGTCTGCTCCAGCGAGGCTGTCCCTATATCCTGCCTGAGCCCAGGATGGCCACCTGGAAAGAGCATGTGCGGTAATGAGCCTTTGCCCCCTCCCTCTGCGGCATTGCCCCTTGGCTCACTGGCCTGAGCCACCTGCAGCACTGCAGGCACCGAGGTGTCCCCACTTGCAGCAGCCTGGATTCACCCCTACTACTGCCACACACCCCATGCCTGGTTCGACGTGGACTGCTGTGAACAGGAAGTGGAAGGAACAGTCTGATCTATGGAGAGGCTATAAAAGGTCTTCTTCACATGCAATTGCCCTTCAGCCTAATGTCCCAGGAAAATGGCAGGCCATCCCCTCCAGGCAGCTCACATTACCACTGTTCCCTTTTGCAGAGGCAGCCTGACATTTGAGCAATTGCAGATATTGATTGGCCCTGTCCAATTGGCAGGTAACAAAACATACTCCAACTTTCAAGCAAATTAGCCTTTGCAAAGGTGAATGAGAAGTAAAACAGCCATTAAAAAGTCATTTTTATTCATTTATTGTATTTATATCCTATCACAGGACTCGACAGGCCTTGGAGGTGGGTGGGTTATGAGATTGTAACAACAACAAAGTGATTAAAATGAGATCCAAACAAAATAAAAAATAAAAAAATTCCTTCCAGTAGCACCTTAGAGACCAACTAAGTTTGTTCTTGGTATGAGCTTTCGTGTGCATGCAGACTTCTTCAGATACACTGAAGAATGAGATCGTAACAACAACAAAGTGATTAAAACAAGTGTGTGTGTGTGTGTGTGTGAGAGAGAGAGAGAGAGAGAGAGATTTAGTTATTTTAAACAAAGAACAAGAAAGCAAGAATCCTGTTACCAAATTACAGCCAGCTAGATCAGAGGAGAGCTATTCCTTCAAAACTTCAGAGTCCCAGCTTTTCAACAGCTCCATAGGCTACCCCAAAGAATGATGCAAATTTTACCCTACAATCAGAATTCCAGCTGATTTATTGCATCAATTAAGTGAATGGTGTTTCTTCCCCTTTTCAAAAGTGGCATCAATAACTTCAGGTGCGACTGTTTCCCAAAGTCCCATTTCACGTATCACAAAATCTCACAGGCTGCAAAGATGTGTGCAACACACGACTACTGCAGCCACCCAGGCATTGAGCACTTGCTTGCTCCATAAGGACCTGGAAACAAACCACAGCGCCCCCCCCCCAGCACAGAAAGAGCAGACGTGGGGTTTTAAAAAGGGGAAACGGGGCATCCTGGTCTCTCTCGTGTTCTTGTGTGATGTGTGAAGTGACCCCAGAGTCTCACAGTGACTCTGTTTCCTCTTTGGGAGTTTTGCATGGTGTGTGTGTAGAAGCATCTAGGACACAGACAGTGAAGCCCACCCCCCGCCCCTCATAAGAGGGGCCCACTAAATACATTATGAAGCAGGCGGCCTTGTGAGTTCCAATAACTTGTGATTGAGCTGGTGCTCAATCGCCTCAACAAACTAGGCCTTTAATTTGCTGATCAGGTCTTAATTGCATTAGCAGCAGAGCCTCCTCATCTGCACATATATAAAAATCTGCATTGACCCAGAGGGCAGCCTTTAACTAAAGTTCACCAGGCAGCTAAATCAATGACGGCAAAAGTGCTTTCTGCTGTTCGCGGCCGGGTGACGTGATCGGGAGGAAGGGCTGGAAGGCACGCTTGCGCCGCGACAGCTGGACTGATAGACTCAAAAGAGCTGCAGAGCTGGAAGGGAACCCTGAGGGTCATCTAGTCCAACCCCCTGAAAAGAAGGAAAGGGAGTTTGCTGGAAGAAAGAGCCAGGGCCTCTGGACAGCAGCAGCCAGATCTGGTTGATCAAGGCAGCCGGTGGTCAACGTGGACCCCAGGTGACAATCACAACACAGAGAGGGAGAAAAGGGTGAAGTCCTTGTTCCCGCAGGGCACAGCTAAATTACGGAACTCGCTCCCAAAAGAGGCAACGATGGCCGCTAACCTAGAAAGGTTTATGGGCCGCCACATGGAAGCTGGAACAAGCTTGTTTTCTCCTGCTCTGGAGGGAAGGTGTCAAGGGTGCTTCCCATTCAAAGGCACGCACACGGCAGGTGGTTAACTCCTTATTGCTAAAGATTACGCTTGCAGCCGCTTCCACAGCTCTGGTTACCTGCGCACAACAATCTAGAGCCTAGGCAGCTATTCCCACCCAGGTCTGCGCCCTCTGGAGCAGCTGCAGCAACAACAACTGACTGAGGACCACTCCTCCTCCACGGTGTACTTCCACTGAGAGATGGGAGGTGTGACGTGCATGAATAAACTATTTGGAGCAGGAATTCCCAAAACAGTTCTCGCTTGCCGCTGGTGTACATACACCTCGAAGCAGCTGCCACCAAACTGGTGCCCTCCAAATGTTTTGGGCTACAACTCCCATCAAGCCCAAACACCCGGAGGGCACCAGGCTGGAGAAGGCTGCCTTATATCAAAAACAACCACATGTAACAGGCCAGGCTGCAAACCTCTGGAGGTCCGTTTCAAACGGAGGTCCCTTAGAGCAAACGGAAAGTGCATCTCACAAGGAGAGCTCCAAGCCCAGGGAAACCGGGAGACTGAGAAGCAGGGCAAGGCCCCTGCGTTATCCTCTGCCTGCAAGAGGGGAAACTATGGCATTGACTTCATCGGCTTCTCATTATATTCTCGGAGGCTGGCCCCAATGAGAGCCATTTCATCCAAGGACCTTTCTTATCAAAACAAGAAAGAAATTAGATTAAGCCACCACTCCCACAAACATTTTGTACCAAGCCTTAGCCAAGAAACCACACTGGTTCTGCACCAGGCAGGCGTGCACAGAGTCGGAGCTTCGGCCACTTGTGCAGATAAAAGGCTTAACACTGGGCAAAGGCTGGGACGAGGAACCATCTGGGGGCAATTATTGTACCATGAACAGCCTTTCTCCCGAAACCCTGTTCTGGTCCACCAGCCACTCGGAATGGTCAACAATCGTCACACTCCGCCGCTGGCAATTGTCCACCTGCAAAGGTCGGAGGGGGGGGCGCTCAACCCACCCCTCCGCAGCCCCACAAACAAGGGAGCCCGTTGCTGCTCGGACATCAAAGTTAAACAAACAGACCCCCAGGGTCTACCCCCCCCTGCCTCTTGGTCTGTTTTAAGGAGCTCCCCGAGGGGGTCACGACTTTCAGCTTGTCATAGCACACATCAAAGTTTGCACCACACACGAACTCGGCACATGGATTCGTATCGCGTCGCCCGAGAGCGGATATTCGGCCTTTGTGCGCCCGTTTAATCCTGTGTTTTCCCAAATAATTAGGCTTTTTTTTGCTTATGAACTTGTGACTAAGTAAAGCGCCCCTGAGAGGTTGTAACATCAAAGCCCATTCCAACTGGCTGTCCCACGTTTCTGAAAATTGGATTTCTCTCTCTCTCTCTCCCCGCCCCCCGCCCTCTTTCGCTCCATCTTTAAATAAGAAAACTAATTGAATTTAGTTGTAGGCTGAACGCATTGAAGAGCTGCCTTTAAAGGTTACAAGGAGACACGGCGATTGTCCTGGGAACCTAAAGGGATGTTAGGGCAGAGAGGCTCCTTCGGCCCAGAAAGGCAGGGCAGGAAGCACAAAGGCAAAGAAGGATCGGCAGGGAAAAGCCTGCAGCGAGGCAACGGAACCCTGTGGGCGGACCTGCAGAAGCCTACCCTGCTCCCATGCTATGAATAATGAGGTTCTGATTTCTAACCCACACTATTTCTGAAGCCTTAAGAACATAAGAAGACGAGCCTGCTGGATCAGGCCAATGGGAGCCCATCTAGTCCAGCATCCTCTTCTCACAGGGGCCAACCAGATACCACAATGGGAAACCCGCAAGCAGGATTCGAACACAAGAGCGCACCCCCTTCCTCTGGCTCCCAGCAACTGGTATTCAGAAACACTGCTGCCTCCAACTGTAGAAGCAGACCATAGCCATCATGGCTAGCAACCATGAATCACCCCCTCCTCTATGAATTTGTCCATCCCTCTTTCAAAGCCATGTTCAAATATATAAAAGAATGTCATATAGACTAGAGGAAGGAGAAAGGTTGTTTTCTGCTGCTCCAGAGAAACAGACACGGGGCAATGGATTCAAACTACAAGAAAGAAGATTTCACCTAAACATTAGGAAGAACTTCCTGACAGTAAGAGCTGATCGACAGTGGAATTTGCTGCCAAGGAGTGTGGTGGAGTCTCCTTCTTTGGAGGTCTTGAAGCGGAGGCTTGACAGCCATCTGTCAGGAATGCTTTGATGGTGTTTCCTGCTTGGCAGGGGGTTGGACTGGATGGCCCTTGGGGTCTCTTCCAACTCTAGGATTCTATGAAAGCCATCCATGTTGGAGTCCTTCCTTTTACCTGCCTTGAATTTTTGAACATTTGGTTTCGGTGAATATTCATGAGTTGTAGTTTTGGTGCGCAGAGCAGGTGACAACCAAAGCTTTTCTTAAGAGCCTGGGTGCTGGGTCAGGCCAAAGGCCCATCTGGTCCAACATCCTGTTCTCTCAGTGACTGACCCGTTGCCTCTTCTGGGAAGCCTCTGAGAAGAACAGCCTCCGAGTGCAACAGCAACTGGTATTCGGAGGCATACTGCAGTTTAGGCAGAGTACAGGTATCGTGGATAGTAAGTACTGATAGCCTTATTCTCCCGTGAACTTTCCTAATCCTCTTTTAAAGTTGGCGACCATCACCCTCCATAGTTTAACAATGCCCTGTTTTGCACCCTTTGACACTCTGCTGCTGAAAAGTGGAAAGAGGGGAGAAGGGGCTGCAATGGAATGGAATGGGTGGGAGCTGGGAAAGGACACATCCAAATCATCATCCATTGCAGGAGTACCCACGGCACAACGCCCCAAACTGGGCTTCTATATTCACGTCTTGCTGCTAGACATTTTGTGCATTCGGCTCAAAGCAGGACACTGTGCAACAAGCATTCTCAGCTGGGTGAGAAGTTGAACCGACCACTTCGGCCACTCTGGAGGAAGTGGAAGCCAAATGGTTTTCTCCCCATAACCAGCTCAGCCCCTTGACTGTGGCATTCCCCCCTGCCAAAATCACGGTCCAATTATCCTCTCTGCTCGCCTTCTTTTGGACACAACCCAATACAAGAGAAGGTTAAGGGGTGATATGATAGCCATGTTCAAATACATCAAAGGATGTCATCTAGAGGAGGGAGAAAGGTTGTTTTCTGCTGCTCCAGAGAAGAGAACATGGGGCAATGGATTCAAACTACAAGAAAGAAGATTCCACCTAAACATTAGGAAGAACTTCCTGACAGTAAGAGCTGTCCGACAGTGGAATTTGCTGCCAAGGAGTGTGGTGGAGTCTCCTTCTTTGGAGGTCTTTAAGCAGAGGCTTGACAGCCATCCGTCAGGAGTGCTTTGATGGTGTTTCCTGCTTGGCAGGGGGTTGGACTGGATGGCCCTTGGGGTCTCTTCCAACTCTATGATTCTATGATGCTATGTTTACTTCACCAGTCCTGTGGAGGCTGAGGACTTCCTTCCATTATGTGGCTATTTTATCACTTTATAACTTGCATCAGTTGTTTACATTTTGTTCAGTTCTAATGTTTTAAATTGTATATAGCCTTCAGAATCTTCTGTAAGATAGGCGGTAAAGAAACATAGCACACCAAATTTCCGGCAAAGTCAACAGGCAACCTCGCTGCTGCCTTTTGGGTGCCTCTTGGGAAACCTTTTAAAAGCCTATTCAGGCTTGTTCAGTTGCTTGGATTTTTTTTCAAGAAGAGCCAGACATTTTAAGGATCATTTCCTACCATGTTTAATGTGTCGTATGTTTGATGGCACTTGCGTATATTGCTGTATGCTGCCTTGGTATTTACATGAGTGGGTGTCATATACACCTTTTTTTACACAGAAAAATAAATAACACACCTTGAATTCCGGTTTATGGCAGCTACCATCAGAGCTGTCCAGCCAAGTTTGTGCCGGGCATTCACACTGGCACCTTCCTGCAACAACCTGAACAGAGAGAAAGAAAGAAAGAAAGAGGGAGAGGAAGCATATCTGTTAGCCATGGAGTATCTACGATGTAATAATAATAATAATAATAATAATAATAATAATAATAATAATTATTATTATTATTATTATTTGTACCCCGCCCATCTGGCTGGATTTCCCCAGCCACTCTGGGCGGCTTCCAACAGAAATCAAATACAAAATAAAATAAAATCACACATTAAAAACTTCCCTAAAAAGGGCTGCCTTCAGGTTTTTTCTGAATGTCAGGTAGTTGTTTATTTCCTTGACCTGTGATGGGAGGGCGTTCCACAGGGCGGGCGCCACTACCGAGAAGGCCCTCTGCCTGGTTCCCTGTAGTTTTGCTTCTCGCAGTGAGGGAACCGACAGAAGGCCCTCGGCGCTGGATCTCAGTGTCCGGGCTGAATGATGGGGGTGGAGACGCTCCTTCAGGTATACAGGACCGAGGCCGTTTAGGGCTTTAAAGGTCAGCACCAACACTTTGAATTGTGCTCGGAAACATACTGGAAACGTTACACATGCCAGGTCAAGACGTAGTTAAACAACCTGCCCATCCACAGACACCTGTAGCTGACCCCTCCCTGCCTCCCTCCCTCCCATCCCAATCCCTTCTTCCTTGTTCGCTTTCCTGGCTTCTGAACACATTTCCCCTTATTCTATGTACACAGTATCAGAACAACTAGAAGAGGCAATATAGACAAAAATGGTTGTTATTTTAAAACTATTTTCTAAGTTGTATGCTATGGCTTGGAGAAAAGAATTTTGTCTCCCAGCTGATTGAGAATAGAAAGACTTCTGCTGTGTGTGTGTGCGCGTGCGCGTGCACATACAGGTGAAACTGGAAAAATTAGAATATTGTGGAAAGGTTCATTTCTTTCAGTAATTCAACTTAAAAGGTGAAACTAATATAGGAGATAGACTCACGACATGCAAAGCGAGATATGTCAAGCCTTTATTTGTTACAGTTGTGATGATTAGGGCGTACAGCTGGTGAGAACCCCAAATTAACAATTTCAACTTTGGGGTTCTCATCAGCTGTGCGCCATAATCATCACAATTATAACCAGCAAAGGCTTGACATATCTCGTTTTGCATGTCATGAGTCTATCTCACATCAAAATCGAAAATTCTTTCTAGTAGCACCTTAGAGACCAACTGAGTTTGTTCCTGGTATGAGCTTTCGTGTGCATGCACACTTCTTCAGATACTGGAGTCTATCTCACATATTAGACTCCAGTAGCTAATAAAAACAATTGCTTACATAAATGGACTTTTCCACAATATTCTAATTTTTCGAGTTTCACCTGTATATGTGTATATCCAACTAAAATCGGGATGGAATTATTTTCACTCGCTTCCCTGAACAGTAGCTGTATCGGGCTAGTGCACTGAAAAAATAATGCTCTGCTTATTTATTTGAGAGTAACCCCATCAAACTCAGTGGGGATTACTTCTTAGTAGGCCTGCCCAGGACTGGGAATTTTCATTTGAGGCAGCCATCCTGAAAACTGGGTGGGGTGGGGTGGTTTCTTTATTCTGGACTAGTTAATCCAGAATTAACTTTGGCCCCACCCATCTCCAACTGTAGCTCCTGCCACTGCCATCATGCAAGCCCCAAGAGACTACTCCCCACAAGGGAACGTGGCTCTCGAAGGGGAAAGGTTGATGAATGAGGAAGGCAAGTTCTGCTTTGCGCCATTTGTCTTCCGAGGACTGCCCATTCACAAGGGCGAGTACCCTTCTGTGCAGCCCACCATCCCAAGAGGACTGTGTGCTCGAGCCAAACAGATTTTCCCTTGCCTACCAAAAAAAGGAAAGAAAGAGGAAATGGACCTGTAGTGACGGGCTGAGCTGCCAAGAGCTGCATCAGCCTGGGGGAGGCCCGGATTGGATATCAACTGGGCAGACAGGGCTGTGTTTACAGGAGTAACCAGAGAGCGCCTTGCAGCCGCATGGCCCAGCATCGCCTGCGGCAGAAACCCACACCCTGCTCCATCTGGAAGCTCTCCAAAGGTCCTCCCACCGCCCGACCAAAAGCCGTCCTTAGCTCTGCTGCTCCCCATCACACTACATATCACAGGGGCAATCCTAGGCAGATTCGCCCTTCAGAGGTCTGTCCCCGTAATTCTATACGGTTCTATAGGGTTAATTCATTGGCTCTCTCGCCCTGATCCCTACTTCTATTGCTGTGCTTCCCAGAAGCATTTGTGACTCTGTATGAGGGCAAGGTGAATGCATCGTCGGCCTCTCAAGGAGGAGACTCAAAAAAATGCCCTCAGGCAAATCTACCGTGGGATCACATTTGGAATATTGCACACAGCTCTGATAGCCCAACCTCAAAAAGGAGATTGTGGAGTTGGGAAAGGTTCAGGAAAGAGTACTCATAATGATCAATGGGATGGAGTAACTCCCCAAAAGGCTGCAGCGTTTGGGGCTTTTTAGTTTACAAAATGCACGAGTGAGAGGTTGAGGTAATAGAACCATAGACTCTTAAGAGTTGGAAGGGACCCCAAGGGTCTTCTAGTCCAACCCCCTGCAATGCAGGAATCTCAACTAAAGTATCCAGGTCGCCGTGCGTAACATGGGCGTGCGTAACTCGAACGCACGTAAAAAAAACCCTGAAAACCCAGAAGTTGTGCGATTTGAGCGCTTCTGCGCATGCGCGAAGTGCGCAAAAGCGTTCTGCGCATCCGGCGGTCGCGCGCGCTCCGGAAAACACTTCCGGGGGGCGGGAGTGCGTATCCCGAACGTACGCAACACGGAGCGTACACAACATGAGGTATGACTGTATTTAGTCGGAATCTCCTTTCTCGTAATTTGAATCTGTTTGGGTCCTACCCTCTGGAACAGCAGAAAACAAGCTGCACACGAAAGCTCATACCAAGAACAAACTTAGTTGGTCTCTAAGGTGCTACTGGAAGGAATTTTTTATTTTACTTTGTTCTTCCTCCATGTGACAGCCTTTCAGGTATCTAAAGATGGCTCTCATATCACCTCTGAGTCTTCTCTTCTCCAGGCGAAACATAACCCAATTCCCTCAAAATTTGCTAAGCTACAACTTCCATCATCCCTGACCATTAGCTATGCTCTCTGGGGCTGATGAGAGCTGGAATACAACATCTGGATGGGCCATCATAAGGACTATGCCTGTTCTGGGTCATGGGAGGTGCTCCAGAGTGACTTTTGCCGCTTGACCACAGCAAGATGAGGCCACAAAGCTCTCACTGATCATGGTCATCGGCCGGCAAGAGCCTGTGTTCAGGAACAGGAGACAAGTTGCTTAAGGCCCTCTAGAATGATGAACTGAGAAAGCCAGAATGCAGGGTGACCGCAGCGCCATCAAGGAGCACAGCGTGCATCGACATTTCAATTAGGGGCATTTTTTAAAATCAGCACATTGGTGCTGAGCAACTTAGCAGCTTTGTGAAATGGCTGAACTTTATGTTCGGGGCACTCGTGATCATCACTAATATATTCCCAGCCTGATTTAATCACAACAAATCAATAGAGCGACGACCACTGCTCAGCTCCTAGACAACCAAATGTATTTACCAGCAGGGGTATTTTATTGTTAATTAAATAAAATTCTCTGATCAATCTTTAAGGATGTTTACCCGCATTTTAACCAAATAACACCTGAGGCACTCGGGTGAATGGCTCCCAAACAGCTGCTCGTCCACAGACACCTAGAGGGGCATTTTCACGAAGTAGCAACACATGGGTCAGCCAGGAATTTGCAAAGTGGAAGATTAAGTCTCATCAGTGTCTCCTGTCCCGCAACTACGAGCATTTGCAAATTTACAGAAAGAGTTGAAAACTTGGAATTCCATGCGCAGGACTAGAAAGTGAGCCCTGGAGTGCAGGGCTGAGTTCCCATCAGTCCCAGAAGCCAGCATTTAAAAGGGTATTGGCTCATCACCAGTCAAAGGCATGTTTGAAGAGGAATGTTTTCACCTGGCACCCTAAAGAAGAGTTTGGATTTGATACCCTGCTTTTCACTACCCGAAGGAGTCTCAAAGCGGCTCACATTCTCCTTTTCCCTTCCTCCCCCACAACAAACACTCTGTGAGACGAGTGGGGCTGAGAGACTTCAGAGAAGTGTGACTAGCCCAAGGTCACCCAGAAGCTGCATGTGGAGGAGCGGAGACGCGAACCCGGTTCCCCAGATTATGAGTCTACCGCTCTTAACCACTACACCACACTGGCTCTCCAGCTGATGATGCCAGATGAACCTCCCTGGGGAGAGCATTCCACAAACGATTGTAATAGTTATGACAGGACACTGTGCAAAATTAGTTGGATAGTCTACGGCATTCTATAAATGCTATTACATCATTAGCATCAGACAACCTCATCCGATGGAAGTGCAAACCCGAGAATGTTAACACACAGTCCATGGAACAGAGAGGCTGGTTTGCCTGCCTCCCTGGACTAGGTTAAACTGGGAAGGTGCAACTCTTAAGAATGTAAGAAGAGCTTGCTGGATCAGGCCAACGGCCCCATCTAGTCTAGCCTCCTGTTCTCACAGTGGACAACCGGATGCCTGTGTGAAACCCACAAGCAGGATTCGAACACAAGAGCAACTCTCCTCTCCTGTGGGCTCTCCAGCAGAGCCGTCTTTCCTATTGGGCTTACTGGCATGTTGTGCCAGGGCGCTGGCCTCTCAGGGGCGCCCTCCTCTTTCCCTGCTCGCCTGCATGCCCGCCAAGCCTCTGTGGGAGGAGAGCGATCCCCACAGAGGCTTGGGAAAAGGTCAACAACTCTGGGAAAAGGTCGACAACTCCGGGAAAGGTGGGGGGGGGGCTGAGGGATATTTGCACCACGGCACCGGATATGCTTAAGACAGCCCTGGTCTCCAGCAACTAGTATTCAGAAGCGTTGCTGCAATCCTTTATTCCAGGCATGTCCAACAGGTAGATCATGATCTACTGGTAGATCACTGGATGTCTGCAGTAGACCACTGGCAGATCATTGGCTCCCCCCAAAGAAGCTGAACAACTGTGGCTCCCCTAAAAAAAGCTCAACATTTTACCTCCTCCCTGAAAAAAACTCCTTTCTAAAAAAAGGAGATCGCAGTCTCTTGGGAGTTGGCCACCCCTGCTCAAGCTTCAGGCACCCACCAAATTCATGCCTCCTTCTTTATGGTGAACCCCCCCCCCCATATTCCAGAGGGGGCTTTCTGGCCAGGGGCCCTTTGGAAGATACAAAAACCACCCCACTAAACGGGCGGGGGGAAAGAGAGAGAAAGAGAAGGGGTGCATCTCAGGGAGGATAAATTTGTTCTTTGGGGGGGAGCAAAAGAAGGATGCCCCCCCCCTTCAGAGCAAAGAAGGCAGCTGATCCAGTGACTCGCTTGGCTCTGGGCATCTCCTATTGCAGCATAGGCACTTGGCTCCCCTCCCTGCACACCCCCTTCCCGCGCTGAACATATGGGGCTTCTATTCAGGCCCAGGAGTTCTGGGTGAGCGACTCTGGGAGCCCAAAGGGCATGTTTGAGTTTGTTCTCAGCGCCTGCGAGCCGGGCCCTCCTGACAGGTGGAGGAAGAGGAAGCTGGAAACTTGAACTTTTTGGCCACAACAAAAGCTTCTGTCCCCAGCAGCAGCAGCAGCGGAGGCCAGTTAAACAGCCCCGCCCGCCGTCCCCAGATGTTACTGTTTAACAGCCTGGGGGGGGGGCTGGTGCTTTAGGGAAACTTTCGACTTCTTTAGGAGGTGCCCTCAGCTTCGAGGTTTGCAACACTTACGGAATGAGATCCTTCCCACCCCCTAAACACACACGCCAGCAACATAATGATCTCAAGAGAGAGAAACAGTCAGAGCCGTCTCATCCATTGGGGCTGGTGGCGCGGCGCGCCAGGGCGCAATGGCCTGGAGGGCGCCTCCGTCCTCCAGCCCTGCTGGCAGCGCCTGCCGGCAGCGCACTCTGACTCCCGGCAAGGGAGCTGGCCGGCCACGCCACGCCCTCTGGCTGCCCAGCAGAGCACAGGAGCACAGCTCTGCGCGCCCTTCCAGCGCTTCCGGGACGGGAGGCGAGGGCGGCCGGCTCGCGCTCCCGCGCGCAGCCGGCCGCCCACCCGATGGAGCACAAGCTGCCCAGCCACGCCGCCCGGCTGCGCCGCGCCATCTGGATGCGCGCGGGAGCACGAGCCGGCCGCCCTCGCCTCCCGTCCCGGAAGCGCTGGAAGGGCGCGCAGAGCCCCGCGCCGCTCCAGCGCCACGCCCCTCATCCCCCGCTCGCCCACCCCCCTCCCAAGGGGCGGCAAGTGCGGGAGGGAGGCGGCGGAGAGGCGGCATGGCGGGGGCGCCGGAGGGATAGCCGCGCCAGGGCGGCAGATCCCCTTAAGACGGCTCTGGAAACAGTGCCAGCTTCCTAAAAATGGCCCGTCTAATCAGCCCATTTGCCTCCTCCACTGTTTTCACCCCAAGAGCAAAAGCCCAGTAATCCTAGAATGGCAGAGTTGGAAGGGGGGACTCCCAAGGGTCATCTGTTCCAACACCCTGCAATGCAGGAATTGCAGATAAAGGACCACTGACAGGTGGCCTCCCAATCTCTGTTTAGAAACCTCCAAGGAAGGAGAGTCAACGAGCTCCTGTGGGAGTCCGTTCTACTGTCAAACAGCTCCTGCCCTCAGAAAGTTCGTCCTAATGCTTAGTCGGAATCTCCTTTCTTGCAATTTGAATCATGTTCTCCCGCCTGGAGCAGCCGAAAACAAGCTTGCATCATCCCCGTCATTTTAACTGAATGCAGCCCTTGCACAGTTAAAACTATGCTGAAGCTGGCTTGCAAAATAAAAACATTTACGTAATTACAAACAATAAGTAAATCGCACCAAAAGGCGCACAACCGAACTGAACAATTTCCACATAAATCGTTAAGATCTAAAAATATACAAAAGATTACTATCAACAAGAGCAACGAAAACCCCTAACCAACACCCCAGTGCTTCAAGAGTCTGTTCAGCAGCCTCAGCTTTTGTAGCTGGAGTCAGTCCAGGCCCCGCCTCCCAGGCCAGGTAGAGATAGGCCTGCGAGGCAGGGAGCAGGTCTTCCAGGACTCATAGCCAAGATGGTCCATCTTCCATGTGACGGCCCTTCAGAGAGTTGAAGGCGAATATTCTAGCATGTGACATCTATGTACAGCCCTCACCTTGCAGGCAGAATGGTATCACAGGGAGAGCCAATGCCGGCTTTTGCAAATGTTGGTGAAGATTACCGTATTTTTCCGTGTATAAGACTAGGTTTTTTTTCTTAATTTAAAATAAGGTTAAAAATCTGGGGGCGTCTTATACACGGATAGTGCATGTGCCTGTTTTCTCAATTTGGGGTCCCCAAAAGTAGGGGGCGTCTTATACATGGGGGTGCCTTATACACGGGAGAAATACAGTAATTTCTGGATATCTTAGCCATGTAACATGAAAAGCATTACTGTTCTCCTGCTGGTAGCCTAACTTAAACCCACACTATTTTCCGAGTGCAAGAGGGGATAGCTGGGTGTTGTGTCCCATGAGGGCACAGTGGGGACTTCCAGAGCACATCGTCCAGCCCAGGCCAGCTCAAAGGAGCAAGGGGGTCTGGGGAGGCACATGTAGTCCCCAAGAAGTCTGCTAGTGATATGGAGAATTTGGATATGGTTGGACTCGAGCCAGGAAAGGGAGGATACAGTGAGCCGGCAGGCCTTGGAAATAAAAGTGACCAAACCGCCGCTGGGACGCCCATGCTGGTGAGTTTTTGTTGCCGGGGTCACATAGGCGTCATAGCCCAGAAGAGAAGGAGGGGCGTTGGAATCCAAGCACCAGGTTTCCTGTAGTCCAATAATATGGAATTTTGTGAGGAAGTCCAAGACTTCCCTATCCTCTTGTTTAGGGCCCCATCCAGCCACATTCCATGACATGACATTCAGGCAGTCAGGAAGAGGCTGGTGGGAATACGGAAGTCAATCTTTCTTATTAGAGTGGAATGAAGAAGAGTTTGGATTTGATATCCCGCTTTTCACTACCCGAAGGAGTCTCAAAGCGGCTAACATTCTCCTTTCCCTTCCTCCCCCCACAACAAACACTCTGTGAGGTGAGTGGGGCCGAGAGACTTCAAAGAAGTGTGACTAGCCCAAGGTCACCCAGCAGCTGCATGTGGAGGAGTGGAGACGTGAACCCGGTTCCCCAGATTACGAGTCTACTGCTCCTAACCACTACACCACACTGGCTCTCAATGGCAATTCCCGGGCTTCCATACACATTGGGAGGCTTCCTTGGGACAGGCATGTCGAGAATGCAGCGATTTTATTGATGTGGCCGACAGGGTCTTCAATAAAGAATGGGCTAAGACTTAAAGCTGTGGCCTCCTTGTCGATGGTTGGTTGGCTACTCCGTGAAGCTGTAGATGGAGAAATGGCTGGGAGTGTGTGTGTAAGTGGGGGCGAAGATGAGTGGTTTACTAACTGAGCATCACATATGGAGGATTCTAGATCTGGCATTGAAGAGAAGGAGCCCAGGAGACCTGCAGTTATGTTCCTGTTCTTAGTGGGAGGCATTTTGGAACCCAAGCTGGCACCATCTCACCTCAGTGCCACCTGGGAATCAAGCCTGGGACCTTCGACAGGCAAGGCAGACGGTCCACCACTTGGCTGTGGTCTTTCCCGCTTCCCAAATTATACGCCATCCGAAGGTTTGAACAACTGCAGCGGCCAAAAGCATTTCCAGAATCGCCTGCTGGGAACGTGAAGCTGAAGCAAGGAGATGGGAGGGAAAGAGGCCAGGAGACCTGGGCTGACTCACAAGATAATCAGGCCGCTTCCTGCAATTACTGCCAGGGGCCCAGTTTGCTGCCCATCATCAGGAGCGTTGATGCAGGCCAGACCTCGGCTGCGTTGGGCACAAGGAAGCCATTTCCTGAGACAGGCTGGGAAGAGGCTCGGGGGCGCATGGAAGAGAGGAGAGGGGGGGGTTTACATGGTGTGTGGGGGGGGGAGACCTGGTTGCTGGACAATACAGGGGGCATGAAGGCTGATCTGAACAGGGCGAAGCAGACTGTGGAAAGTGGGCATATACCACACAAACATGCCAGTCACGGCTTGGAGAGCCAGCGTTTTAATCGAACACCCCAGCACTAGGGCACAAGGCACTTGAGTGCCAGGGTTCAGCTGCTGAGGGTGTGGAAAACTGAACTGTGGCGAAGGGAACACTCCTAAGCATGTACACAGGGCCTCTCCCTCACAAACAACTGCTAACACCTTGCTTTTTTTTGGTGGGAAGGGGGTCCAAGGTAGGAAATCAAGCTCTGAGGCATACTTGGTAATAATGATAATAATAATAATAATAATAATAATAATAATAATAATAATATTCAGATGCAGAGGTGTCACTTCTAAAGCAAAAGAGCAAAAGAAGAGTTTGCTACATCAGACCAAACGGGGCCCATCTAGTCCAGCAGGCTGCACTTATGGTGGCCAAACAGATTCCTGTGGGAAACCAGCAAGTAGGATCTGAACACCAGAGCATTTCCCCCTTCTGTGGTTCTAGCAACTGGTCTTCGGAAGCATTTCTGCCTCTGACCATAGAGGCAGAGCACAGCCATCCTGGTTAGTGGGAATTGGTAGCCTTATTCTCTATGAATTTGCCTGGTCCTCTTTTTAAAGACATCTAAGTTGGTGGCCATCACTGCCCCCCTGTGGGGGCAACTTTCATAGTTTCTCCTAGAGAAAGCCCATCAGTACATCAACAAATGGACCTCGACCCCTTGGCCTCAAGAAAATATATCTGCAGAATCATCGCTCCACAGCCTGTAGCCTGGCAGCACCTACAATCTGGATCTCCCTGCCTATTGACATCAGGCAGGGATCTTCACTGTACCCTTTCCAGCGCCTGCTAAAAACAGGTTTGTTTAGACAAGCCAACTCAAACATGGGGCATGTTGATGAGTGTTTTTAATTTCTTTTTTTAGTTTATGGCTGGTTTTTTCTTTTGAATCTTTTAAAGAGCGGTCTTTACTGACAGTTTTACGGTTTTATTCTCTTTGTGAGCCAGTGTGGTGTAGTGGTTAAGAGCGGTAGAATCGTAATCTGGGGAACCGGGTTCGTGTCTCCCCTCCTCCACATGCAGCTGCTGGGTGACCTTGGGCTAGTCACACTTCTTTGAAGTCTCTCAGCCCCACTCACCTTACAGAGTGTTTGTTGTGGGGGAGGAAGGGAAAGGAGGATGTGAGCCGCTTTGAGACTCCTTCGGGTAGTGATAAAGCGGGATATCAAATCCAAACTCTTCTTCTTCTTCTTCTTCTTCTTCTTCTTCTTCTTCTTTGTAAACTGCTTTGAGGTGGTTGTTGTTGGGTTTTTACAATCAGGTACAGTGGAACCCCAGGTTACGCACACGATCCGTTCCGGGTCGCCGTGTGTAACGCGGGCGTGCGTAACTCGAACGCACGTAAAAAAACCCCGAAAACTTGGAAGTCGCGCGATTTGAGCGCTTCTGCGCATGCGCGAAGTGTGCAGAAGCATTCTGCGCATCCGGCGGTCGTGCGTACGCAACATGAGGTATGACTGTAGTATATAAAAATTGTGGTTATATAGATATAATTTATAGACCACACACACTAGTGTTTCCTCCCAAGATGGCTGCACGCCGCCAGCAGACATCTCCCGGCCACCCCTCGCACCAGCGGGGCTGAATTCAGGGGGCTCACCTGTCCACTTCGGAAATGTTGTTGATCTGTGCAGCTTCCAGTAGAGAGTCTTCTGGAAAAGACAAAGGAGAGGAATCGCTGTGAACGACTGGCGAGAAGGACAGGCAAGAAGGGAAAAGAACCCCAACCCCTTTTTAAAGGAGGTTTCCTGCTTTCCGCCAGCTTTGGATCTGGGGGGACCACTTGGAATTGCTCAGTTATTGCCTCCCACCCACCCCTTGAAGCGGATTCCAAAAGAACCCCCCAAGAATCCCACTATCAGGTCCACAATGATGTTACCTACCGGTATCAAGTGCCTGACCAGGCAGTCCCTCCACTTAAATTTCTTTGAGATGGAACAGAACAGAAATCACCGCACAAACACCTGCTTTAGAGCTACAGTACTGCCTTCTGAGCCAGGCTGCCACACAAATTTTGGGGGGCCAGTGGCCTTTTCCAAACCCAGGGGAATTTTCTGTCCTCGGTAAAGCAAGGGTTGTGAGCACCTAGTGGTTAAAATTGGAACAATTCACGCAGTTAGACTTGCTCCTGCAGGAGGCAGTGATAAGTCACTGACTTGGATGGCCTTAAAAGATAATTAGGTTCGGTTTGTTTCCTGCTGCTCCAGGAGGTAAGACCCAAACCAAAAGATCCCAATGACAAGAAAGGAGATTGTGACTAAATATTAGCAAGAATCTTCTGACGGTAAGAGCTGTTCAGCGGTGGAATGGACTCCCTCGGGAGGTGGTGGCCTCTCCTTCAAGTGAGGTTATTCAACAGAGGTGGGGTAGCCATCCATCAGGGATTCTTGAGCTGCAATTCCTGCGTTGCAGGGGGCTGGACTAGATGACCCTTGGGGTACCTTCCTCCTCTACAATTCTATGATTCTAGGTGTTGCCCCCACGCTCCCAGGGTATGACCCTGAAGATAGACTTCAGTGCATAAGCTACAAGGCACGGAGCAACAATCAAAACATATTTTAATGCACAGCTGGACACTAAATGCACAGCTGGACACTAAAAAAATGGACACTAATGCACAGCTGGACACTAAAAAAAAAAAAGCTGATCCCTGCGTGAGAAAGGCCCAGGAACGGGTGTTTTGAAACAGTCTTCCTGGGGTTCTTGATGGTCTGGACTACAAGTCCCATCAGCCCCAGCCAGCACACATGACTTGTAGTGCAAAAACAAGCTGGGGAAGGCTGAAAACCTTTTTATTTTTTATTTTGTTTTGACTATGGCAGACCAACACGGCTACCTACCCGTAAGTGGCAAAAGGTTGCCACTTTGGGAACAGGTGGTTCAAATATGCCACCTCCTGGCCGTAATGATGTAAGTACACCATACAAAACTAGGACGAGAATGTAAAGCAGGACTACTCGTTTCGATAATAATAATAATAATAATGAACTTAATCAAAAACCATTACTGTAACAACTGTTGCAATGGAAAGAAACTAAAACCTCTTTAACAGATTATCAACTGAACTTTGATTTAAAAACACAAAGCTAAAAAACGACACGCAAAAATCAAGTTTTTGCCACATTTTTTGGGGACGTACCCTGTATGCACAACTAAGCTCACAGGAAAAAGGAGAACCCACTGTTAGAATTCATTATTGTCCTGAGACACCAACAGATTCATTATTGTCCTGAGACACCAACAGGCAAATGAATTGAGAAGAGGGGCGTGGACGAATCCCCTAGGAAATACAGTCGTACCTCAGGTTACGTACTTAATTGGTTCTGGGTCGCTGTATGTAGCACCTATCCATTCTCAAAGAAATCAGCCCTGAGTGCTAATTGGAAGGACAGATCCTGAAGCTGAGGCTCCAGTACTTTGGCCACCTCATGAGAAGAGAAGACTCCCTGGAAAAGACCCTGATGTTGGGAAAGATTGAGGGCACAAGGAGAAGGGGACGACAGAGGATGAGATGGTTGGACAGTGTTCTCGAAGCTACTAACATGAGTTTGGCCAAACTGCGAGAGGCAGTGAAGGATAGGCGTGCCTGGCGTGCTCTGGTCCATGGGGTCACGAAGAGTCGGACACGACTGAACGACTGAACAACAACAATGTAGCCCAAACACGTTTTGCGCACGGGGGGGGGGTTACACTTCTGGGTTACGGGAGTACGCAACCCGAAGCGTACGTAACCCGAGGTACGACTGTATGCTGGTTTGGGCCAATGAAAACTGTAATCCAAAAAAACCAAGGGAAGAGGCACCAGGCTGGTTAACAGGAACGTAGAACACTGACACGTTACTCCTACTGTGGGCAAAGTTCTAAATTATTACTTATTTATTACATTTATATCCACCTTTCCCTCCAAGGAGGTCAAGGTTCTCCTCCTCTGTGCTTTTCTCCTTGCAACAACCCTGTAAGGCAGTTTAGGCTGAGATGGGGTGTCTGGCCCCCAAGGGTCACCCAGGGAGCTTCACGGCAGACTGGGCATTTCTCCTAGGTCCTAGCCCAACCCTCTAACCACTACGCACACTGCCTTTTTATTAGCCTTGCTTCATCGGGTCTAAGAGCACCGTCTCCAGCGCATACAGGAATTAAGGTAGGCGGATCTCTTCTCTAGGCTGGATATATGATGGGGAAAGCAAGAACCTCAACATAGGAGGAGACAGTGTGGGGTAGCGGTTAGTGTTGGACTAGGACCAGGAAGAGATCAGGGTTCGAATCCCTCAATTGGCCACTATGCAGCTCACTAAGTGTGATCTGGAGGGCTGGTCACTGCCTCTCTCGGTCAAGTTACAGGTGGGTAGCCGTGCTGGTCTGCCATAGTCGAAACAAAATAGAAAATTCTTTCCAGTAGCACCTTAGAGACCAACTGAGTTTGTTCTTGGTATGAGCTTTCGTGTGCATGCACACTTCTTCAGATATTCTTCTTGGTATCTGAAGAAGTGTGCGTGCACACGAAAGCTCATACCAATAACAAACTTAGCTGGTCTCTAAGGTGCTACTGGAAGGAATTTTTTAAATTTTGTTTCTACCTCACAGGGTTGTTGTGGAAGTTGAAACAAGCGGTGGGTGAAACCATGCATGCCACCTTGAGCTCCTTGGAGAAAAAGGCGAGATAAAAATGCAAATTATGTTTATTATTTATAATAAGCAGGGCCGGCTCGGCCCACCGTGCCACAGGCTGGACACAGCTGGGAGGAGTGGCAGATCTGCACCCTAAGGAGCCAGCTACTCACTGTGTCCTATTGCTTGTCGCCTGCCTCCTCTCCGGCCTCCCTCAGCCCACCGGGGCTTCCCTGGGGTGCCTCAGGCGGCAGCAACAACAGAGGGGACAGTAGCAGAGGGTGAGGCGGCGGTGGACGAACCCCTTTCCGCTTTGCCCCAGGTGGCGAGACGACCTGGTCCGGCCCCGACAGCAAGCAAAGAACCCCAAAGCCAGCCTCCCCACCCACCATCCCTCGCACAGGACTAGCAGCTTGAGTTCCTCCTGCCGGAGAGCGTCGCCCTGCGGTCACCTTTGGAGACGTTGCCCTTGCTGTAGCAGAATGCCAGCCCGGCGGCTGCCACGGCGGTGGCAGTGAAGGACGGGATCCTGGGGCCGTGCCTGTTGCCGCGGTTCCCTTTGCTGCGGTGGCGCCCGGCCCTCTCTGGGTTGGTCCAGAGGCGCAGACCGCTGGGCTCCCTGCGGAGCGGGCGGGCGCTAGCGTCCCCGGATGGCAGCTGCTGCTGATCCTCCTCCTGGCAGGGCAGCCTGGGCAACCATCCTCCTTCGGCTGCCACCCTTTTGCCCGCCGCCAGGGCGGCGCCCGCCTCGCAGGGGTATCTTCCCAGCTGCTGCTGCTGCTGCGCGTCCTGCCCCCTGGCGGCCGCCGCCTTGCACTGCGGCCACAGCGCCTCTTCCCCGCAGCGCCCCCTGGAGGGCGCGCGGCGGCGCTGCAGCTTCGCCAGCCTCACTTCTTCTTCCTCTTCTCCCTCTGCCGCCGCCTGGCGCTGCGGGCGGCCCCTAGAGGCCTCGCCTGGGTACTGCAGCTCCTCGCGCCCGGCCAGCGACGACGAGGCCGACGCCGCGGAAGCCGCCGAGGCCCCGCGCACCGCCAGCGGGAGCCCCGCCCTCGCCCCGAAGAGCCGCGCCAGACCCGGCGGCAGAGGCCTGCTCATCAGGCAGGCCAGCATCTCCGCTCCGCGCCGGGTCGGCCCGGCCTACTGCCAGCCACCACGGTCCTGTCACCCTGGAAACCAAGATGGCGGATGAGCCCAGGGCGCCGGCGCTGTGAGGAGAGGACGCGCGCCGGCGTGAAAAGGGATCATGGGGGATGTAGTCCTGCGTCCGTTTGAAGACGGCAGAGCACGGCTGCGGGAGGACTACGTTTCCCGTGGATACGCGGGCGCCCCCCCTCCGCGCGCGTGCGTCAACAAAGAGCTGCCTTCGTAGGCGCAAGTGCCTGTTGGGAAATGTAGGCAGGCATGCGCAGGAGAGCGGCGGCCCTTTATCCGGTAGGGAGGAGGCGGCTGTTTTTGCTGCTGCGGCGGCTAATGCGATTGGCTGGAGGGAAGGCGCTCTCCAGAAGATCGCGAGTTCGAGACCCGCCACTGGACAAAAGTGTGGCGTGGGGGGGGGAGTATCTTATTTAATATAATTAAATTGATTTTCAGGGCAATTGCTGGTCTGTTTCCTAATGGAAAGGTGATTGCTCCCCAAGAGTGAGCCTCTCCCTGCAGGAGATTAGCAGAACCAGCCCATTAGGAGAGGCAGTGTCGTGCAATGGTTAGAGCGTCGGACCAGGGTTCAAACTGGGGCTGCAGCTGTAGCATTGCTAGTGGTGTGCATGGCCACAACTTCTACTGTGACCCTTTTGCCCTGTTGTTTGAACAAGTCATTTGCCACCCTAGAGAATACTATATTGTATATCCTTCCTGTAAAAGCAATTTTCAACATTTCCACTTATTCCTAGGGCCGAATGGGATACAGTGTGTGTGTGTTGCTGTTATTGATTGTAACTTTTTGGTATCTTCATTTTAGATCAATTCTTCGGCAATCAGTCTTCTTTATGGTCCAGCTCTCACTTCCATACATCACTACTGGGAAAACCATAGCTTTAACTATACGGACCTTTGTCGGCAAGGTGATGTCTCTGCTTTTTAAGATGCTGTCTAGGTTTGTCATTGCTTTCCTCCCAAGAAGCAGGCGTCTTCTAATTTCGTGACTGCTGTCACCATCTGCAGTGATCATGGAGCCCAAGAAAGTGAAATCTCTCACTGCCTCCATTTCTTCCCCTTCTGTTTGCCAGGAGGTGATGGGACCAGTGGCCATGATCTTAGTTTTTTTGATGTTGAGCTTCAGACCATATTTTGCACTCTCCTCTTTCACCCTCTCTGCCTCCTTCAGGTGCGACGTCCATAGTTTAAGTTACTTCTGTTATCTGCCCTGAATCTTTTAAGGTGCCACAGGAACTCCTGGCAGGCTTTTATCTCAGGAGCACGACGTCCCTGTAAAGGACGCCAGTTGCATTATCCGTATTGCAGAGAGGAAGGGGCTCCCTGAAGGCCATGCAAACAGTCCAAGGGGAGATTCGAACCGAAGGTTTCATCTCACTCCTCCAGTTCTCAGTTGTTCTCTGCTGCACCATTTCTCTCTCTTTTTCTGGCTTTTATCTCAGGCAGGAGCACGACGTCCCTGTAAAGAAGGCCACCAGCATGATCTGTATTGCAGAGACGAGGGGGTTCACCGAAGGCCATGCAAACAGCTTCCCCTCACCCCTCAGTTGTTCTGCTGCACGATTTCTCCCTCCCTCCCTCCCTCCCTCCCTTCCTGGTCTTCATCTCCGCCACTGCTTTCCGCTGTGCCCTTTGGCATTGCCCCTGCCCCTGCCTGTGTGCTGCCGAGTATTTAAATTAAAGCCGACAGAAGCAGCTGCAGACACTAATGAGCAGCCCAGATCGTTAAGACCAGGCGGCTCGCAGGGGTGGCGGCAGGGCGCTGGCCCGATGAAGCAGCCTCTGCCTCCGAGGCGCCGTCTGGGCTGCCAGGGAGACAATGCTGCGTTGGGTGGGCTGCGGGTGTTTAGAATTCAGGGGATCCCTCCTTGCAGGGCTGAGTCATAGCCTGCAACGAGGCAACACATTTTCCTGAAGTGCGGAGCAGAGACCAGGGAGGGACGGGAGGAATTGATGCACGTCTCTCTCTCTCTCTCTGTGTGTGTGTTTCTAAACAAAATTTAAAAAATTCCTTCCAGGAGCACCTTAGAGACCAACTAAGTTTGTTGTTAGTATGAGCTTTCGTGTGCATGCACACTTCTTCAGATACGAAGAATCAGTGTTTCTACTTTGTTTTTCTCACTGCTTTTGTTGTTGTTCAGTCGTTCAGTCGTGTCCGACTCTTCGTGACCCCATGGACCGGAGCACGCCTATCTTTCACTGCCTCCCGCAGTTTGGCCAAACTCATGTTAGTAGCTTCGAGAACACTGTCCAACCATCTCATCCTCTGTCGTCCCCTTTTCCTTGTGCCCTCCATCTTTCCCAACATCAGGGTCTTTTCCAGGGAGTCTTCCCTTCTCATGAGGTTGCCAAAGTACTGGAGCCTCAACTTCAGGATCTGTCCTTCTAGTGAGCACTCAGGGCCGATTTCTTTGAGAATGGATAGGTTTTATCTTCTTGCAGTCCATGGGACTCTCAAGAGTCTCCTCCAGCACCATAATTCAAAAGCATCAATTCTTCGGCGATCAGCCTTCTTGATGGTCCAGCTCTCACTTCCGTACATTACTACTGGGAAAACCATAGCTTTAACTATAGGGACCTTTGTCGGCAAGGTGATGTCTCTGCTTTTTGTCATTGCTTTTCTCCCAAGAAGCAGGCGTCTTCTAATTTCGTGACTGCTGTCACCCTCTGCAGTGATCATGGAGCCCAAGAAAGTGAAATCTCTCACTGCCTCCATTTCTTCCCCTTCTGTTTGCCAGGAGGTGATGGGACCAGTGGCCATGATCTTAGTTTTTTTTATGTTGAGCTTCAGACCATATTTTGCGCTCTCCTCTTTCACCCTCATTAAAAGGTTCTTTAATTCCTCCTCACTTTCTGCCATCAAGGTTGTATCATCAGCGTATCTGAATTTGTTGATATTTTTTCCGGCAATCTTAATTCCAGTTTGGGATTCATCCAGCCCAGCCTTTCGCATGATGAATTCTGCATGTAAGTTAAATAAGCAGGGAGACAATATACAGACTTGTCGTACTCCTTTCCCGATTTTGGACGAATCAGTTGTTCCATATCCAGTTCTAACTGTAGCTTCTTGTCCCACATAGAGATTTCTCAGGAGACAAATGAGGTTATCCGGCACTCCCATTTCTTTAAGAACTTGCCATAGTTTGCTGTGGTCGACACGGTCAAATGCTTTTGCGTAGTCAATGAAGCAGAAGTAAATGTTTTTCTCACTGCTAGAACCAGCCTAAGAACCTAAGAAGAGCGTGCTGGGTCAGGCCGGTGGCCCATCTAGTCCAGCATCCTGTTCTCACAGGGGCTGTCAAGTGGGAAACCAGCAAGCAGGATTCGAACACAAGAGCCTCTCCTCTCCTGTGGTTTCCAGCAACCTGTCTTCGGAAGCACTGCTGTGGAGGCAGAGCATAGCCATCACGACGAGTGACCATCGATAGCTTTCTCCTCCTCCATGAATTGGTCGAATCCTCTTTTAAGACATAAGACATAAGATTTCTTTATTGTCATTGTACAAGTACAATGAAATCGGATGCCATCCCATCAAATCAAAACAAAATAAGTGGAGTAGTTCTTTTCCAAGTTTACTTGTAGCTGGTGTACTTGGTGACGGCCTTGGTGCAACTGTCTGGATCTCCCGGCAAGTGATAGTGGATCACTTGTTGTAATGGGCCAGGCGGAAAGACTCAGCGGCGATGCAATTGCCTAGTTCGCCTAAATGGATGCGCCGGCCCTGCCAACAGTGCCCTTCAGCTCTCTATATTGGACAAACAGGCCAAACCCTACGCCAAAGGATAAATGGACATAAATCTGACATCAGGAATCACAAGACAAAGAAACCAGTAGGAGGACACTTCAATCTCCCAGGACATTCTATACAAGATCTCAAAGTAGCTGTCTTAATACAAAGGAATTTCAGAAATAGACTGGAAAGAGAAATGGCTGAATTGCAACTAATCACCAAACTTAAAACCATGGAGAGACCTGGTCTGAACAAAGACATTGGATTCTTATCTCATTATACGTTAACCCCTTGCTTTTTCCTGTAAGACCAATTGCAGTCGTTAACAGTCGTCAACAGGTTTTCCACACCCATCAGCTGATCACCCAGTCCCACCACCCTTCTGAGTAATACCCCTCCCCACTCCCTCACTATATATAAGGGTCTGGGTACCTCCGTTTCAGTGTATCTGAAGAAGTGTGCATGCACACGAAAGCTCATACCAAGAACAACTCATAAGGTGCTACTGGAAGGAATTTTTTTATTTTATTTTGTTTTGACTATGGCAGACCAACACAGCTACCTACCTGTAAATGCAAACCAGGAGACAGACATGTTTGTTTGCACCTCTGCATGGCTGCCTGGAAGAGAGAGAGAGAGAGAGAGAGAGAGAGAGAGAGAGAAATCACAGCAACGGAAATTGTGAGAGAAAATGCAGAGCCACTTTCTCCTCCCTGGCATGACTCATCTCTGCAGCTCGAGAGAGCTGCTCTGTTTATTCCTTCGCCCATCTGCCTCTGTTTACAGGCACATGTGGCAAGCCAGACCCTGTTTCTCCTCCTCCTCCTCCCACATGCCCTGCTCCAGGGAAACAAATAATGGCACAGAGGAGGCCTGCCTTCGGATTGTTGCCCCACAGTGGGCCAGGAGTCCTGGGGTGGATTCGCAGCCCTGCCCCCATCTACCCCGGGGCTCAGCAAGCCACAGGCAACCTGCTTCACATGCCCTGGTTGGGTGGGTGTCCCGGGTTCAAATTCCTGGCGACCCCCTGCTTGAAACTCTGGAGCAGGGGTCGGCAAGGCTTACCAGGCATGGGCCGGATCACTCCTCCATGGGCCGAACCGGCGCAGCACGACACCAGATATCGCTTCTGCGCATGCCCAGATGCCCAAAATCGCGCCTGCGCAGAAGCGATTTCCGGAGCTGCGGAAGAGAGTCCCCTGTGCTGCGCTGCACTGGTTTAGCGCAGCGTGCGGGGACTCGCTGAGCGGGTGGCTTGGTTTGGGGGCAGCTTGTGGGCTGGTTAAATGGCCTCCGTGGGCCACTTCTAGCCCATGGGCCTTAGGTTGCCGACCCCTGCTCTGGAGAGTTCCTGTGCAGAAGGAATGCTAGGCTAGATGAACAGGGGCGTACCCAGGATCAAAACTAGGGGGGGGCAAGCCCCCACTTCAGGAGCCGATTATAGCAAGGGAGAGCCGCTTTAGAATTAGGCTACTGTCCTCCCCTCCCTGGCTCACATGCTCAGCTCTCAGAGCGCAACAGGGTCCTAGCGCCTCCAGGGGGGCGCTGGAGGCGCGAAGGCACCAAGCCCCTGCTCCGCCTCACTTACCACCCCGCTCTCCCCTCCCCAGACTCTGCTTCTAGGGGGGGACAGCTGCCCCCCCTGCCCCGCCTGGGTACACCCATGTAGATGAATCCAAGATCTGGCTCAGGAGAAGAAGACTGCCTTTGTTCCTACCCCAACTATTATTATCATTAGCCGTGAGTCATTCCCAAATCCCAAGCGAGCCACGGAGGCGTCCGTGGGAAGGGGGTGGAGTCCCCCCGTTTCCGGCTTCTCCTGCCCAATCTCGGACTTCGACGGGACCCGAATCGCTGGGGACTCACCCACCTCCAGGAGGTGGCACCTAATGGTCAGGGGGACCTTCTCTCAGACCTTCTCAGAGGCGCAACAAGGGTGAGAGACACCCAGCATGTGGCCTCTTCCGAGAGCTTCCGCCCAGCCTATTATTATTATTATTATTATTATTATTATTATTATTATTATTAGCAGCAGCAGCAGCAGCAGCAGCAGCATAATTATTATAGCCCAGACCAGGATTTAAAGCAGCTCATCGTGCCAATTAAAATGACCCAGTTAAAATACAAAAGCTAAAAATGTTTGAAAGATAATATTTAAAAAGCAATTAAATTCTACAGATCTTTTGAAACAGATCTACTTACATACACGGAACACTGCAGGCTTCACAGCAAGGAAGAGAGCCGTTCCTTTATCCCTCTCTCTTAACACTAGAAGTCACGGTTGGAGGCAGGAAACCGCAGGAGGGGAGAGGGCTCTTGGGCTCGAATCCTGCTTGTGAGTTTTAATAATAATAATAATAATAATAATAATAATAATAATAATAATAATAATAATATTTATACCCCGCCCATCCGGCTCCCGACAGAATATTAAAAACACGATAAAAGATCAAACATTAAACCTTCAGGTGCCTTCCAAAAGTCGTTTATTTCCTTAACATCTGATGGGAGGGCGTTCCACAGGGCGGGCGCCACCACCGAGAAGGCCCTCTCGCACGGAGGGAACCGCCAGAAGGCCCTCGGAGCTGGACCTCAGCAATGGGGGTGGAGATGCTCCTTCAGGTATACACAAGCAGCTGGTGGCTGGCCACTGTGAGAACAGGATGCTGGAACGAGAGATGGACCATTGGCCTGATGCAGAAGGCTCTTCTTGAATCCTTAAACTTTATAAAAATGGATGCCTACAAGTGTGGTTGGCTGTAGGGAAGGTTATGTTCTTAACCTGAGTGAAACTCCCAGTTGTGAGTGATGGCCAGCAGATGGCATTCAGACACGTAACGGCCTGCCACGGCGGAGGCAGAAGGCAACCGCTCTGGCTGTGTTAAGAGAAGGTTCTCAATTTCCGGACCGTCCCTTAGAATCATAGAACGGTAGAGTTGGAAGGGACCCCCAAGGGTCCTCTAGTCCAACCCTGTTAGCCTGGGGAAGAGAAGGTTAAGGGGTGATATGATAGCCATGTTCAAATATATCAAAGGATGTCATCTAGAGGAGGGAGAAAGGTTGTTTTCTGCTGCTCCAGAGAAGCGGACACGGGGCAATGGATTCAAACTACAAGAAAGAAGGTTCCACCTAAACATTAGGAAGAACGTCCTGACAGTAAGAGCTGTTGGACAGTGGAATTTGCTACCAAGGAGTGTGGTGGAGTCTCCTTCTTTGGAGGTCTTGAAGCGGAGGCTTGACAGACAAACTCTGGAGAAGGGCCAGTGAGCTTTTCCAGACACGGGTCTCCAAATAATGATCCTTTCAACAACAGAGAGAGAGAGAGAGAGAGAGATGAGCATCTCTGAATGTTTTCTGCCTGTTTCCTTCCATGTGGTTTTTAAAATGAAAGCAAGAAAATAGGAGGCCAGAATCAGGCCTTGCTCAACTGATCTTTTTGGGAGAGGGTGGCGACACCATTTCCTCCTTGTGCAAAAGGAAGGAGCATAGCGTCTAGATCAAGGGAAGTAATAGTACCACTGTATTCCGCTCTGGTCAGACCTCACCTGGAATACTGTGTCCAGTTCTGGGCACCACAGTTCAAGAAGGATACTGACAAGCTGGAAGGTGTCCAGAGGAGGGCAACCAAAATGGTCCAAGGCCTGGAAACGATGCCTTATGAGGAACGGCTTAGGGAGCTGGGTATGTTTAGCGTGGAGAGGAGAAGGTTAAGGGGGGATATGATAGCCATGTTCAAATATATAAAAGGATGTCATCTAGAGGAGGGAGAAAGGTTGTTTTCTGCTGCTCCAGAGAAGCGGACACGGGGCAATGGATTCAAACTACAAGAAAGAAGATTCCACCTAAACATTAGGAAGATCTTCCTGACAGTGAGAGCTGTTGGACAGTGGAGTTTGCTGCCAAGGAGTGTGGTGGAGTCTCCTTCTTTGGAGGTCTTGAAGCGGAGGCTTGACAGCCATCTGTCAGGAATGCTTTGATGGTGTTTCCTGCTTGGCAGGGGGTTGGACTGGATGGCCCTTGGGGTCTCTTCCAACTCTAGGATTCTATGATTCTATCCCTGGCCATCCAACCTCTGCTGAAAAAACCTCTGAGGAAGGAGTGCCTTGTTTCGTAGGTCTCGGATAAAAGATGCTGCCGTTTCTCTCCGTCCTGCAAGAACACCTGCAGGTTTTATGGATCCAAGTCGCGAGTGAACGGCCCAAAACGTTTGCCCCCCCCCCAACCTGGCCTCCGCCTCGTGAACCAGCATTGCAGGGCAGCCAGCCTGGGATGTGACTCTCACATGCACCCATGAGATGGCGCTGATGCTCCACAGACTATGGCCAAAGCAGAGTTTGAGGAGTGACACTCTGGACATGTTTGGCAACAAAGCAGAGCCTCCCCATTAGCTGCAGACCCCCCCTGCTTTTGAAAATGTGGATGTCTCTATGATGAAGAAGAAGAAGAAGAGTTTGGATTTGATATCCCGCTTTATCACTACCCGAAGGAGTTTCAAAGCGGCTCACATTCTCCTTTCCCTTCTTCCTCCCCCACAACAAACACTCTGTGAGGTGAGTGGGGCTGAGAGACTTCAGAGAACTGTGACTAGCCCAAGGTCACCCAGCAGCTGCATGTGGAGGAGCGGAGACGCGAACCTGGTTCCCCAGATTACGAGTCTACCGCTCTTAACCACTACACCACACTGGCTTTTGGCTTTTGGTGTGTGAATGATGCTGCAAACCCCCTGGGTGGGTTATGCGGACACACACCCCCCCCCGAACTACCAATTGGGAACCATGGGTGAAAAACATTGGTTCCCAAAGTGGGCGGTTGACCCCCCTGGAGGACAGTGGGATTAATGAGGGGGGCAAGGGGGCAGTCGAGGGCTGGACTCTGGACGTGCATGTGACTCAGACTTTGGGAAGCGGGCTTCTCTGGGTCAAGTTCGCCAGCTTTGTCGACTCAAACGAATCGTAATTGGATTTGGAGTAAACGTGCAATTAATCGTGAATATTTTGACTGCTGTTGTTACCTTCCAGAGAGGGTCTTGCAAACCGGTGTTCTGAATAATGTGTCTTTGGGGAGTTGGCTAGGGGGCACTGGGAATGAGTTTAGGGAATAATAATAATAATAATAATAATAATAATAATAATAATAATAATAATTTATTTATACCCCGCCCATCTGGCTGGGTTTCCCCAACCACTCTGGGCAGCTCCCAACGTATTATTAATAATAATAATAATAAAGCAATATAACATCAAACACTAAAAGCTTCCCTAAACAGGGCTGCCTTCAGATGTCTTCTAAAAGTCAGATTGTTGTTTATTTCCTTGACATCTGATGGGAGGGCGTTCCACAGGGCTGCCTTCAGATGTCTTCTGGTGGCCCCGCAAAGTTCGGGAACCCTTGATCGAAAAATCACGCCTCATTTGCCTACAGAGAAACTGCGCTGCCTGTTGGGGCTTGGTTTTTTTTTAAAATTCAGGACCTGCGCAGGTGTCGGAGGCTAACTTGATTCAAAAGGGTTATACGCAGCTTTTTGGCAAGCCTCTGAACACTTTCCTGGGGCTGGTTTTCCCCGGGTCCGAAAGAACAGAACGGGGAGGGGAAGGGAGAGTCTGTAGAGACTATGAGTAGCTCTCCAAAAGCCTTTACACAATGCAGAAAGATTACAAGGCATTATTTCAGCCGTGGTCCACACATGACATGCTCTTTCATTTTCATTTTTTTTTTTAAATTATAATTCCCCCCCCCCAAGTATAATTACAGTCAGTCAAACAGTTCAGAAATAGATTCCCTTATTGATCGACTTCGCTTCCACCCTTCCGTGGTTTCCTCCTGTATCAGTCACTGCTGCATATTGTAATTATTCTAATCCGTCTTTCATCCATCTTCTTCTCAAAATAGCTTTTACTGCTGAGCTTATTCCAAACCGTCTAGCGTGCTCCTTCATGCCAAAGCATGGAATTTTCTGCGGCAGTGACCATCAGCACGGACAGCTTTAAATTGATTATTTGCTTAGTGCATTTATTTCCCTCCAAGGACCTCGAGGCAGCGCATGTGCCTTTCTCCCCTTCCTCGTTTAGTCCTCACAACAACCCTGTGAGGTACGTTAGGCTGAGAGAGGCAGTGACTGGGCCAAACGCACACCCAGGGAGCTTCATGGCCAAGTGGGGGATTTGAACCCTGGTCTCCCAGGTCCTCAGATATGCTGATGACACAACCTTGATGGCAGAATGTGAGGAGGAATTAAAGAACCTTTTAATGAGGGTGAAAGAGGAGAGCGCAAAATATGGTCTGAAGCTCAACATCAAAAAAACTAAGATCATGGCCACTGGTCCCATCACCTCCTGGCAAATAGAAGGGGAAGAAATGGAGGCAGTGAGAGATTTCACTTTCTTGGGCTCCATGATCACTGCAGATGGTGACAGCAGTCACGAAATTAGAAGACGCCTGCTTCTTGGGAGGAAAGCAATGACAAACCTAGACAGCATCTTAAAAAGCAGAGACATCACCTTGCCGACAAAGGTCCGTATAGTTAAAGCTATGGTTTTCCCAGTAGTGATGTATGGAAGTGAGAGCTGGACCATAAAGAAGGCTGATCGCCGAAGAATTGATGCTTTTGAATTATGGTGCTGGAGGAGACTCTTGATTGTCCCATAGACTGCAAGAAGATCAAACCTATCCATTCTGAAGGAAATCAGCCCTGAGTGCTCACTGGAAGGACAGATCCTGAAGTTGAGGCTCCAGTACTTTGGCCACCTCATGAGAAGAGAAGACTCCCTGGAAAAGACCCTGATGTTGGGAAAGATGGAGGGCGCAAGGAGAAGGGGACGACAGAGGATGAGATGGTTGGACAGTGTTCTCGAAGCGACTGGCATGAGTTTGGCCAAACTGCGGGAGGCAGTGAAGGATAGGAGTGCCTGGCGTGCTCTGGTCCATGGGGTCACGAAGAGTCAGACATGACTGAATGACTGAACAACTTCCAGGTCCTCAATTAATCCTCACAATGACCTTGTGAGGTAGGCTAGGCTGAGAGGCAGAGCCGAGTCCGACACTCTTACCCACACACCACGCTGGCCTTCCAAAATGAGAGTGGATTAATCAATGGGGAATAACAAATCTTGCAGCGGCCGTTCACCATGATGCCAAAATTAAACCTCCAAGCCTGTAACGCCGCAGAATAGGAACCGCCAGAAGGGGACCGTTTGGGGTGTGTGCTTCTCTGAAAAACACCCGGCTGGCTCCTGTGAGAAGCAGGATGCTCGGGCAGGTGATAGACCCACCTTTCTCGGACGCATCAGAGCTCTCCTTACATTCTCACTATGAGAAAACAGTCATGGATGCTTTAGCTGAGATTCCTGCATTGCAGGGGGTTAGACTATTAGGGGGAGGGGGTCAGCAGACTTTTTCAGCAGGGGGCTAGTCCACTGTTCCTCAGACCTTGTGGGGGGGCAGGACTATATTTTGGGGGGGAAATATGAACGAATTCCTATGCCCCACAAATAACCCAGAGATGCATTTTAAATAAAAGCACACATTCTACTCATGCGAAAACACCAGGCAGGCCCCACAAATAACCCAGAGATGCATTTTAAATATAAGGACACATTCTGCTCATGTAAAAATAGCAGGCAGGCCCCACAAATCACCCAGAGATGCATTTTAAATAAAAGGACACATTCTACTCATGTAAAAACACGCTGATTCCCGGAACATCTGCGGGCCAGATTTAGAAGGCGATTGGGCCAGCTCCAGCTCCCGGGCCTTAGTTTGCTTACCCATGGAGTAGATTAACTTTGGGGTCCCTTAAACTCTACGATTCTCTGATTCTGTGACATGGGAACCTCCGTGACAGAGATCAGTAAGACCCCCTGGCCCTTCAGAGATGCTGGACGTCATCTCCCTATCAGCCCCAGGCAGAGTGGCCCAATGGTCAGGGGTGATGGTGCACAGTCGGGCTCCAGAAACCTCTGGAAAGCACCGCATTGGGCTACCTTTGTTGTTTAGGGAGGAGGAAAGGAAAAGTCCAGAAACGATCTAGGCAGGGGCGTACCCAGGATCAAAACTAGGGGGGGGGGGGCGCAAGCCATGGTCGTTCAGGTTGTGACATTTCAGCACGGAAAAGGCGAATGAAACCAAAATTTTAGGAAAATTATATATAATTATAGCAGTGCTTTATTACGGTAGTTATTACAATTATTTGCTTGAATTTTTTTATATTTTTATTCTAGTTACATGTCTTATACCAGGGGTGGCCAACTCCCAAGAGACTGTGATCTACTTTCAGCAGTGATCTACCCCCGTTTTTTTGGGTTCAGCTCAAAGCTGTTGACCTTTTTTGGGGGTGAGGAATGCCCCGTTTTTTAGGGGTTCGGTTCGTTTTTAGATTACTGATCACATTATGTACACAGCAAACAAAAACAGCTTCAAAAAACAGAAAAAACTCCCCCCCCCCAAACAGAAAGCCCCAAATGGCTGAAAAACTCAGTTTCCCAGGATCCTCAGCCCTCGCAAAGGAACTACTCACCATGCAAGGGAACTCCGTTTCCAAAGCTCCCTTGCAACGATCAGTCTGCGCAACACACACACACACAAACATAATGTCGGCGCAAGAGCTCAATTGTTATTGAGATTTTGGGAAGGGGAGAAAGACCAGTAGTTGAGCTTTTTTAGGAGAGCTTTTTTCTTCCTTTTAGGCTGCCGATAACCATTTATTTTTATTTTTATTTTTATTTTTATTTTGCTTCTGCCCCCCCCCCCCCGGGTACGCCCATGGATCTAGGAGATGGAGCGAATCCCCAACGGAGAAAGGTTGCAGCATTTGGGACTTTTTAGCTCAGAGAAAAGGCAAGAAAGAGGTGGCGTGCTTTTTTTCACAGGGGGACGAAGGTATACCAGATCACACACCCATCATTAAGCCTCTTTGGGATGGCTGGAGGCACTCCTAGGCGATTGCTACCCAGGGAATTAGCCATGCCGATTTCCTTAATTATCTTTCCAGCCTGCCTTGCCTTGCCCTGAACAAGAATTAGATGCAGCCCCCAGAAGCCACACAAGGAGAAAAGGCAACCTCTGGGCTGGAGGAAGAAAAATAATGATTCCCGTCAACATTTTATTAGCTGCTGGAGAAGCAGCAAACATGCATTATTAAGGCACTTTGCATTTAAGGGGGTATGTGTGTGTGAGTGTGCAAGTCCTATTGCCACTCATCGCCCCAGTGATGAGATTCCAGGGGTTCCAGGCGATTGCTCAGGGTTCAGTTTCCTCGGGAGGAAGATAAGCAGAGATTGAGATTTCTTTCGGATATCTGGTTTTATTTCCACATATATACAACCTGAGCATAAGACAGCAGGGCTCACAAGCATCAACACCCCCAGCAGGTCTCGCCTCTCTGTTGGTCACAAATTTGGATCCAGCATGGAGCAAGCAGGCCTCTCTGTCTCCAGCTTCCAGCTTGTTTTCCCAGCTCAGCTCACTTACACAGCTCTAGCTATTGCTCAGAGCTAGGAGAGGGGCTGGAGGAAAGACCGCTCATTTATTCTATGCTAATCTTATTGCTTAACAAGCCACCCCCAACCAAAAGGACTGGTTTGGCAAGCTGGCTCTCTCATACCTTCTTTCCCCCACATATGCAGGAACCCATGAACTGAAGGGAACCCAGGGCACCATCCAAACTGACCCCCCCACCACACAAACCAACAAAACTATATTTTGATGCTTTCGGGTGAGCGTTTGTGCATGTGCCAACCTGTGCTAAGTGCCCATGTCATATACGCAGATCCGCCTTCCCGTAGTGTCCTCCAGATGTGCTGGACCACAACTCCCAGGAGGCCCTGCAAGCGCCAATAGGAGTTGTAGTCTGACACATCTGGAGGGCACCAGGTTGGGGAAGGAGGTGAGAGAAGGGAAGGGAAGGGAAGAGATAGAGGCAGAAGCGTACCCACAGGGCAGCACCACTTTCTAAATACTGTGCTTTAATGCGCTAGATACATTGCTTAATTAAGTGCATTAATGCTGTTTGGGGAAATATCTGCATCTACCCAGCTTGTGCTGTGGAGGGGCCTCTGCAATTATGCAACACTGAATATATGGCCGTATCAAACTGGTTTTTATTTAGCTAGCCCCGACTGGGGATATTCATAGAACTGTAGAGTTGGAAGGGTCCTCCAAGAGTCATCTAGTCCAGCCCCCTGCAACGCTTCGATTTTGCTTTGAATGCCTCTCTCTCAGAATGAGTGAAGATGGGACAGACTTTGGGTTAAGGGAGGATTTAGTCTACGTGACTCTTCAGGAGGTCAGGGCTTAACCCAGGAACATGATATGTAGAAAGCAAAGCAGCTACTGAGCATGGGCAAAGTGCACTCCCAAGCAAAAAGCCACAGCTGGTTCTTGGGCTTATTCTGGAGCAATATCCTTAGGAAAGGACATTACAGAGTCGGGAAAGGTTTAGGAAAGGGCAACCAAAATGAAGCAGGGGGTGGAGTGACACCCCCCGTGGATATACAATGAAGCTGCATGTTGGAAGATTCGGGACAGAGACAAGAAAGGAATTCTTCACCCAGGTGCTCTAATGGGAAACCTGCAAGGAGGATTTGAACACAAGAGCGATCTCCAACTGTGGAGGCAGAGCATAGCCACCCTGGCTAGTAGCCACAGAGCCCTTTCCTCCATCCATTTGTCTCATTTCAAAGCCATCCCTGCTTCTAGTGGCAGTGAGTTCCGTAGTTTGACCTTCCCTGCAAGTAAAAACGAACTATACCACCAGCACACCAGCAAGGAGAAAGGATTTTTTTTTTTTGCCTGATGTGTTGTTTGTCGCTTTTAAGGTGCACCCTCAAAAGGGACTCTCTCCTCCTCCTCCTCCCCCCCCCCCCCGCACACACTCAGGTCTTCCCTAAGCTCTTTCCTCCCCACCCTCCTCTTTTTGCACCTGCCTTCTTCCCTAAGTAAGGACCCGTCCAAGCAAGCGGCATCTCAAGGACGTGCAATAAACAACCCCTCCAAGGAGATGGTTTCTCTGCAGAATTGGGGAGCTCATCCAGGCTGCCGCCGCCCGCCGCCCCTCCCTCTGAAAGCACCAGGGCAGAAGGAAGCTCAGAGCATCCTTCCTCCTCCTCCTCCTCCTCCTCCTCCTCCTCCTCCTCCTTTTAGAAACAGGACAGTAGGACCCAGCAGAAGCCTAGGGCGCCCAGGGAGGTGAGGTGAGTCTCTCTCTCTCTCTCTCTCGCTCTCTCTCTCTCGCTCTCTCTCTCTCTCTCTCTGTGTGTGTGTGTGTGTGTGTGCCGCCTTGTTCCCGGCCTGCTTTTGCATCCTTGAGAGAAAAGACAGGCAGATTCTTCCAAGGACGCGCCCGGCCTGCAAGGTGTGTGTGTGTGGGGGGGGGGGGGAGGCTGTGCCTGCCCAGTGAAGGAGAGGAGAGGAGCGGGGAAGGTGGGGGGGGGGCGGCGAGGGCGCTGGCTTGGCAATGTGAGCCCATCTCCCCCCATCTCTCTGAGGAGGAGAGAAAGGGCGCCCTGCGTGCCTGCTTCGCTGCCTGGCCCCAGGCAGGACCGGCTCTTCTCCCGACTGGTCCTGTCTTCCCCTGCCTGGCGAGCATCCTTGGAACTCTCCCTGCATCCCAAGGAAGGACCACTTTGGCACCACTGCTTCTCTCTCTCCCCGTGCCCCCCCCCAATAGCTTTTCTTTCTTCGTGTTTTCTTTTCTTCCCCCGTAGCGGATAGGGAGGAGGACAGACAACTCTCCTGGGAGTTGTCGAGAAGGGGGGGTCTCGTCCTCTTCCCCTTTCCTCTTGCAGCCATCTCTCGAGAGGGGAAGGAAGATATTTCAGCGCTTGAGAAAGGAGGGCGGAGGGAGGACGGCGACGAGTCCGAGCCAATTGCCGGAGGAGGAAGTCCTTCCACCCTCACCTGTTCCCTCCCGGAGGGCTGGATCTTATGCTGTGACTCACCTGCGCGGCTGGTTTCCGACAACAACGCAGCGCCAGGCTTTGGCAGGCGTCCAAAGCCACGCAGACTTCTTCTCTCCCGTCTCCTTTGGGTGGCTCTGCCCCCTTCTCCTCCTCCTCCTCCTCCTCTCCCTTCTCCTCCGTCACGAGAAGGAAGAACTCGGGAGTTCTCTGCAGCGTGCTGTGTTAAGTATTTTTCTCGTAATATCCATGTCCGCTTTCGCCTTGGCAAAAGGGGAACACCTGCCCATTGGGGAGAGAAGCATCTGCCAAGTCTGATTTCTCTGGCTAACTTAGTCCCCCCCTTCCATCTCCACCTGCCTCGGGCGCTCTCCCAGCCCCCCCTGATCTGAGACAAAAAACCTCCTTGTTCTTTCATAATCGCTGCGAAATCAGTTTTACAAGAAGAAGAAAGAAAGAACAGAAGAGAACCGGCCTCTCCAGTTTTGGCTTGGAAACCGAAGGGAGATCTTGCAGGCTTCCCCATCTCAGCCGCTTTTCGCTGAAATTGACGCTTTTGGTTGCGCCGGCTTAGATATTTCGACTCCGACGTCGCCATGTCCACCCGGGACAGCGTACAGATTCCGGACGACCGAGATTTCGACCAGTTCCGGGCGGAGTGCAATTCTGACCACGGCTGGAGCCTCACGTACAACAAGTCTGGGATTGTCGTGTGGGTCCAGATCCTTGAGGCAGAGAAATCCCTGCACAAGATCAAGGTAAGGAATGCGCCGCGGATCTGGCCCAGCACAAGCAACCAGGGTTTTTGTTGTGGCTTCGTGCCACAGTCCATGGTTGGCAGATTATTTTTATTTTTATTTTTAAATTCTCTTGTTTATTAACAACTTTTCTTTCCCCTCATTTGCCACTTCTACTTTCCTGCCTCTTTTGGGGTCGATGCAGGAAACCCAAGGCAGTTTTCAGACATAGCGTTTTGAGGTATTTAATATGCAGGGGGCTGTGGCCCATAGCAAACCTGCCCCACGTGAGCCTCACGAAAAGGAAATGTGTGAGAGGGCACCTGTGGCCTTGCACCACTCCTGTGAGTTGCCACGTACCCCACAGATGACTCCCAACCGCGCCAGAACTGCAGTTTCGAAAGCTACGTTGCACTTTGCCGGGAAGTCAGGTTCTCCTCTTAACCCTGATGTTTTGACCGCTGCATGGACGTCCTTGATAAGGCATTTCGTTAGAAATTCAGTTGCACAATCCTCAGAGTCACCGCCACAAAATGAAGCAAGCCCCCACAAGGCAGCAGACAAGCGTCAGATTAGTAACTCACAAAAGGGCAGGAGTTACGAAGCGCTATGGGGTGCCGTCTTGAACTGGGGAGCTTTGGAACATGTAGGTTTCCGGGTTTCACAGAACTCTTTGTCAGATAGAAACTGATGAAGACTTCCGAGAAAGCGGAACATATGTGCATGCTTTTATAACCAGCTGAAAACATATAATGTTCTGGCTATGTTTTCCTTTCCCTGCACGCACCAAGTTTACATTTTTTTTGAGGGGGGGCGTGCATTTGTGCAAACCTGAATATCTTGGTCTTTTTTATTTGAACTTCTAAGTCACCTGAACTCTGTCCCTGAAGCTCCAGGGAGGCTGTAGTGCAAACACCCACCCACCAGTGATTCACTGTGCCATGAGAACCAGGAACTTCCTGGTGCGAATCTTTCACGAGATCACCCTCTGTCCGACTCGGCAACTACCCTTTTGACCGGGTTAAGATGATTCTGGCCTTCCTTACGGGGCGATGTTGCATTTAGTTGGTCAGGTCTGCAAAGTTCTCTGAGTCCTATGAGAAGCAGTATAATAATGATCCTTGAATCACTACCGTGTTTCCCCTCCTTATCAACACAACAACCTTGCGAGGTAGAAGAAGAAGAAGAGTTTGGATTTGATATCCCACTTTATCACTACCCTAAGGAGTCTCAAAGCGGCTCACATTCTCCTTTCCCTTCTTCCTCCCCCACAACAAACACTCTGTGAGGTGAGTGGGGCTGAGAGACTTCAGAGAAGTGTGACTAGCCCAAGGTCACCCAGCAGCTGCATGTGGAGGAGCGGAGACTCGAACTCGGTTCCCCAGATTACGAGTCTACCACTCTTAACCACTACACCACACTGGTAGGTCAGGCAGGGAAAGAGAGTTTTCTCCAGGGAGCGTTGAAGTTCCACTGGAACTAGAATCTTGACTGCCTTTGCCTGAACACAACGTGCTAACTACTATATAATAAATGGAGGATGCCCTAATAAGGTAATTATTCTTTAAGAAAATAGGAAGCTAGGTTTCAGATTAGTGCCCCCCCGGATATAATAATAATAATAATAATAATAATAATAATAATAATAATAATAATAATTTATTCCCCGCCCTTCCCCGCCAAACCGGGCTCAGGGCAGCTGACACCAATAAAATCACAACAAAAACACAAAACAATTCATTAAAAATACAGATTAAAATACAATTTGAAATTTAATTTAGACCGCAGCCTCATTTTTAAGTAGCCCACCAATCACTCCAAAAGAACGAAACATCAGGGTTAAACTGAAACCAACCCAAAAGCCAGGTGGAACAGCTCCGTCTTGCAGGCCCTGCGGAAAGATGCCAAATCCCGCAGGGCCCTGGTCTCTTGTGCCAGACCGTTCCACCAAGTCGGGGCCAGTACTGAGAAGGCCCTGGCCCTAGTTGAAGCCAACCTAGCATCCTTGTGGCTCGGGACCTCCAACAAATTATTATTTGAGGACCTTAAGGTCCTACCCGGGACATACCAGGAGAGGCGGTCCCTTAGGTCTCCAAGCATCCGAAAGGCCTCTCCAAGCATTCAAAATTTGCTAGGCACATTTTTGCACCTGGGGATGCTGGGCTCGGGACTGTTTTCACGCACCAATTCCACATCCTGTAGGTAGAATCCTGTCATCCTGCGCAATCAGAATGAATTTCAGGTACCAAAAAGTCGCATGGAAAAATACGACTCTTGAGTCGTCTGGTTTAAGGAGCCATTTGGCGCCTAGCTTATATATCTGAATTCCTAACACTGTTTGTCGCCGAGCTTTGCGAGCTCCAAGGGCCTCACATACATGGTTTTCCTAATGCTCGCAACAACCCTGTAAGGGAGGCAATAATTCTTATCTCCCTATGACCCAGGGTAGGGCTGTGGCCCTGGTGTCTTACACGGGGCCCCCTTCTGGATTTCCGACAGAGGCAAGGTTGGTCGAACCAGGGGGTTTTATCACATGCAACTTTTCATACAGGGTAGTGAGAAGCTGCTTTGGAGATCCCATTTTCTTTGCAAGGAGTCAGGGGCTCTGCTGCCCCCTCCCCTCCATGCCTGCCTGCTATACAGAAAGGGCTTCGGATGCCTCTCTTCATCCAGGACTCCTCTGGGAGGGGAGGAAGGGCAGGATACCAATTATTGTTAATAATTATAGCGAAAACTCATGCTCAGGCTTTGCCAAATACAGTGGTACCTTGGGTTATGTACTTGATCCATTCTGGGGTGCCGTTTGCACCCCGAAAAGCACGTAACCCGAGCGTCCATTTTGCGCACGCGCAAAGCGCGATATCACGCTTCTGCGCATGCGCGAACTGCGCAGAACGTTTATGCGCATGCGCGGACATGCGCAGAAATGTCCGCACGGCGAAGTTCACTTCCGGGTTTGCGGGGTTCGTAACCTGGAAAAAAAAAAAACGCAACCCGAAGCGGACGTGACCCGAGGTGCATGTCGTTGAGATACACAGCGAGCCGGTTCACACAATGCATTTTGAACGTGGCGTTTGTCAGTCAGCTTTTCTGGGTCTTGTGAATGCTGCGGTGTCCGACGAGTGTCGAGATCGCCGTCTGTTGCCTCCAGCCTCAGTCCTATTTGGCCATCCAACCGCTGCTTAAAAACCTCTGCCAAAGGAGAGTCCGTAAGACCTATCACTCTGGAAAAGAGGAGACCCAAACTGGACTGAAAAGACAGTTATAGGAGCCCGCCCCCCCTACATCATGCGACTGAGCTGTGAAAATACGATTCCTTTCCCCGTTCCTCATCTGTCTCCTCATCCATCTCCTTCTGCGTCGTGTGCCTGAAGCTTTTTAGCAGAGATCTTCTTTACTTAATCACATAAAGAGATGGAGCAGGGAGATCAGTTTCCCGAGGGGGGGAACGGATGTCTCCATCCCATTAACGTTACCCGGCACTCTGGGGGCCAGAGGTCAATTGGTGCCTCCGAGACGGCGTGTCTCTAAGCAGCAACGAGGATCGATGGGCTCCGGTGGCTCCTTCCGTGCTTTGCATCCACGCAGAATGAGGGCTAAGGGGTATCGTCAAGGAATAGATTCATTCGCCACAGATTTAAAAAAGGTGGATTTGGAGGACGGGCCTCAGAGATTCTTTTGAGGGCCGGCGTCGTAGATCCTGTTAGGCTTGGCAACTGAGCAGAAGCAGGAGGAGGGAACGATACGAAGTGCAATCTCCCGGTGGAGCTTTTTCGCAGCCTGGAAATAAACACTGTGCTTTTTGTAAACATGAAATCTGTATCGAGGTATCAAGCTGTTCCTGCACAGCTGCAGAGGCATTTTGAAAAAGCTGGCAACCTCAGCACCCATCTGCCTGCATCTCTCGATCCGGGCATAGCCTCTGAAAGAGATTTCTTTTATTTTTCTCTTTAAAAATAGAGTAATAACAATCAGAATCAAATGGTTTTTTTTTATTTTTCTTAGTTAAGAGGAATTGTTACCCTCCAAAATCGTGCCTAAACAGGGTGTTGGAGGCTTGTGGAGATGGATATATAATACCCTGTTTCCTCCAGTTGATCAGTTCCATCTATTGGAGATGGTGAAATGAGGCAGCCGTTTAAGGTGCCCAGAATCTGTTTTCCCATCTCGCAGTTTGTAGTCTCAACTATTCTCCCTTCTAAGAAAGAAAGAAAGAAAGAAAGACAGAGAGAGAGAGAGAGGAAAAAAAAAAAACTCACTCCTGAGAAAGGCACATAAACAAAAGTGTAGCCCCACCTGGTAGATTACTCTTGGTGGTTGTTGTTATAATAATAATAATATATTTAATTATACCCTGTCTTTTTCCTTGACAGGGACTCGTCGACTTACAGTTAAAAATAAGAACTGCTAAAAATGTAGTGGGGGGGGGCATACGATAACCAAAAAGCAAATTAAACATTGATAGAATTAAATATCTCTCTCTCTCTCTCTCTCATCATAGAATCATAGGATTGTAGAGTTGGAAGGGACCACGAGGGTCATCTAGTCCAGCCCCCTGCAATGCAGGAATCTTTTGCCCAATGTGGGGCTCAAACCCACAACCTGAGATTAAGAGTCCCGTACTCTATGGACCAAACACACACACACACACACACACTAAAACCATACAAATAATTGCAATAAAAACAGCCAGCAACAGATCTTTCATTAAAAGCAGTCAGTTCCCCAAAGTCTGTTGGAACAAGCAAGCCTTCATCTGCTGGTGGCAGGACAGCAAGGAGGGAGTCTGTCTGGCTTCTCTAGAGAGGGAGTTTCGAAGTTGCTTGGGAGGAGCCACCACCGAGAAGGCCCTCTTCTGCGTCACCACCAAGCGTCCCTGTAAGGGTGGTGGGACCGAGATAAGGGCCTCCAGGGCCGTCTTAAGCTTATCTGGCGCCGTGGTGCAAGGATCCATCCGGCGCCCCCCACCCCCACCCCTGGGCACGGCACGGCACTAATTTGTTGAGCAGCCTTCCCCAAGCTGGTGCCCTCCAGATGTTTTGGATTACAACTACCATCTGCCCTGACCAGCATAGCTATACTAGCCAAGACTGATGGCTAAGACTCTCCCGCTTTCCCAACAAGCTGAAGAAGAGCGTGCGAGGAAGGGAAGGGCTTCGGCGGCTCCCAAATCCGGGATCGCCTCCCCCCGGGCACGGGCTGGCCTCCTGCCGGGCCACCAATCTGCTGCACCGCCGGGATCCCGGGCGGATCCTTCCCCGCCTCCATCTCTCCGTCCGCCCCATCCCCTGCCGTGGTTTCCCCGCAACGGCGCCCACAGCCCGAGGCGGGCGAGGGGGCGCTGCTGGCGGGGCTGGCCAGGCACTGCCGGCAGCTGGAGGGGGTGGCCCGACGGGCGAGGGGACGCTGCCAGCTGTGGTCTGCCTCCACCTCTGCCTGCTTGGCCGAAGCCAAGGAAAAAAAGTATAAAATACTCAGCCGTGACTAATCCCTAAAACGAGGTAAAGCTATAATAAAGATATAACCCAAACTTGACTGAACACAACTCCAAAAAATGGGCGGAGGGCCCCTAAACCACTAAGTGGAATTAGACAAAAATATATGTATACTCCTCAAATGAAAACCCTCATAACTGAAACCCTAACGAGATGCCGGCTCTTCCTCGTTTCACTGGATAAGAAGTCAGTTTCCTCAGAGGGAAATCAGAAAGTTACCAAGATCAAACCAAAAGGAATAACGAGCAGTAGAGGGAGAATCCTCCCAAACTATTTCATGTTATTTAAACTCAGGCTAGCTAACCTAAATAATTCTGATAACGAAAACTCATTGTTTTGAAGACGAAGCCGCACGGGCTCCAATGACCAGATGCTACAAGAACACGATTGAGACTGCTCCTGATAATGCCTAGTTCCTGGTTTATATACCTGATCAAAATGGTTTCTTAAAGGGAAAGGTTCATTATATCTTAGGCGTGTCCATTACAGCTGAAACAAACATATTTGTAGTAAATTCAAACGGGCTCATTCTATGAAGAATAATAATGGAATACCTTTGTATTTTAAGCGAAAAACGGTAAAACTGTGACGTGGTAATGATAATTGCTAATGTAGATTGCTGTAAAGCGTATCTGTAAAAGCTTCAACTGGTACAAACATACTGGGAATGGTTCCACTGGGTTTAATAGTTTTTTTTTTTTAATAAAGATTTTATTATTTTTTACACTAAACAAATACACCAAACAAATAAACATCAACAATTAAAAATAAATAGAACAAACACATTAAAACAACATGAGAAATAAAAAAAGAAAAAACTTATACATACCTACACCAAAACATTGAATAAACCATTATTTAGTTCTAGTTTTGAATCTTCTTTGGGGGGGACTTCCCCCATTCTCTCGACTGCGTTCAGTAATAATATACTTTGGTAACTTTGTAACTATTTTCTTAACATTTACCATTATTCTTAATAAACTTTAAAATGCTTACTAATCATGTAACTTCATTACTTAAACAACATAACCTTAGCATTTCTAAATATTTTTAAATCATTCATAACATTACTTCTTATATACTATTTTCATCTAACATCATCTAGCTAAAGCCAATTAAACAAGCCAGTTCTGCTTCAAATATCTAGCTTTTCACGATTTTTTAAATAGTCCTTAAATTTCTTCCAATCCTGTTGCACCTTCTCCTCCCTCTGGTCTCGGAGTCTCGCGGTCAGTTCGGTGAGTTCCATAAAGTCCATTAGCTTCATCTGCCATTCTTCCACTGTCGGGATCTCTTCGCCTTTCCAGTTTCTTGCAAGTAAAATTCTAGCAGCTGTTGTGGCATACATAAAAAACACTCTATCCTGACTGGGTATCTCATGATTGGTCATGCTCAAAAGGCAGGCCTCTGGTTTCTTACTAAAGGTAATTTTCATTACCTTCTTAAGTTCATTATAAATCTTCCCCCAGAAAACCTTAACCTTTGGGCATGTCCACCACATATGATAAAAGGTACCTTCCACGGGTTTAATAGTTTCTTAAAGGAATAGTGTCATTGGCCGAAGCGGCAGGAGCCGTGGCTGCCGCGTCGCAGGGACGCCCGCCGCCGGCTTTCCGGCGACGGCGCCCACAGCCCGAGGCGGGCGAGGGGGCGCTGCCGGCGGGGCTGACCAGGCACGGCAGGCAGCTGGAGGGGGCGGCCCGATGCCAGTTGTGGTCTGCCTCTGCCTCTGCCTGCTTGGCCGAAACGGCAAGAGCCCTGGCTGCCACGCTGATGGGACGCTCGCCGACGGCTTCCCCGCGACGGCGCCCGCGGCCCGAGAAAAGGCGGGCAAGGGGGGCGCTGCCAGCGGGGCTGGAGGGCGGCTCCTCCGGCAGGGAGGTGGCTGCCGGCCGGGCAGCGCGGCATGCCGGAGGCGTCCTCCAGAACGTGCGGCCGTGGCTCCTTGCGCCACTGGGCTCTGTGGCTATGTCGTCCCTGAGGGGCTCCCCTGAGGGTTTGCAGCTGCTCTTCGGAGTCAGATTTATGAGGGGAGGTCGATGGATGCTGTTGAGAGTTTGGGAGAAAGAGATGGATAGACCTTACGCATGGCTAGAAACCAAGAGAGCCGGCGTGGTGTAGCGGTTTAGAGAGTTGGACTAGGACCCGGGAGACCCGGGTTCGAATCCCCACTTGGCCACATGCAGGGTGTGGCCTTGGGGCCCAGTGGCTGCCTCTCAGCCCAGCCTACCTCGCAGGATCGATGGGGGGATTAAATGAGCACGGGGAGCAACACTTGGGCCACTTTGATCTCCTTGGAGAAAAAGGTGGGAAGATACATATATAAAATAGCTGTCAACTTTCCCCCCTTTTAAAGGGAAATTCCCTTATTCCGAATAGGATTCCTCGCAGGAAAAGGGAAAAGTTGACAGCTATGATTTATAATAATAATAATAATAATTTATTATTTATACCCAGACACTCTGGGCGGCTTCCAACAGAATGCTGAAATACAATAATCTATTAAACATTAAAAGCTTCCCTAAACAGGGCTGCTGTCAGATGTCTTCTAAAAGTCTGGTAGTTGTTTTTCTCTTTGACATCTGGTGGGAGGGCGTTCCACAGGGCGGGTGCCACCACCGAGAAGGCCCTCTGCCTGGTTCCCTGTAACTTGGCTTCTCGCAGCGAGGGAACCGCCAGAACCGTATTTTTTGCTCCATAAGACGCACCTAGTTTTTAGAGGAGGAAAGGGGGAAAGCCCTGCTTTTTTGAGGATTAGCTCAGCTTTTTTTGCAAAGGGAAAAGCCCTGCTCTTTTGAGGATCAGCTGAAAGTGGTGCAGCTTTTTTGCAAAGGGAAAAGCCCTGCTTTTTTGAGGATCAGCTGAAAGTGGTGCAGCTTTTTTTGCAAAGGGAAAAGCCCTGTTTTTATGGGGTCCAACTCACAGTTCTGCAGCTTCTAGTCCTACAGCCATTTCTACAGTTTCCAGACAGATAATCTAATCAGCCAGTCCCATGTCGCTGGGGAAACAAACAGCCTCCCTCTGCATTCAACAATGGAGGCCTGGGCAAGGGGGCGGGGCTGGAAAGGGAGCCTTATCTCTCTCCCCATCACTTGCTGAACAACGGCTTCCTTTCAACACCCCCTTCTCTCTTCCTAAAAAAAGAGCACGATCTGCTTTTGGCCCCTAGGCAATTCGGCTCCAGGGACCATGCATTTGCTCCATAAGACGCACAGACATTTCCCCTTACTTTTTAGGAGGAAAAAAGTGTGTCTTATGGAGCGAAAAATACGGTAGATAACAAAGGCACAGCTCTACTGAGAGGTAATTTGCTTCTTAGGCTCCTGCATTTGGAGAGAGGCAAGAATTTTCTCTCGGCACAAAGGCAGATGTTGGGCACCTTATTTTGTGCCAGGCCACAGTGTTACGGAAAAAATCCCAGGTGTGGAACTGCCCAGCCACCTGGCCCTTAGGGATAGGCCCACTGGTTTCTGCGGAGTTAAATAAAAGAAGTCCAGCCACTGGAGCAAGGACAAGACAGGGTTTATTGCGCAATAGGTTACAGTCAAACTGCACACCCAGAACAGTGTTACAAGAACTTTTAAAACTCCTATCATATCCCAGAATACAGTTTGGAAACATCATCACTACATCATCACTACCTCACAAAAGGGAAGGGTTATACATGATTTGCATATAGGAAAAACAGGAAAGACAAGATTAGCATATGGGGGAAACAGAGCAATATCAGGGAGATAGCCCTGAGAAGTGTGAATGGGTGTTAAGTACTGGCAAGGATACCTTGAGCACTTATCTGGGAGAGAACAATGGGATTCTGGTTGAGGGATATTAGCCTGAAACACCCAGAGATTACCTGCTGAGGCATTTCCCTGTGTACGTGGTCTCTCACCTACTGGATCATGGCAGAGAGATGGGTCCCCTTAAGGGCATCACTCCATACCCCAAATGAGTTTACTCAGGAGGAGACTTTGCTTAGGTGACCCCCCCCCCCATAATTTCCGTATCATTCCCCCCTTCGGAGATAGATTTGCATCAGGTTCTGAAAGAACCGCAAATCCTTTCTCCGCACTGAACTACAGTTCAGAGATAGACATATTTCCCACCCCCCTTTCGTCCTGCATGTTATATACACTAAATATTATCATGGCATCCAACCTCCCAGGTGTGGGTGTATGTAACCTGAAAGGGACTTGCATGTCACGCCTCTTAAGGCTCTTTGGAAGTGTATCAGTGTACCTAGCGAGACATAGGATATTACGTAAAAATAACATATGCTACATTTTGTTACTAAATTACTATTCTAGCACTTTGGGAGAATCATTTCCAATAGTGGTTTATGCTTATTTACCAGAAAGGTCCGCCTGTGACTGAAAATGCAGTTTGTTTTGTTTTTTTCTCTTTTTTGTGTGTGTGTTGTGTTCCCAGGTGTCAAAGCTAGCTGTCCTCTGGTCTCTTGATGCCACAGCAACACCCATCAACATGCATCCCTGGTGTAAGGGCTTGCATTGACTTGACCTAAAGCCTTTTTACCCCATGTGGTTAGGTGTGACACTCCCTGGAGAGAAATGCCGCACCCTGACCAACTGTGGGGCCTCTGTGGCTTTGGTCCTGCTCTCAAAGGGGTGGGCCTGCGCTCTTGCTATTTAAGGGGACAAAAGCCAATGGCACCTTGGATACACTTTGTCCAATTCAAACAAAGTCCAATTAGAATTTACATATGCCCCTGGTTCTCACTTTCCAAACCAAACTGTGAAAAACCATTCTAAAAAGGCAGTGGTCCAAATTAATAATTTAACCTATAGGGAACCATTCCTGCTAAATCAAAGCATAAACACCTTCATGTATCTGGGGTTCTGTTTTGATCTTGAAGTTTCTTCTTGATAAAATGACCTAAAACAATCTAAAATGTGTAGGGAAGGTTGGAATACCATGTGAGACAAGGAATGTGGTCATAAATTGGTCTAACCTAAATACATGACTATGCAATAGCCTGATCTATTGAAACATAAAATGCATGCAATATACTATACATTAAACATAAAACAAAACAATTAAACACAAAAAGAACACACTATCAGACACATTTCAGCATTCCTACATAATAACACATTATACACAACATTCAATTATTAATTCCACAGCAGTTGGATGTCTTTGAGGAACTCATGTGATTTTGAGACAGAATCTTGAGGTCAAAAGAAAAATGTCCTTACAATTCAACTCCCCCCTTTGTTAATTCCCCCAAACCCCCCTCAGTCTTATGTCCTTTGGAAGGAGATTGCTGTGGCCACTCTGAAAACTCCGAAGTCTTGTTGCTGTTGTTGCTGCTGCTGCTGCAGGAGGTAGCTAGTCTTGTGGTCACATGGAATTGGGCTGAGGGTTTTCCATCATTGGGTCTGCATTAACGTCTGTAGAAGGGATATCCTGTAAGGGGTAGGGTTTGGGGGCTTAAGGACATAGTTATCAAGGGAATAAGTAAAAGCAAAAAAAAATAAAAATAAAAAAATCTCCCGGAGTCCTCCTGGGAAACTGCAAACAAAAAATCTTGATGCATTAAGCATTTTAATTATTTCAATATTATCATCATATTTCTATATAATTTACTGTTAGTACCTACTTAGTTTCTTTGGATTCTTTTTTTTCAAAAGGTAAAAATATTAAAAGGAAACAAAATTAAAAATTAGATCCACATTAAACAATGTGCTATCTGATAAAAAAGAACTTTATGAAGGAAAAACAAACAAACTTATAGATGGTACCTGACCCCATCCAAGTTAGTCAAAAATAAATAAATAAATATCAACCATAAGTTTAGGAGATGCAACAAATGACATGTCCCCAAAATAAAAAATGACCTATGAGGAACCAAAAATAAATGATAAAAAACACAATTTCTAACAATGGTTCCCAAATGAAACAAAAAAAAAATGTTTGTTTATGTGACAACATCAGCTAGAATGTTAATAGCAAAAATAACACCAATAAAAGAATACTTGGTTGTGCTTAGATCAATTTCATAGACATAATGGAGAACTAATTTAATAAATGAAAAGCAGATTATTTGTAGCCTAAAAATATAGGGAAGTAAACTAACATAGCAGGGATTATTAGCAGGGATTCAAACTTGTTATGAAGAGAGGAAAGGGTTATAGCAGATTAACATAAGAGAGAATGCTTGGAGTCAAATGCAAAGAGTGAGTACCTACTGGGAAAGAACAATAGAACCTTCGTTTTGCATAGTCTTATCACCTGAGTGGATTTCAGAGGAAGCATTTGACCAAAGGTGCAAATCTGTGGCAGGATGAAGAGAAGACAGCAATTCTCCATGAATTTCTTAGGTGCCCCCCCCCCTTCCTTAACATCCCCACTCAGAGATAGAATTTGCATTTAAGGTTCTGAAAGAACTGCAATTTTTTTCTCTGCACCCTGGATCTCAGTATCCTGATGTAAAAGGAAAATTATTTCCTGTGAAAATCTGTCAGGATGTGCTGTGGATAAAATGCATAGGCATACATACATACAAAACAAAACAGAAGGGGGAAAAAAACTACTAAAGAGATGAACTAGAGTGCTGGGATATTTACCTGTGGAAAGAATTTTGCATGTTAGATTTGGAATGGCAACCTCCTAACTTGCAATGGTTCAGTACTTAATCCCCCCCTTTTTTTCAAAAAAGAAAAGAAAAGAAAAGAAAGAATAGTGCTCCTGAGAGAGCACTCATTTTTACCTATTGAAAGAATTTGGCATGTTAGGATTTTAAAGCCCGAATACTTAATTCTGTTCTTGTTCTTCAGGTGGCTTCTGCAGCAATCTCCCTGCAGGGCTAAACTTTGTCAGTAGCCTCTGTGCATGTACAGAGTTCATGATTTAGAAACCTATTGTACCATTTGAAAGAATTGTATCCATTGGCTAAATTACCTTGAATAAAGGAAGGTAAGCGTGAAGAGTAGATTTTTTAAGAACAGGGTCGGATTTTAAACAGAAACCCAGCAATTCACACCCCTAACCAAACAGCAATGAAATTGGTCAAATTAAATTTCGGTTTGGTCAGTTTAAATCCATTTTTCTAGGATTTCATCCTAAGATATTTTCTGACACATTTCCTGTTTCTCACTGCTTAGGAAATGGGCTTATAAATCTTAAACTTTAAATAATTAGAACTTCAGCATTCAGACAAACCTAGCTAAGTTTGGTCAAATTAAATTCCTAATAATGAAGTCTCAGCACTAATTAATCATGTTTACGGTATCAAATAAACATCTCATACCCCAGGCAAAATAAATTGGGAGCTATGCCTCCTTTATCTACAGGTTTCGGGGTACAGATCTCTATTAAATGTGGGCTATCATTATTTTGTGTGCACCCCCTCTGGTCATTTAGCAGAATACCTGCTCCCTTATATACGAGTAAAAATGGCCAGAGAGTCAGAATTCATAAAATTCAAATATTCTCTGTGATTTTAGCCAAGGCAGACTAAATTCTCTGCCCCCCTCATGTATGGGAAAATGGCTCTTACAGGGAAGGTCAATTTTGTATGTGTGTGCTTAAACTTTAAAACTTAAATAATAGGTGAAATGGTAAAACTTAGATAATCACTCCTTTAAAAAACAAAACACAACACTCTCCTCTTAACTCGGAAAGCTGGGCTGAATTTCAACCCACCACCACACCAGGATTTAAAAATTACCCTCCAATGCTTGCAGACACATGGCCTTCCACATAGCTATAAAGTGGGAGTTGAAAGAAGGACCCTGAGGTCATCCAGTCCAACCCCCTAAATTACAGGGTTCACAAGTTTTGTACTACCTCGTTGTTGTTGTTGTTGTTGTTTTAAGGCTTAAGGCTGATGAAAATCAGACACTGCAGTTTATCTTGTAAAACTTAAGACTTCTGCAGCAGGAAAATTGTGTATTGCACCCTCTTTTACTCTTTGGAGGGGGGGGGGAAATGGCCTTCTACAGTCTCTTTAAAACAACAAATCTTTACACACCACTTCCACCCATTCCAATATTTGCCATGTTTTTGGGTTGATCAAGCCCTCACACATTTTTTTTTTTTAACTGTGCACCCTTAAGAAGCTATGGCCAATTTCTAAGGCTGACAAACTCAAAAGGAGAACCTGGGCAAACTCCGATTTGGGGACCAGAAAGAGACAGAAACTGAAGGGGCATTTTCCAAGAAAAGGGCTAGTTAATCCTGGCTGATCTTACAGACCGATATTGGGAGCCTTACAATAACCCTTCTGTCCAACCAAATCAAAGTTAAAACTGGACTCAGATAGACAATTGCTGGCTATGGAAGCTTCTACCCTTAATAACACTTTTCCTAGAAGGAACACCATATTTTCATAGGCATATAGTCATAACAATTCCTCAGAACAACAGCAACCACATTTCTCTCTCAAAGGGAGACCTACCTAAGGCTTAATGAAATTACAGGCGCTGCAGTTTAGCTTGCGAGAGCAGTTATACTCAACTTGGCTGTCTGCAGCAGAAACATTAGGCTAAATTCACAGCACATTCCAAAGTAGACTAGAACATGACAGTAGACTAGCTCTCTCTAAACTCAAGTTGCAACTAGACATTTCTCATTAGGTACAGATTTCTTTCCTGTTTAGTTGCAAAGGGAAGGGGGCAATCCCCTTCTCAGAACACAGTCAAACCCCTTCAGGGGATTTTCCTACCACTTGGAGGGACACTTTTGGAGCCTCTCTTGAATAATAAATATTTGCACCCCTCAGTATCATATTTAATAAAATATTAAGTTATTATTTATATCCCACCCATCTGGCTGAGTTTCCCCAGCCAATCTGGGCGGCTCCTAATCGAGGATTAAAACATATCATGTTTAAGTTGATCAGGTCCAAATAGCTTCTTTAAACTAAAATTTGAAGCAAGCTTGCAGTTTTAAACAATGCGCACTTAAGAAAGGGCAGTCTGATGGCCAGTTTTAAAACACAACTCTCTTAAGATCTCTAACATACATGCTCTCAGACTGGATTTTTGTAATTGTTTCTGGTTTTCTCAGGCCCTTTTAAATCACTGAATTACATAAGGAAAACAAAATGACAGAGACACAACAGACTCACATACACACAACAGACAACATGTAACATGTAAACATATCAAATCAAATTTTCAAATCAAATTTTATTGCGGCTATAAGCCCATAAAAACATAAAATATGTAATATATGACATAAAGTTACAGCAAACCATAGACCCTGGAGTCATAGGGAAACAAACCACAGCACAAATACAAGTTTTAAAATTGCAACCAGGGAGCAGAAAACAAAGAAATTAGTGGTCGTGTAGTTGGCCATAGATTTCCATCCTTTAGTTGGTTATTGTAAGGAGTTGGCTCACTTCCCTTTTGTTTCATTAAGCGAAGTTAGTAGGAAGGTCCCAAATTTCTAATTGGTGGGGGTCTTCCTTCCATCAAGTGCTTTCTCATGGAATTTAGGCGATCCATGTTAAAGGATCCCTCCGGTGGCCAGCGGAGTTCTGATGGTACATTTGCAGTAAATGATGGCCAGGAGTTCCTACAGAAGTTTTGCAACTTCTGCCTGGATAATAGCTCATGGTCTGGAATTTCCTTCCAGTGATCCAAAACAAACTCTAGGGGAGAGTCTGGTTCCGGCTGGGTGACAGAAGGCTTCCGAGAAGCCTTCTTCCCAGTAGGAGCCTGACCAAGCTTCGAAGCTTTGGCACCCATCGTTCCTTTGGGAGTTTAAGAGGAACCTGGGGTTTAAAGAGAGGACGGGAAAGATATCTTAATGCAGACAGGGGTAAGAAAATGGGGTCTTAACACAGAGCAAACACGCGACGTTCCAATTCAACTAGTCCTGGTCCCTTGCGTTCTCTAGATCGGCTAGAGGGGCGGCTGACCAAGAGGATCTACTCTACAACTACACTTCTTCCTTTCCTTTTCCTGGAGCTCCCTTTTTCCTTTTCCTCTCTTTCCATTTCTTCTCAACTATTCCTATTTTCCCAAACCATTTCCACCCATTACAGAGTTTCCCCACCTGGCAACCTCCTACCTATCGTTTAACAGCTTAAGGAAGGGAGCCCTACTGGACGCCTGCCACTGCAGTGCCAGATCAGGCAGCCCTTTATTCGATAGAGTGAAACGGTCCGGAAAAACCTCCCTTGCGTTCGTTAGACCTGCTAACGGGGCAGCTGAGGTTGGGGATAGTGCAGAAAGTCCTTTGCCCCTTGCGTTCGTTAGGATCTTTCACCTACTCGGGGCGGCTGGCAAAGTAGAAAAAGAGCCCAGTCCCTTGCGTTCGTTAGGCCAGCTAACGGGGCGGCTGACCAGGTATTGGAGAAAAAAGAGATAGAGCTCAGGACTCCCCTTCCGAGTTGAGCAGCGGTCTATGGGACAGACCGAGAGAAAGGCAAGAAGAACGATAGGCAAGAAAGTAGAGAATACGGTTGCCAGGTTAACCACCCCCCTCCCCCCAATCACCAGTGCACTGGATTTATACTCACGCGTCTTCCACTGCGATCCCCTGGATCGTTGAAGACGAAGCCGGCTGAATCTTGTCTTTGCTCCCTGGCTGGCTCCTTAGAGACTTGCAAATTACCGCCCTTGAAGATGGCCGGGGGTCCAAAAGATCTTCCCAGGCAAATGGCCTGGTGCCGGCTGAAGATTTCAGGGCCCCCAGTCAGCAACATGGGAGAACCGCAAGTCCCGGCTTTCGGCACCAACTGTTACGGAAAAAATCCCAGGTGTGGAACTGCCCAGCCACCTGGCCCTTAGGGATAGGCCCACTGGTTTCTGCGGAGTTAAATAAAAGAAGTCCAGCCACTGGAGCAAGGACAAGACAGGGTTTATTGCGCAATAGGTTACAGTCAAACTGCACACCCAGAACAGTGTTACAAGAACTTTTAAAACTCCTATCATATCCCAGAATACAGTTTGGAAACATCATCACTACATCATCACTACCTCACAAAAGGGAAGGGTTATACATGATTTGCATATAGGAAAAACAGGAAAGACAAGATTAGCATATGGGGGAAACAGAGCAATATCAGGGAGATAGCCCTGAGAAGTGTGAATGGGTGTTAAGTATTGGCAAGGATACCTTGAGCACTTATCTGGGAGAGAACAATGGGATTCTGGTTGAGGGATATTAGCCTGAAACACCCAGAGATTACCTGCTGAGGCATTTCCCTGTGTACGTGGTCTCTCGCCTACTGGATCATGGCAGAGAGATGGGTCCCCTTAAGGGCATCACTCCATACCCCAAATGAGTTTACTCAGGAGGAGACTTTGCTTAGGTGACCCCCCCCATAATTTCCGTATCAACAGCAGGCAGAAATTAAACTGGTGCGGTTTCCCAGCACCGCTGGGGTGTGGCGCCGTCGACAGCTTTGCTCCTTGAGCCCTCGCCAGTAGCACGTAAGGCAGAGGAGCCCTTGCGGAAGGAGAAAGGTGGCCATTTGAAGAGAAGCTCAGGTGAAAGCGGCTCACTGTGTCCTTTGAAAGCGATTCTTTGCAAGCCTTGAGAAGCAGGCGGTATGTGTGTGTGTGTGTCTTTTTTTAGAAGCATTGTGCAGAGTTGACAGCTTTTTTTTTTGCTTTGGCATTTACACTTTGCTGATACAAAGCTTCCCACTCTTTAGCTCGTTGTTGACTAAATGAGAAGCTTCTATCGGTCCTTGCTGGAGGTTTGGCACTTCACTCTGCAGTATAAATTCACACTTAGGCAAGAGAGGTTACAGGTTCCTCTTTCTCCCTTCTTTCAAAAGAAAGGGGAAAGGGAGAAGAATATTGTCTCTGCTTCAGAGGCCTGCATTCAGGCTTCAAAGACAGACAGAGGAACATCCGCAACGGGCAGGAAGAATGGAAAATTCCTTCCAGTAGCACCTTAGAGACCAACTGAGTTTGTTCTTGGTATGAGCTTCCGTGTGCACGCACACTTCTTCAGATACACTGAAACGGAAGTCACCAGACCCTTATGTATAGTGAGAGGGTGGGGAGGGGTATGACTCAGAAGGGGGGTGGGAATGGGTGATCGGCTGATAGGTGTGGAAATCCTATTGAAGACTGTTAACGACTGCAATTGGTCTTACAGGAAAAAGCAAGGGGTGAGATGGCTGTCATGTATAATGAGATAAGAATCCAATGTCTTTGTTCAGACCAGGTCTCTCCATGGTTTTAATTGCAACTAATTACAGCTGATAGGTGTGGGTACAAAGCTTCTCACTCTTTAGCTCGTTGTTGACTAAATGAGAAGCTTCTATCAGTCCTTGCTATCAGCTGATCACCCATTCCCACCACCCTTCTGAGTAATACCCCTCCCCACTCCCTCACTATATTTAAGGATCTGGTGACTTCTGTTTCAGTGTATCTGAAGAAGTGTGCGTGCACACGAAAGCTCATACCAAGAACAAACTCAGTTGGTCTCTAAGGTGCTACAGGAAAGAATTTTCTATTTTGTTTCGGGCAGGAAGAATGTTACTTTTCCTCTGCATTAGAGAAACCAGAGCTATGTGTCTTCCTCCAGCCCTTTCTCTCTGCCTACTCCCTGCGATGGGTGAGCTGTTTGGGTTCGGATGTGGACAGAAAGCTGATTCGGGTAGCTTTCGTAGGTGGATCCGATTTACACCTTCCGAAACAGAAGTGAAACACAGCCATTGCTGGAAATTTCCACATCTCCGAATCTTGCAGTGCAAAATTCCAGCCCGGAAACATAAACAAAATTGCACATCATTAAGTGCAGGAAAATGCATGTTTTATTTATATATTGCATTCATATCCCACCTTTCCTTTAAGGAGTTGAAGGTGGACTACGTCGTTTTCCTCCTGGGGGGCTGGTCCCCAAAGTTACCCAGTGAGGTTCATGGCCGAGCGGGGATTTGAACCCTGGTCTCTCCCAGCTCTCTATCCCAGCCCAGCATTCTAACTGTTATAAGAAAAATCTGCTCCTTTTCCCTTGTGGGGTATCTAAGAGCCTGTATAGAGTCCAATCGGAAGGAGAAAACACCAGAGGCCAACCAGAGTAGGCTACATTGAGAAGCAAGAGTCTAAGAGTGGTGGACTCGTAATCTGGTGAACCGGGTTCGCGTCTCCGCTCTTCCACATGCAGCTGCTGGGTGACCTTGGGCTAGTCACACTTCTTTGAAGTCTCTCAGCCCCACTCACCCCACAGAGTGTTTGTTGTGGGGGAGGAAGGGAAAGGAGAATGTGAGCCGCTTGGAGACTCCTTTGGGTAGTGATAAAGCGGGATATCAAATCCAAACTCTTCTTCTTGATCTTTATTAACTGTTGCAACAGGGTCCCCACTCACCACACACAGGAGGGAGGAGGGACCCAGAACAATGGTGTGCAAGCCCTTATATGTTGTTGTTGTTGTTGTTGTTGTTGTTGTTGTTGTTGTTGTTGTTCAGTCGTTTAGTCGTGTCCGCCTCTTCGTGACCCCATGGACCAGAGCACGCCAGGCACTCCTGTCTTCCGCTGCCTCCCGCAGTTTGATCAGACGCATGTTAGTAGCTTCGAGAACACTGTCCAACCATCTCATCCTCTGTCGTCCCCTTCTCCTTGTGCCCTCCATCTTTCCCAACATCGGGGTCTTTTCCAGGGAGTCTTCTCTTCTCATGAGGTGGCCAAAGTACTGGAGCCTCAACTTCAGGATCTGTCCTTCCAGTGAGCACTCCGGGCTGATTTCTTTAAGGATGGATAGGTTTGATCTTCTTTCAGTCCATGTCACTCTCAAGAGTCTCCTCCAGCACCATAATTCAAAAGCATCAATTCTTCGGCGATCAGTCTTCTTTATGGTCCAGCTCTCACTTCCGTACATTACTACTGGGAAAACCATAGCTTTAACTATAACGGACCTTTGCCGGCAAGGTAATGTCTCTGCTTTTTAAGATGCTGTCTAGGTTTGTCATTGCTTTTCTCCCAAGAAGCAGGCATCTTTTAATTTCGTGACTGCTGTCACTATCTGCAGTCAAAACAAAATAAAATAAAACAAATTCCTTCCAGTAGCACCTTAGAGACCAACTAAGTTTGTTCTTGGTATGAGCTTTCGTGTGCATGCACACTTCTTCAGATATCAGTGACTGTGGAGGCCAATTACGGATCCACACGTCCTTCCACAGTGGGGACATTGGTTTCCGGGCAGGAGTTGATCACGGTGGAGGGTTTGCCAAGCGTGCCTTCCTCTTGGCACGTTTCTCCCTTGCGTCCTGAGTTTGAGCATCTTCCAAGCTCCACGACACCTTCGGTAAAGGCTGTTCTCCAACTGGAGCGCTCGCAGGCCAGCGTTTCCCAATTGTCGGTGTTTATACTGCGTTTTTAAAGATTTCCCTTGAGACGGTCTTTAAACCTATTTTGATCACCAGCATTACGCTTTCCATTTTTAAGTTCGGAATAGAGTAGTTGCTTTGGGAGACGATAATCAGGCGTCCGCACAACACGACCAGCCCAGTGTTGGTACCAGTCCAGTACACTGGGATTAGTTCGCCTGCCTTCCCAAGTGATGTGCAAAAATTTTCAGAGACACCATTGATGGAATCTTTCGAGGAGTTGGAGATGGCGTTTATAAGTGGTCCATGTTTCACCATAGTTTAATAAACCACGGCTTAGTGTTATGTGTGAAATGAGCATCGGGGAGCGTCCGAGGTGTCGGAAACAAGGCCTCTGAAACAAGGAGACCTAGCAATAAGTGGGAACTCAGATCTGCATCTGGTTAGACCAGTTCTCTTCCTCTTCCTCTGACTGTTTCACCTGCCCTTTAGATTTACTGGTTCCATAAAAAGATAAGCCTTTTCCTGCATCTGTGCACGTCCTTGAGACGCCTCCGGCCTTCGGAGTCTCCTGCCCTTCCCTGAAGATTGCAGTTGCCGAGAGAGAAACGGTTAGGGTTGGCATATTTCAAAGAGTAGAAACCAGGACACCCCAAAAGTTTGGTGGGAAAAGCCACCCCAAAACCCACAATTTCTCGATTGACTTGCCTAAGATCCAGGACAAAGCGCCACCTTCCGGAAATCCCCCCCCCCACCAGACGTCACTTCTTCCTCCCTTGAAATCCTGGTAATTTCTGGGGAAATGCAGAGATATGGCAGCTATAGAAACGGTGCTGGTCTGGTGCTGAGCGTGGCAGCCTGTTTTCAACACTGGGGCTTTGTCTTGGAGTACTGAAGTCGTGAAGAAAAGTGACTGCGAGCATGCGCAAAGTGCCTTTCCCCTCACCCCTGCACAGTCTTATCCTGCTGCACAAATTTATGTGATCCACTTTTAAAGCTTTCTTTCGTCTTTCTTTCTTTCTTTCTTTCTTTCTTTCTTTCTTTCTTTCTTTCCTTCTTTCTTTCTTTCCTTCCTTCCTTCCTTCCTTTCTTTCTTTCTTTCTTTCTTTCTTTCTTTCTTTCTTTCTTTTCTCTTTCTTTCTTTCCTTCCTTCCTTCCTTCCTTCCTTCCTTCCTTCCTTCTTTCAACTTCCTTCCTTCCTTCCTTCCTTCCTTCCTTTCTTCCTTCCTTCCTTCCTTTCCTTTCCTTTTCCTTCCTTCCTTCCTTCCTTCCTTCCTTCTTCCTTCCTTCTTTCTTTCTTCTTTCTTTCTTTCTTTCTTTCTTTCTTTCTTTCTTCTTTCTTTCTTTTCTTTCTTCCTTCCTTCCTTCCTTCCTCCTTCCTTCCTTCCTTCCTTCCTTCTTTCTTTCTTTCTTCTTTCTTTCTTTCTTTCTTTCTTTCTTTCCTTCCTTCCTTCCTTCCTTCCTTCCTTCCTTCCTTCCTTCCTTCCTTTCCTTTCCTTCCTTCCTTCCTTCCTTCCTTCCTTCCTTCCTTCCTTCCTTCTTTCTTTCTTTCTTTCTTTCTTTCTTTCCTTCCTTCCTTCCTTCCTTCCTTCCTTCCTTCCTTTCTTTCTTTCTTTCTTTCTTTCTTTCTTTCTTTCTTTCTTTCTTTTCTCTTTCTTTCTTTCTTTCTTTCTTTCTTTCTTTCTTTCTTTCTTTCCTTCCTTCCTTCCTTCCTTCCTTCCTTCCTTCTTTCTTTCTTTCTTTCTTTCTTTCTTTCTTTCTTTCTTTCTTTCTTTCTTTCTTTCTTTCTTTCTTTCTTTCTACTTCCTTCCTTCCTTCCTTCCTTCCTTCCTTCCTTCTTTCTTTCTTTCCTTCTTTCCTTCTTTCTTTCTTTCTTTCTTTCTTTCTTTCTTTTATATCCCATCTTTCCCTCCAAGGAGCTTGAGGTGGCCTGCATGTTTCCCCCCCCTCCTCTGCTAATCCCCACCGCAACCCTGTGAGGTAGGTTAGACTGAGAGGCAGTGACTGGCTCAGGATCACACCCAGGGAGCTTCATGGCCGAGTGGCGATTCGAACCCTGGTCTCCCAGGTCTTAGTCTGACACTCTAACCACTGCCTCCTGCTGCGGGGAGTTCCATAGTTTAACTCTTTGCTGCATGAAGGAAGTACTAAATCTTCCCACATTCAGCTTTATGGGATGCCCACAAGTTTGAGTGTTCTCAGGGAAAAAAACTTTTCTCTATCCACTTTCTCAATGCTTGTCTTCCTGTTTTCTAGGCGACGGGGATTCTCACGAGCAGCAAAAGAGACGTTAACGCTTTTAACTGGTCTGGACTACATCAGGGAGGCAGGTGGGGGTCTCCTTTTATTTCAAAACAAAATAAAAAATTCTTTCCCGTAGCACCTTAGAGACCAACTAAGTTTGTTCTTGGTATGAGCTTTCGTGTGAATGCACACTTCTTCAGATACACTGAAACAGAAGTCACCAGACCCTTATATATAGTGAGAGGGTGAGGAGGGGTATTACTCAGAAGGGTGGTGGGAATGGGTGATTGGCTGATGGGTGTGGAAAAACTGTTGACGACTGTTAACGACTGCAATTGGTCTTACAGGAAAAGGCAAGGTGTGAGATGGCTAAAGATAGCTTTGTCATGTATAATGAGATAAGAATCCAATGTCTTTGTTCAGACCAGGTCTCTCCATGGTTTTAACTTTGGTAATTAGTTGCAATTAAAACCATGGAGAGACCTGGTCTGAACAAAGACATTGGATTCTTATCTCATTATACATGACAGCCATCTCACCCCTTGCTTTTTCCTGTAAGACCAATTGCAGTCGTTAACAGTCTTCAACAGGATTTCCACACCTATCAGCCGATCACCCATTCCCACCACCCTTCTGAGTAATACCCCTCCCCACTCTCTCACTATACATAAGGGTCTGGTGACTTCTGTTTCAGTGTATCTGAAGAAGTGTGCATGCACACGAAAGCTCATACCAAGAACAAACTTAGTTGGTCTCTAAGGTGCTACTGGAAAGAATTTTTTATTTTGTTTTGACTATGGCAGACCAACACGGCTACCCACCTGTAACTTTTATTTTAATTTGCGCAGAGGGGGATTCAGCTCATCCTTTGAGCCCCTGTTTGCGTCTGGAAGTTGTCCAGTCCAGAAACAGATTTCCCCTCCTTCTCTGCTGTTTGGGAGCGGCAGGACTCTCTCCCCCCTCCCCTGCCCTCCCCATCATTGATTTATTGATTTATGGATAGAACAAATTATATCCTGCCCTTTGAAATGATGTTTCTAGGGCGGCCTTGGAGCCAAAGAAAAACAAAACACGCAGCCAATCTGTCAGAACAGGACAATGTCAAGGATAACGGATAAAACAGGATGTGCAAACAGCGTGGAAGACATTTCGCCAAGGAGGCAAATTATCGTTTAGGCCGGCACCTCCCAAACTGTGCAGGGCTTCTGACCATTTGGTAAGTCCCTGTCTCTCCTGGTTCCTGACTGCCAGAGGTCCTACTTCATTTTTTTTTTTTAATAAAAAAATTTATTGGATTTTCCAAATTAAACCCATTACAAAAAAACACCCCACACCCCATACAAGACAACACAATACACCCAACACACACACGTTACTTAAAATCCTTTACATCTTTAAATCTCAAACTTGGGACTTCCTCACGCCCTCTCTAATGCGTTCCATTCTATTCTTCTTCAGTAACTTTATAACATTGTTAAATCTAGTTTCCTACAACTAATCTTAATCTTATAATTATAATCAACTTATCTTAAATCATAAAACTTGTTCTTATCAAATAAAACATCAACTTTCAATTCTTAATTTCTTATGTCCTTTCTTCTCTTAACTCAGTAAAACTGTTGCTCTTGTTACTTCTAATTCCATCTTTAAAAATATTAAAATCAACCCATTTTAACCAAATCCAAAGTATTTCTTCCGTTCTCAAAGTCCCAGAGGTCCTACTACAAATCCCATCAGCACCTGCCAACATGGTCTGGGCGTTTCAGACTACAGTGGACCCTCGGATTACATTACCTTTGGGTAACGTAACATTCGGGTTGCGAACGTGGCAAACCCAGAAGTGTATTCTTCCGGGTTTTGCCCCGCGCGCATGCGCAGAAGCGCTCTGTGCCCCTCGCGCATGCGCAGAAACACTCTATCGCGCCACGCACGTGCGCAGAAGCGGCGCCTCTGCATACAGAATTTTTGGGGTGCAGGCGGACCCCCCGGAACGAATTAAATTCATAACCGGAGGGTCCACTGTACAGTGGCACCTTGGTTCTCAAACGCCTTGGTTCTCAAACAACTTGGAACCCAAACACTGCAAACCCAGAAGGAAGTGTTCCGGTTTGCAAACTTTTTTCAGAAGCCGAACGTGCTCCGTTTTGAGTGCCACACTTCCATTTTGAGTGTTACGCTGAGGCCTGTCTGTTTTTGCTATTTATTTTGCGTTTCTGTTTCTGCGGCTCCTTCTCTGTTTTGTTTCTGTGACTGCGTGGAACCCAGTTCAGCTACTGATTGACTGTGTGACTGCAGTACACTATTAATTGCTTTCATTTTTATGGATCGATGGTCTCGTTGGATAGTAAAATCCATGTTAAATTGCTGCTTTAGGGGTAGTTTTTTAATAAGTCTGGAACGGATTCATCCATTTTGCATTTCTTTCTATGGGAAAGCGCGCCTTGGTTTTGGAACGCTTTGGTTTGGGAATTGACTTCCGGAATGGATTAAGTTTGAAAACCAAGGTAATAATAATAATAATACTGTAATAATAATATTCATTATTTGTACCCCGCCAATCTGGCTGGATGTCCCCAGCCACTCTGGGCGGCTTCCAACAAAAATCAAATACAAAAATATCACACATTAAAATCTTCCCTGAAAAGGGCTGCCTTCAGATGTCCTCTAAATGTCTGGTAGTTGTCTATCTCCTTGACATCTGAAGGGAGGGCGTTCCACAGGGCGGGCGCCACCACCGAGAAGGCCCTCTGCCTGGTTCCCTGTAGCTTTGCTTCTCGCAGTGAGGGAACCGCCAGAAGGCCCTCAGCGCTGGATCTTTGTACCACTGTACAAAGCCCAACATCCGGAGCCAGCACAGCTGTGCACCTGGGTCAGCAGAGTCCTCTCTAGCCATCGCCCATGAAACTGTCCTTTACTTACATAACGTTCCACTACACTTTTGGGGCAGGTATGACTCATCCTATCCATTCTCAAACCTATCCATTCTCAAAGAAATCGGCCCTGAGTGCTCACTAGAAGGACAGATCCTGAAGTTGAGGCTCCAGTACTTTGGCCACCTCATGAGAAGAGAAGACTCCCTGGAAAAGACCCTGATCTTGGGAAAGATGGAGGGCACAAGGAGAAGGGGATGACAGAGGATGAGATGGTTGGACAGTGTTCTCGAAGCGACTGGCATGAGTTTGGCCAAACTGTGGGAGGCAGTGAAAGATAGGGGTGCCTGGCGTGCTCCGGTCCATGGGGTCACAAAGAGTTGGACACAACTAAACAACAACAAAAGATGGAGGGCACAAGGAGAAGGGGGCGACAGAGGATGAGATGGGTGGACAGTGTTCTCGAAGCTACTAACATGAGTTTGGCCAAACTGCGAGAGGCAGTGAAGGATAGGCGTGCCTGGCGTGCTCTGGTCCATGGGGTCACGAAGAGTCGGACACGACTGAACGACTGAACAACAACAATGACTCATCCTCTGCTGTCCCCCATTTCTTCATTTTCATTCCCCCCTCTTCTGCTTTATATAGGGCAGATCTATCTTTCCTGGTAACAGAGACGTTCCAAGACCCAGGCTGCTCTGGCGTTCATTAAGATGTTGTTGTTGTTCAGTCGTTCAGTCGTGTCCGACTCTTCGTGACCCCATGGACCAGAGCACGCCAGGCACGCCTATCCTTCACTGCCTCCCGCAGTTTGGCCAAACTCATGTTAGTAGCTTCGAGAATACTGTCCAACCATCTCATCCTTTGTCGTCCCCTTCTCCTTGTGCCCTCCATCTTTCCCAACATCAGGGTCTTTTCCAGGGAGTCTTCTCTTCTCATGAGGTGGCCAAAGTACTGGAGCCTCAACTTCAGGATCTGTCCTTCTAGTGAGCACTCAGGGCCGATTTCCTTGAGAATAGATAGGTTTGATCTTCTTGCAGTCCATGGGACTCTCAAGAGTCTCCTCCAGCACCATAATTCAAAAGCATCAATTCTTCGGCGATCAGCCTTCTTGATGGTCCAGCTCTCACTTCCGTATAAGCTTTGCTAAAAGTGCGTTGCTGAAACCTCAGACCTTAGAGCAGGTGCTCAGGGATGAAGCTGCTGAATCAGGAGGACGGAGATCACAACGCTTGAGGCGCTTAGCTTGCATGTGATCTGAGTGGGTGCAAAAAAAAAATCCCCCTCCCAAAACATTTTTCTCAGGTTTATTGCTTTCAGCTTGCAGGTGATCTATAGGAAAACCACTGTAGAAAGGGAAGGGGAGGAGAGGGAAGGGAAGAAATTTAGTAGAGTCGCTAAAGTCCCCCAAAGTCCTGGAGGCGACAGGATAGACGTTTATGAAATTCTGCATCCCTCCCTCATAAAGGAGTCGCTCCAATCCCTCCCTTGACCATTTCGGTTGCCCTTTCCTGAATCTTTTCCAACTCCACAACATCCTTTTTGAGGTGAGTGGCGCTGGGACCCAGGTGGCGCTGTGGGTTAAACCACTGAGCCTAGGGCTTGCCGATGAGAAGGTCGGCGGTTCGAATCCCCGCAATGACGGTGTGAGCTCCCGTTGCTCGGTCCCTGCTCCTGCCAACCAAGCAGTTCGAAAGCACGTCAAAGTGCAAGTAGATAAATAGGTACCGCTCCAATGGGAAGGTAAACGGCGTTTCCGTGCGCTGCTCTGGTTCGCCAGAAGTGGCTTAGTCATGCTGGCCACAAGACCCGGAAGCTGTACACCAGCTCCCTCGGCCAGTAAAGCGAGATGAGCACCGCAACCCCAGAGTCGGGCACGACTGGACCTAACGGTCAGGGGTCCCTTTACCTTTACCAACTCCACAACATCCTTTTTGAGGCGAGGTGCCCAGAACCCATTCATGACTTGAGACCTCTGTACTTAAGACCCTGTCCCTTACACACCACCCTGCATCCTAAGGTCTAGGAAGCCCCTTCTCTGTGGGGTTCCTCAACCTGAAGCTCAGAGGGTAGCAACAAGAGAGACCCCCCCCTTTGGTGGTGGCCCCGCATCTATGGAACGCTCTCCATCAATAGGAGTATAGCATCTAGATCAAGGGAAGTAATAGTACCACTGTATTCCGCTCTGGTCAGACCTCACCTGGAATACTGTGTCCAGTTCTGGGCACCACAGTTCAAGAAGGATACTGACAAGCTGGAACGTGTCCAGAGGAGGGCAACCAAAATGGTCAAGGGCCTGGAAACGATGCCTTATGAGGAACGGCTTAGGGAGCTGGGTATGTTTAGCCTGGAGAAGAGAAGGTGAAGGGGTGATCTGATAGCCATGTTCAAATATATCAAAGGATGTCATCTAGAGGAGGGAGAAAGGTTGTTTCCTGCTGCTCCAGAGAAGCGGACACGGAGCAATGGATTCAAACTACAAGAAAGAAGATTCCACCTAAACATTAGGAAGAACTTCCTGACAGTGAGAGCTGTTCGGCAGTGGAATTTGCTACCAAGGAGTGTGGTGGAGTCTCCTTCTTTGGAGGTCTTTAAGCGGAGGCTTGACAGCCATCTGTCAGGAATGCTTTGATGGTGTTTCCTGCTTGGCAGGGGGCTGGACTGGATGGCCCTTGGGGTCTCTTCCAACTCTAGGATTCTAGGATTCTATGACACCCCCATTGCGGTTCTTTAGGTTAAGGTTTTCCTGCTCCTCCCCATCCTTTTAAGATCTGGTTCAAGCCCTCATGTTATCGGCGACAGGCTTAATTTATATTTTATTGCGCCGCTTTTGCATTTGGGCTTCTATTCCGGTTCCCGTTTACAATCTTATCGCGGCTCGATTGCAGTATATAGCTTTAGGGTTGTTTTATTTTTTTCGGACTCGGACAGCGGCCGGATAAGATTATTTTATGGCGCTCCTTATCAGCGTAATAAATGAACGGACTGCGCGAAAGAGAGAAGGGGCTTTGTTTGATTTAAGCACCTTCCATTCACCTCTCTTGCCTCCTCCTCCCCCCCCCCAGTCAGTTTCTCCCTCAGTATATGTCCAGGATACGTCATGGAGCACAAATCTAACCCTTTTGGCAGGGAGCCAGTTCTGGGAACAGCCGATAGCCCGGCTCATCTTGGCATCAAATGACACGTCTCACTTATGAGACTCTGCATGTTAGTTAATGTTTAAACAGCCACCCTGGTCTGCTTCCAAACAACCGTGGCTGAGTTTTCCCAACTGACATGGAAAGTGGGCGCTTGTTGCATCCTCCAGTTCCCTGTCATTGTGGATATGTGGAAAGGCATGATTCACACAAACCACACAGGCTGTCTCTCCTTGATGGCATGTGTTTAACAGACGAGGATGCAGCCTCGAAAAAAAGGGACCTTAGACATAATGCAGCCCAACTCAGTATAGTGTTCAGGGAATAGTCCCCATCTATTCTGCCTTGGGACCCAGGTGGCGCTGTGGGTTAAACCACAGAGCCTAGGGCTTGCTGATCAGAAGGTTGGCGGTTCTAATCCCTGCCACGGGGTGAGCTCCCGTTGCTCGGTCCCAGCTCCTGCCCACCTAGCAGTTCGAAAGCACGTCAGAGTGCAAGTAGATAAATAGGTACCACTCTGGCGGGAAGGTAAACAGCGTTTTCATGCACTGCTCTGGTTCGCCAGAAGCGGCTTTGTCATGCTGGCCACATGACCCGGAAGCTGTACGCCGGCTCCCTCGGCCAGTAAAGCGAGATGAACGCCGCAACCCGAGATTCGTCCGCGACTGGACCTAATGGTCAGGGGTCCCTTTACCTTTTTATCCTGCCTTGGTCAGATCCCCACCTGGGATATTGTGTCCAGTTCTGGGCACCACAATTTAATAAGGATGTTGACAAGCTGGAAGCTAGACTGGTGACTGGGAGCAGCCGCCGAGACCATATAACACCGGTCCTGAAAGACCCACATTGGCTCCCAGTATGTTTCCGAGCACAATTCAAAGTGTTGGTAATGAACTTTGAAGCCCTAAACGGCCCAGGATACCTGAAGTTGCGTCTCCACCCCCGTCGTTCAGCCCTGACACTTTGGTCCAGCTCCGGGGGCCTTCTGGCGGTTCCCTCCCTGCAAGAAGTGAGGTTACAGGGCCTTCTTGGTAGTGGCTCCATCTCTGTGGAATGCCCTCCCATCAGATGTCAAAGGAATAAACAACGATATGACTTTTAGAAGACATCTGAAGGCAGCCCTGTTTAGGGAAGCTTTTAATATTTGATAAATTGCTGTATTTTAATACTTTGTTGGAAGCCGCCCAGAGTGGCTGGGGAAACCCAGCCAGATGGGCGGGGTATAAATAAAAAATTATATTTTATATATAGTTGTGCAGGTGATCAAGGGTCTAGAAGCCAAACCTTATGAGGAGCACTTGAAGGAGCTGGGTGTGTTTAGCCTGGGAAAGAGGAGACTGAGAGGTGATAGGATAGCCATCTTCAGATATCTCAAGGGGTGTCACATGGAAGAGGGAGCAGGCTTGTTTTCTCCTGCTCTGGAAGGTAGAACTCGAACCCATGGCTTCGAGTTACAAGAAAGGAGATTTCGATTAAACATTAGGAAGACCTTTCTGAGGGTGAGAACTCCCTTGGAAGGGGGTGGACTCTCCTTCGTGGGAAGTTTTTAAGCAGAGGAAGTGTGCCAGCGCTGGAAATGGGGCGTTGATCGGGGCGGCTGGATAAGGATTTGTGCGGATGCCGTGAGAGGCAGCATTTCACGGAAACAGCCTTGAGCCGAAGCCTTGAGCTCTCAGACCTGGAAGGGATTACATTACGCATTTGTGCCACAGTGAGAGCTCTGTGTGTAACAAAAATATACGCGCGCCATTTCGTTGTTTAACCATGCTCTATATCTCACCTTTCTCCAAAACAGGAATAGAGAACCTCTGGCCCAGAGACGGAATGTGGCCCTCGGGGCATCTCTCTCTGGCCCTTGAGACTCTCTCATGGCCGCCGCCCCCCTTTCCCCAGGCCACACCCCTCGTTGGCTCTGCTCTACAACGTCCTCCAGTGGTTTTGCCCAACTTGAATATGCCGTTGAACTGGATGGAGGGACGCGCGTGTTTACGTACGTGTAAAAACTTTTGCATGGCTAGATTGTAAACCAGGAGAGCAAAAGGAGAGGAGAATATCCTGCTGGATGAAGCCTAAATGGCACATCTAGTCCAGAGACCTCTTCTCACTATGGCCAACCAGATGGCTGTGGGAAGCCTGCAATCGGGATTCGAACACAAGAGCCCTCTCCCCTCCTGCTGTTTCCGGCAACTGGTATTCAGAAATACCGTATTTTTCGCTCTATAGGACACACTGGACCATAGGGCGCACCTCATTTTTAGAGGAGGAAACAAGGGGAAAAAATATTTTTCTGGTTTTCCTCCTCTAAAAACCCTGTTTTTTGGGATCAGCTAAAAGTTTTGCAGCTTTTTTGCAAAGGGAAAAGCCCTGTTTTTTTTGAAGATCAGCTAAAAGTTTTGCAGCTTTTTTGCAAAGGGTAAAGCCCTGTATTTTCGAGGATCATCTAAAAGTTTTGCAGCTTTTTTCGCAAAGGGTAAAGTCCTGCATTTTTTTGAGGATCAGCTAAAAGTTTTGCAGCTTTTTTGCAAAGGGGGAAAAGCAAAGAGGAAAAGCCCCATTTTTATGGGGTTCAACTCACATTTCTGAAAAATCTTAAAGAAAGGGAGCAGTTTCTACTGTTTCCAGACAGATAATCTAATCAGCCAGTCACATGTTCTGGGGAAACAAACAACCTCCCTCTGCAGCACATTCAACAAAGGAGGGTGGGGCTGAAAGAAAGACTCTTATCTCTCTCCCAATCTCTTGCTGGTCAGCTGCTGAGCGGGGTCCTTTATTTTGTAAAATAAAAGGCACAATCTGCTTTTGGCCCCTGGGCAATTTAACTCCAGGGACCATCATTCGCTCCATAAGATGCACAGATATTTCTCCTTACTTTTCAGGAAGAAAAAAGTGCGTCTTATGGGGCGAAAAATATGGTAGCTAGTAGCCACCCATGGTCCTCTCCTCCATAAATTCGCCCAATCCTCTTTAAAAACCCTACAAGTTGGTGGCCAAGCAAGGTCAAGCACGGGGCTTATTCCGTTTCCCACTCTTTAGTGCTCATTCAGAGCAAACAGCAATCGGGTTTTGTGCGGAAAGATGTTGCGAGTCGATGACCCACCACCCGCGTGGAGTAAATAAAACACACGGACACACGATTTTAGGTTAATGGGAAGAATAAGGCCACAACTTTATTGGTTACGGAGTGTGAGTGGTATTGGACAAGAGCGCAGCACTTTTGAGTTAACAACCAGTGGGAGGAGCTTGTTGATGCAAATTCAACTGGAAGCGTCCCCTGACGTCACCAGGGGTCGTGCCATGGCGCGAGCCACTAGCAGGGCATCGGACAGGATCGACGACCGCCGGATCCCTTTAAAGGGATACCCCTAGGAGGTAGGTGATGGCCAGAACCTGACCTCCAACACACAACACATATTGTTGTTATTGTTCAGTCGTTCAGTCGTGTCCGACTCTTCGTGACCCCATGGACCAGAGCACGCCAGGCACGCCTATCCTTCACTGCCTCCCGCAGTTTGGCCAAACTCATTCCAGTCGCTTCGAGAACACTGTCCAACCATCTCATCCTCTGTCGTCCCCTTCTCCTTGTGCCCTCCATCTTTCCCAACATCAGGGTCTTTTCCAGGGAGTCTTCTCTTCTCAAGAGGTGACCAGAGTACTGGAGCCTCAGCTTCAGGATCTGTCCTTCTAGTGAGCACTCAGGGCTGATTTCTTTGAGAATGGATAGGTTTGATCTTCTTGCAGTCCATGGGACTCTCAAGAGTCTCCTCCAGCACCAGAATTCAAAAGCATCCATTCTTCTTCGATCAGCCTTCTTGATGGTCCAGCTCTCACTTCCGTACATTACTACTGGGAAAACCATAGCTTTAACTACATTGCATATTGAATATTCCAAAGCCTAACCGCCAATACCATGAAGTTGTGACGAGTTGCTACGAGGTAGGCGAAAAAACCAAGAGGCCGGTGCCAATTTGCCAAATGGGAAAAAAACTCCTACCAGGCCCCCTGGGCAACCAAGGCGACCAACCGAAGTCCATAGCAAGGTCAGAAGCATAGCAAGACCTAAAGGGAAGGAGGGCGGGAGATCTGATGCGAGCAGGGAACAGAATGAGTAAGATGGCAGTGCCCAAGCTGGTGACTGCAGCCTGGCAGCGCCCCCCGGCCAGCCCTGTTGGCTGGCTATGAGGCTTGCGCAGCAGGAAGGAGGGGCTAAGGCGGCAGGGGGGCGAACACGCCCTCCTGCCAGCGCGGGAAATGGCTCCCGCTCGCAAATTCTCCCCTCTGGGATGAGGAGAAGTCTTCCCATTACAGCGAAATCGCGGGTTTTCTTTGGGAAAGGAGCGGGGCAAGGGGAAAAACTGCTCTTACCTGTTCTTTCTAGCCATGGGACAAGCGGAGTTGGGGATTTGGGGATGAACCTGTACCGTATTTTTCGCTCCATAGGGCGCACCGGACCATAGGGCGCACCCCGTTTTTAGAGGAGGAAACAAGGGAAAAATATTTTTCTGGTTTTCCTCCTCTAAAAGCCCTGTTTTTTTGAGGATCAGCTAAAAGTTTTGCAGCTTTTTTTGCAAAGGGAAAAACCCTGGTTTTTTGAGGTTCAGCTAAAGGTTTTGCAGCTTTTTTTGCAAAGGGAAAAACCCTGTTTTTCGAGGATCAGCTAAAGGTTTTGCAGTTTTTTTTGCAAAGGGGGAAAAGCAACGCTCCTTTTGCAAAGGGGGAAAAGCAAAGAGGAAAAGCCCCGTTTTTATGGGGTTCAACTCACATTTCTACAGCTTCTAAAGGAAAGGGAGCCTTTTCTACAGTTTCCAGACAGATAATCTAATCAGCCAGTCACATGTCGCTGGGGAAACAAACAACCTCCCTCTGCAGCACATTCAACAATTGAAGCCTGGGCAAGAGGGCGGGGCTGAAAGGGAGCCAGGGACTCTTATCTCTCTCCCGATCTCTTGCTGATCAGCTGCTGAGCGGGGTCCTTTCAACACCCCCTTTTCTCTTTGCAAAAAAAAAAAAAGCACGATCTGCTTTTGCCCCCCGGGCAATTTAGCTCCAGGGACCACCATTCGCTCCCTAAGACGCACAGATATTTCCCCTTACTTTTTAGGAGGAAAAAAGTGCGTCTTATGGAGCGCAAAATACAGTAGTTTAACTGTGCACTGTGTGGATAAGGACTTCCTTCCAGGTGCCCCAAATCTTCATGGGATACCCGCGAGTTCTAGCGATATGAGAGACGGAGAAGAACCTTTCTGTATCTTCTTTCTCATGAACTTTCCTCCTATTCCCTCCCTCCCTCTCATCCCTGCTCCGCACCTGGTCCTTCTCATGCTTCGATTCTCGCCGAACCCGTTTTTCTGGATTCTGCCAACGTTGAGGCAGAACCACCAGCCTTTGAACGAACCCGGGTGACTTTCCTAAATGCAAAGCCACACACCCCCAACACCACAATCCTCCTCCTCAAAGAAACACTAGGAAGGGCAAGGAAGATCATGCAGAGACGCTTGTGGGGGACCCATCCAACCAGTCTGCTGTGAGTCCATGAGGACAAGGCTCTTGAAAGGCCTTCTGTCCTCTCCTCCTGCTTCTTACCTCAAGACTCATCCAGAAGAACCAGAACGACGCCTTAGCTGGACCGTTGATGTGGACAGACCAAGGGGAGCGAGCAACTCACACCTGCGGGGAAAGTTTGCAACGTTTGGGATTTTTCAGTCCCGAGAGAAGGCAAGGAAGAGGCGTCGGGATTTATAAAACCAAGCACGGCAGGGAGAAAGCGGACGGAGGGGGAGTTTTTTCCTCCCTCCCTTGCAACTCTAGAACTTGCTGGATGCGGGAAGATTCACAACGGAGCAAAGGAGGCCCTTCTTCACGCATCGTGTGATTAATCTGTGGAACTCCTTCCCACAGGAAGCAGCAAGGGCCACCAACTAGGATGGCTTTGAAAGGAGATGCACGGTGCTGGTAACACCCAGGTTGTGGGTTCGATTCCCTGTATAGGCTACCTGCATATTCCTGCATCGCAAGGAGGTGGACTCGATGACCCCTGGGGTCCCTCCCAACTCTGGAATTCTATGATTCTATGAAATTCACAGAGGAGGGGACAGATGTCGATGGCTACTGGCCAGGATGGCTCTGCCCTGCCTCCATGGCTGGAAGGAGCAATTCTTCTGAATACCAGGTGCTGGAAACCGCAGCAGCTCAAATCCTGCTCACTGGTTCCCCACTGGTTGGCCAATGTGAGAACAGGATGCTGGACTAGGTGGGCCATTGGCCTGATCCTGCAGCCAGGCTCCTCCTAGAGCTCTGCAAACGCGGAGAACATTGCAGGAAAACGTCTGTCTGGTGTCGGCGGTGCAACTCTTCCAGGGTTGTTCAGAGCAGGGGCACAGAGGCTGCTGCCTTGCCAGTGTGTAGCAGACCCAGGCGAAGGCTGCCAGGCCCGGGGGCATCCTGTGCCACGTCGCCAGGTCTACTTTACAAGCAGCCCATCTATACTTTGCCATTTCGCCGCCTTGCAACACGCCCTGCCGGCGCTCTTCAGAAGTGAAGCCCACAACTGTAATTAGATGAAACGAGCCATCATTTTGGATGTCGGGAACCTCTCCTGACAAACGTCTTGGTCGCTGGGGCCGGCCGTGACGATGTGGAAAGGAGAGGAGGCAGGGACGGCTGCTCCGTGCAGCTCAGGGTGGGCTGGGAAGCGGAACCCAACCCGTTGGAAACTCATTGTTCTCAGGCCCAGTGTTTGGAGATGCTCAGCTGAGCGCCGCTGCATGCAGAAGACCTTGAGTTCAACCCCCGACGTCTTTAGGCAGGACGGGGAAAAGACTAATCTAAAATCCCGGCTGGTGTACACAGAACTGGGCTAGAGAGACCGGCGGTCCGGCTCCCTGTACAGCAACTCCTTACGTTCCTGGTTGAACCTCCCCTTCATTCAAAACCATGAGGACTAGAATCTTAGCTCAGTGGTAGAGCCCTTGCCTGCGTGCGGAAGGTCCCTGGTTCAATTCCCAGTGGCGTTTCCAGTTAAGGAAGAGAGGGACACCTGCCTGAAACCCCAGAGAGGTGCTGCCAGCCTGTGTAGCCAATACTGAACTGAATAGATTCCACGTACTGAGATACCTGCATTGCAGGGGGTTGGACTAGATGAGCCTCGGGGTTCCTTCCAACGCTACAGTTTTATGATTCTGCGAGCGGCAAGGAGCCCAGAATGGCGCTCCCGTTGGGCCCCTCTCGCAGCCAACGCGCAGGAAACGAAACTTGCCTCTTTTGGAATCGCACTCGGAGCTTTGTGCTGGCGCTCGATGGCTGGCTGGCACGAGGGAGGGAGAGCACAGGGCCAAGAACTTCGTATCAGCTGGTGGACATCTTCCAGCTGAAGAGGATAAAAGCAGGCTCAGTGCGAAGTGGATTCCAGAGGGCAAATCGCTTCGGGTTTTTTTTTTTGCATTCCACGACTTCTCTGCTCTGGGCCTGGGGCTCATCAAAGCGGGCTTGAAAATCAGAGAATCAGAGAATCGGAAGGGACCCAAGGATCCAAACCCCTGCAACGCGGGAAGACGCAGCTGTCCCATGCAAGGAGAGAAGCTTCTCCTGAATCGGTAAGGATACGTGTCCTGTCTAGGTGTTTCCATACAAACTCTGGCTCATCCTGGCATCTGCTTTGTCACTCCATTTGCAGTATATCTGTGTGTCTTCCTTAGGTGTCTGAGCTGCAGCTCTGTTGGATTTCAGTGCAATGGGTTTCAATGGAATGGAAAGTGGAGGACTCTCCTTCTTTGGAGGTTTGGGGTCCCTTCCAACTCCCCAGTTCCATGTTCCTACGATCTCTATGGGACTTTGTTGTTGTTCAGTGGTTCAGTCGTGTCCGACTCTTCGTGACCCCATGGACCAGAGCACGCCAGGCACTCCTGTCTTCCACTGCCTCCCGCAGTTTGGCCAAACTCATGCCAGTCGCTTCGAGAACACTGTCCAACCATCTCATCCTCTGTCGTCCCCTTCTCCTTGTGCCCTCCATCTTTCCCAACATCAGGGTCTTTTCCAGGGAGTCTTCTCTTCTCATGAGGTGACCAGAGTACTGGAGTCTCAACTTCAGGATCTGTCCTTCCAGTGAGCACTCAGGCCTGATTTCTTTGAGAATGGATAGGTTTGATCTTCTTGCAGTCCATGGGACTCTCAAGAGTCTCCTCCAGCACCATAATTCAAACGCATCAATTCTTCGGCGATCGGCCTTCTTGATGGTCCAGCTCTCACTTCCGTACATTACTACTGGGAAAACCATAGCTTTAACTAGACGGACCTTTGTCGGCAAGGTGATGTCTTTGCTTTTTAAGATGCTGTCTAGGTTTGTCATTGCTTTTCTCCCAAGAAGCAGGCGTCTTCTAATTTCGTGACCCCCAAATCTTAAATCCTTAAACCTGTTCTTCACTTCAACTGGGACTTACTCCTGGGCAAAAATGCCCAGTTCTGGACTGCGTATCTCAGCCACAGGGCCAAGGTCTTGCAAAGCTTGCTCGGAAGTCTTGAGTCGCGTTGGGGTATCTGCGAAGCTCAGCTCAGCCCTCGGAAAGCCTGAGATGCCAGAACAAATTTGGGATTTGAGGCTTAGGAACACCGGCAGCTGTCTTACAAACCATTGGTTAATCTAGGTCAGTATTGTGTTACGCAGACTGGATTTAAGGCTGCGGCGCTTTCGCCAACCCTACCTGGAGACGCTGTGGCTCGAACCAGGCACCTTCTGCAGGCCAAGCAGGTGACCGACCACCGAGTCACCACCCTTTCCCTAAATTGTGAATCTAATCAGGGGCGTAGCAATGTAAATTGGTACCCGGGGGCAAAACATTTTTTGTCACCCCCCCCCCCAGGCATGGGATGGTCTGGTGGTACCCGGTGCAGAAAATTTCTTGTCAACCCCCCCATTGATTCCCCCCCCCTGCAAAAATGGTTTTACGTTATTTCATATTTTCTTACAAAGGAATAATAACTAATAATAATAATAATAATAATAATAAACTTTTATTTATGTCCCGCCCTCCCCAGACAAAGTCTGGCTCAGGGTGGCTAACATCAGATACATAATTCCAGTTACAGGTGGGTAGCCGTGTTGGTCTGCCATAGTCGAAACAAAATAGGAAATTCTTTCCAGTAGCACCTTAGAGACCAACTGAGTTTGTTTTTGGTATGAGCTTTCGTGTGCATGCACACTTCTTCAGATACACTGAAACAGAAGTCACCAGATCCTTAAATATAGTGAGGGAGTGGGGAGGGGTATTACTCAGAAGGGGTATTACTCATTATATATAAGGGTCTGGTGACTTCAATTCAGTGTATCTGAAGAAGTGTGCATGCACACGAAAGCTCATACCAAGAACAAACTCAGTTGGTCTCTAAGGTGCTACTGGAAAGAATTTCCTATTTTGTATCAGATACATAACATTGGTATAAAATCAAAGAATAATTAAATGACCTCCTAAAAACATCTCAGAATCAAATTAAAGTCTAATTAGATGGCTTTCCGCAGGGTTAGGGTTGGGAACAGTAAGTGCTCCACTGAACTGAAATTTCAGCCTTCACGACACAGGAAAACAGCCAAGTGAACAGCTATTTTGGTGGAGGAGGGTCAAGATATTAACCATTATGCAGGGAATTTCATATATAGCTATATAATCCCTAGCATAGTAAGATAAGACCTTCGGAGCAGGCATTAAAAAAAAAAAATTCAATTTTTTTTTAAAAAAAATGTTCCTTGATAATTTGTCACCACCTCCATTATGGAACACGGGGCGGCCCACCCACCCCCACCCCCTTGCTACGCCCCTGAATCTAATGAATCTTATGGCTTGTGAGTCTTATGAGAGGCAGTGTGGGGTAGTGGTTAGAGTGTCGGACTAGGACCTGGGAGACCAGGGTTCAGATCCCATCACTCGGGTGACCTTGGGACAGCCCCTGCCTCACCCTGACCAGCCTTGCAGGGGGTTAAATTGGGTTAGACTAAGTTTGCCAATGCACAAAATAAATACCGGTAGATCAATAAAGGGGAACATAGGAACCTTCAGCTGTGATCCCTGCATTGCAATGCGGTTGGACTAGATGAGTTTATGATTCTGCGATAGGAATCTAGCATTTACCAAGTCGGACCTTTGGCTCATCTAGCTCAGCTTCGTCCGCACTGACTGGCAGGGGCTTTCCGGGGTTTTGGAAAACAGCCGTCTCCCCCAGCCCTACTGGGATATGCCAGTGGCGGTTGAACCCGCCTGCAAAGCGGGTCTCTGCCGCTGAGCTACGGCCTGGGAATCGGTGCCTGCCACCGATGTGCCCGCTTTCTCCTCCTTGCCACCTCGCAGCTCGCTAGAGAGAGTCAATATTTACTCGCAGCCGAGCGATTCCCTGCCCTATTCTGCAAGGAACCCGGATCCGCTGCATGAATCCCACGCAGGACTGGCGGGCGCACAGAAACTTCCTTCGCCCGCCTGGCCCCATTGCCCGTTTCCCCTGCTGTGCCGCCCGGCTGCCGTGGGGTCTTCTCTTGCTCCCCCCAAGGGCAGAGTCGGCCACACGGCTGATGGGCGAGGAGGAGGAGGAGGAGGAGGAGGAAGAAGAAGCAAAGGGCACAGCTGTCCTTCAAGCTGCGCTGATTCATCATCCACATAAGAACATAAGGAGGGCCTTGCTGGATCTGGGCCAAGGGCCCATCTAGTCCAGCATCCTGCTCTCACCGTGGGAAACCCGCTAGCAGGATCCGAGCACAAGAGCAGCTCTCCCCTCCTGGGGTCTCCAGCAACTGGGAATCAGAGGCTGCCTTTACTGCCTGCGGCTGTTTTTTTTTTTTTTTTTTTGATTATCAAAAAGCTTTATTGATTAAAACACAATACATCCAAAACATTCTCACATTAACATACAATATCATTTTTATCATACATTTCCCATTTTTCCATCCTCACACCCACCACCAAGCACCCCTCTGACTTCCCTCCATCACTCTTTCGACTTCCATTATAAGCTATTTGTTCACCATTTGCACAATCTTAATTTCTATATATTTCTATAATCATCTTTAATTCTTTATATTAATTTATTATTCTACAATTCCTTCATACCTCTTACTCCAAGCGTATTAGCACTTCTTTCTTTGAGCAACGTTTCTCCATATACTCTTCATAACATTTCCATTGTTCCTTCAAATTTTGATTTGTTTGGTTTCTTATTGCTGCTGTCAATTTTGCCATTAACAAATACTCGTTTAACTTGCCTATCCACTCATCCTTTGTTGGGAGCTGTTGTGTTTTCCATTTAGCTGCTATCACCATTCTGGCGGCCGTGCTAAAATACAAAAATACACTTTTCTTTCCACCAAAAGCCTGTGGCTCTTTTCCAAAACCCCGGAAAGCCCCTGCCAGTCATTGCAGAGTTTTGGGGGGGGGGGAGGTTCAGGAAAGGGCCACCAGAACGATTGAGGGGATGGAGTAGCTCCCCTGTGAAGAAAGGTTGAAACATTTTAAGTTTAGAGAAAAGGCAAAAAACACACTTAGCTTTCCTCTGACGCTTTCCCGTGGGGAAACCCGCCGTTTACTACTGAATCCCAGCGAACGTCAACTGGGTTTTCTCGGAGGAAGAGGATAGAGAGACTTTTTTTCTCCCTCTCGCATAACGCTAGAACTTGGGGGCACCCCGTGACGCTGAATGTTGGAAGAGTCAGGACATCTTCATGCAGCGCAGAGTTAAACTGTGGAACTCCCTGCCACTGGAGGCAGGGACGGCCACCAACTTGGATGACTTGAAAAGAGGATGAGACAAATTCATGGAGGAGGAGAGGGGGAATCGAAGGCCGCTACCCAGGATAGCTGTTTTCTGTCCCCAAAGTCAGAGGCAGCAAAGCTCCTGAATCGCAGTTACTGGCATAGCTGTCAAGTTTTGAATTTGAAAATAAGGGATCAGCACGAAGTGTGGGGGAGAGTGAGTACCCGCCTTCGTGGATTGGACTGAGTGTCCCCCCCCCGCGCGCGCCGCTGCCGCCTTCCCCTCCCCTCCTCATCCTGCGCGCTGCCCGCTCATGGCTTTCAGGTTAACATCGCTTTGCCAGAGTCGGGCTAACCGAGGCTGCGGCAGCCGGCGCGGAAGGGAGAGCGAGCAAGCGAGCGAGGGCGCACGCTTCCCGCGCCGAAGGAAACGCAGCCGCGGAGCGCAACGAGGGACCGCTCGCTTCGCACGGACGAGAGTTGGCTCGCTTCCCCTTCTCGAGTACGCCCAGCTCGCCGCAAGAAATTGGATTGACTCTCTCAATCTGCCCTGTTGATCCTCTGCACCACCCCTCCCCCTCCCCTCTGGACTAAAAAAGACCGCCCTCCTCCCCACCCACAACCGGTGTCCGCAGAGGAGCGGCTTGCCAGCCAGCCAGCCGTTGCGCACTCTGCATCTGTGCTGGCCCCGGGGGTTTGTCCGTGAAGTGAGGTCCAAGTCCAGTCCTGGGTCTAGGGGTCCAAAGGAGGTCAGTCCGGCGGGGGGCAAGGCAGGGAGCAGGTCGAGGTCCAAGGCAGGTTCAGGCACAAGGTTGCAGGTTGAGCACACGCTTGCAACTAAGTTGCTCACGCAACTTGGGCTGGGTCAGGCTGGCTTTTATCTGGCCCTATGCTTAGGGCGGTCCCGATCCTCCGGAGACTCGCCTCTCCTCCGGGCCTGGAGGCGAGCACTCCTCCTGCAGACACTTAACTCCCTTCGCCTCTCTGCCCTGAGCCTCTGTAGCTCAGGAGAGGCTGGTGGGTTACTGGACCCAGGGGATGCCTCAGCTTCCTCTGAAGAGGCTGGGAGTGGAGCACCTGCAGGCAATGGGTCCTCCCTCCCATCAGGAGCCAGAGCAGACTCCGCTGATGCCTGCACCTGGGGATCCAGCACAGGTGGGGATCCTTCAGGCTCAAGCCCTGGCCCCGGCTCAGCTGGTTCTGGAGGCGGGGAATCCTGTGCAGGCTGGGATCCCTCAGGTTCAGCATCAGAGTCTGACTCCCAGGCCATCACAGCATCCCTCCATCCAAGCGAGCCTCGCCGCGCAGCCTTTTGTTCCCCCGGCAAGAAGTTTGTGCGCTGAGAAGGGGCCGGCTCTGGCGGGTGGGAACGCCCAAGGGCCCGGCCAGCGCGCCGCGCCGCGCCCCACGGGGTGGGGGGTGGGGGGGGCAGCGCGTTGCTTGGCAGGCCTGCAAGGCGCACGGCTGGAGGGGAGCGAAACATGCTGTTGAGCGGGGGGGCATGTTTCTCGGGGCGCTGCCCCAAAGCACCCCATCCTCTTTCTCACACAACCTGGGAATATACGGGTTTTTGAGTCATCCGGGACAGCAGCGGGAAATGCGTTTAAAAACGGGGGAATCCCGGCCAATACGGGATACTTGACACCACTGGTTACTGGAAACTGCAGGAACATCCAGCTGTCCCATACGGGGATCGAACCTGCAACCTTCGCACAACCAGCACAATGCTCTAACCAATTATGAACGAGGGACGTCAACCTTTCTTGGACCAGCTTTGGAAAAAGGGCTGTTGAATCCCCTCCTGGGATGTCAGAAGGAATAAGAATTAAAGTAAGAAGAGGTGATTTTTATTATTATTATTAAAAAAAGTGGTATTAGTAGGAAACCATCAATTTTAATTCCCTGCCAAGAGGGCATGGAGCGGTTTGTGCAGATTCCGGCAGCTGTTGCGAAGCGAGACACAATTACCTGCGCGGGAAACGGATCAAGGTGCCAACACTTTGTAAAAATAGCAGCCAAGTGTGGCACGACTGTGCGCTCGGTTTCTCTGACGGCACTCTAGTGCTCCCAGGAACCTGTCACAGACTCTCTGTCTGCTGCTGAAAGCTGCCCCCCCCCAACGTGTAACTTTGGAGTCAGAACTGCTCATCCGAGGATAGGCCTAAGAGCATCAGAAAAAAGATCCTGGCTCCTGGATCAGGCCCACGGGGGCTCATCTCGTCCAGGATCCTATTCCCACCGTGGCTAACCGGTTGCCCCAGTGGGAAGCCTGCATGCGAGATCTAACCACTAGCCACCATGGTCCGGTTCTGCCTCTGCACTTGCCGAAAACCAGTTTCTGGGAACCGCAGGAGGGGAGAGATGCTTTTGCGCTCGAGTGCAGCTTGTGGGTTTCCCCCAAGAGGCACCTGGTTGGCCCCTCTGAGAAAAGGATGCTGAACCAGATTCTTCTTCAGGTAGTCAGGTCACAGGGATGGCAACCGAATGGAGGAGCTTTCGGGACACTTGAATGGAAGTAGTTTTCCATGCGGCGCCTCGTTAACCTGTGGAACTCCCTCCCACTGGAGGCGGTGAGGGCCACAAACCTGGAAGCCTTTGAAAGAGGATTCTGGGAGGAGGAGAGGGCTCTCCGTGGCTGCTGCGTGGAGAAATTATTTCTTTTGTCTGCCCTGGATGTGGGGAGGGCGTCCTTGCGCTCATGTCCACCGTGAGAAGAGCAGGATGCTGGACTACGATGGGCCTCCTTTGGCCTATAGAATCATAGAATCCTAGAGTTGGAAGAGACCCCAAGGGCCATCCAGTCCAGCCCCCTGCCAAGCAGGAAACACCATCAAAGCATTCCTGGCAGATGGCTGTCAAGCCTTCGCTTAAAGACCTCCAAAGAAGGAGACTCCACCACACTCCTTGGCAGCAAATTCCACTGTCCAACAGCTCTTACTGTCAGGAAGTTCTTCCTAATGTTTAGGTGGAATCTTCTTTCTTGTAGTTTGAATCCATTGCTCCGTGTCCGCTTCTCTGGAGCAGCAGAAAACAACCTTTCTCCCTCCTCTAGATGACATCCTTCTATATATTTGAACATGGCTATCATATCCCCCCTTAACCTTCTCTTCTCCAGGCTAAATATACCCAGCTCCCTAAGCCATTCCTCATAAGGCATCGTTTCCAGGCCTTGGACCATTTTGGTTGCCCTCCTCTGGACACGTTCCAGCTTGTCAGTATCTTTCTTGAACTGTGGTGCCCAGAACTGGACACAGTATTCCAGGTGAGGTCTGACCAGAGCGGAATACAGTGGTACTATTACCTCCCTTGATCTAGATGCTATACTCCTGTTGATGCAGCCCAGAATTGCATTGGCTTTTTTAGCTGCTGCATCACACTGTTGACTCATGTCAAGTTTATGGTCTACCAAGACTCCTAGATCCTTTTCACATGTACTGCTCTCAAGCCAGGTGTCACCCATCCTGTATTTGTGCCTTTCATTTTTTTTGCCCAAGTGTAGTACTTTACATTTCTCCCTGTTAAAATTCATCTTGTTTGCTTTGGCCCAGTTCTCTAATCTGTTAAGGTCATTTTGAAGTGTGATCCTGTCCTCTGGGGTATTAGCCACCCCTCCTAATTTGGTGTCATCTGCAAACTTGATCAGGATGCCCTCAAGCCCATCTGATCCGTTCTCCCTGCTTGAGATTCCTGGCAGTGTTGAATAGCCATCTCCAAATCCCGTATCTCAAGGGCTGATTTTTCCTGCTCTGGAGGACAGGACCTGAACCAAAGGCTGCTGTTGTTGTTATGATTGCGGCGGAGTCAGCACGGAGAAAGAGGCAAGATATTCTCTTACCCACTTTGGGATACTCCAGGCACTCTTTTCGATTTGAAAGCCACGTAATTGCCCTAAAGTGCACTTACTGGTTGACATTACGTCAGAGGCTAAAAACGGCTCTCTCTTCCTTGCACAGCGCCGCCGAGTATTTCGGGAGACCTGCGGTCCGGCCTTGATGACGTGGCTACCAGAGCTGCAATTTCTCCCTCTCTTTCTCCCGCTCCCTGGCCCCTGTGTGGCAGCAAAAATAGTCGAGAGGTAGCCAGGAGATAGCCAGAAACACACAGCCCAATTTGCACCACCTTGATCGCACGGGAGGGTCTAGGTAGGTAGGTAGGTAGGTTTATTTCAGCCACGTGGCCCATATCACATCGCAAAACACATTCATCGTAATACACACAGAGTAAAACAATTTAACAAATTTAAACAATACAGCACGAAACCAATTTTAAAACAACGCATTTACACCCTTCCATCTAAGTCAAACTGAGATCTGAGTAGTCCAACTGAACTAGTTTTTTAAAAAATAAATAAATAAATCCGTTAAAATTAATTTATCACCCATTTTATCGCCCCCAATAATAGGTCTTAATTATTTTCTGCATTGTCATAAATGGGAAGAGAACCATTCCTCTTCTTTGTAAATAGCACATTAGTCAAAAACCGAGCGACCGTATGGGTTCTATTCGGTTCCTCGTCATTTAATAAGTAAATTAATTTAGCATCCTGAGTTCCATCTTGGGTTTTCTTCGAAAGTGGAAACAAAAACTTGGACCGAGCTGCCGAATGAATTGGACAGCAAAAAATATATATGTTGTAAGGATTCTATGGAACCGCTATTACAGTCGCAAAGGAGGGAGATTTGACCATTGGAAAGTCTGTTGCCCAGAACATTTGATGGGAAAACATTAAATCTGGCTTTTATGAAGGCATACCTATACCTCACAACAGAGAGATTGGTTAAATAATGTGAGGTTTTTTCCAGGTTTTTTCCATCTCGTCTCCCTGCCGATTCTTCGCTCCTTTCTGCCCTTAGTTCGGCTCCCTTTCTTCCACCCCCTGGAAATGACTCGTAGAAGAATGAAAGAATTGTAGGGCAGGAAGGGACCACAAAGGTAATCTAATCCAAGCGCCCAGCAATGCAGGAATCTCAACTGAAGCATCCCTGTCAGGTGGCCATCCAACCTGTCCTTAAAAAAACTCCAAGGAAGGAGAGTCCAACACCTTCCGAGGGATTCTAGCATCTAGATCAAGGGAAGTAATAGTACCACTGTATTCCGCTCAGGTGGCGCTGTGGGTTAAACCACAGAGTCTAGGACTTGCTGATCAGAAGGTCGGCGGTTCGAATCCCTGCCACGGGGTGAGTTCCCGTTGTTCGGTCCCTGCTCCTGCCCACCTAGCAGTTCGAAAGCACGTCAAAGTGCAAGTAGATAAATAGGTACCGCTCCAGCAGGAAGTCAAACGGCGTTTCCGTGCGCAGCTCTGGTTCGCCAGAAGCGGCTTTGTCATGCTGGCCACATGACCCGGAAGCTGTCTGCGGACAAACGCCGGCTCCCTTGGCCTATAGAGCGAGATGAGCGCCGCAACCCCAGAGTCGGACACGACTGGACCTGATGGTCAGGGGTCCCTTTACCTTTACCTATTCCGCTCTGGTCAGACCTCACCTGGAATACTGTGTCCAGTTCTGGGCACAACAGGTGAAGAAGGATACTGAGAAGCTGGAACGTGTCCAGAGGAGGGCAACCAAAATGGTCAAAGGCCTGGAAACGATGCCTTAGGAGGAACGGCTTAGGGAGCTGGGTATGTTTAGCCTGGAGAAGAGAAGGTTAACATGATAGCCATGTTCAAATATATAAAAGGATGTCATGTAGAGGAGGGAGAAAGGTTGTTTTCTGCTGCTCCAGAGAAGCGGACACGGGGCAATGGATTCAAACTACAAGAAAGAAGATTCCACCTAAACATTAGGAAGAACTTCCTGACAGTAAGAGCTGTTCGACAGTGGAATTTGCTGCCAAGGAGTGTGGTGGAGTCTCCTTCTTTGGTTTTCCACACCCATCAGCCAATCACCCATTCCCACAACCCTTCTGAGTCGTACCCCTCCCCACTCTCTCACTTTATATAAGGGTCTGGTGACTTCTGTTTCAATGTCTCTGAAGAAGTGTGCATGTACACGAAAGCTCATACCAAGAACAAAGTTAGTTGGTCTCTAAGGTGCTACTGGAAGGAATTTTTTTCTTATCCACAAAAGTTTCAGTTGTGAGACTAAAGTCAGTACAGTGTCCTCCCAGCTTCTCCAAAATCCACTCCCCCCCCCCCCCACAATTTGTGCATGGGCTGGAAAGTCCACGCCACGCGGCTGGCTCTGGTTAGGAGCGCAGCCACTGTCTACCCACTGCAGAGAACAATCCTGTGCCGCTTAGTCCAAAAAAGTAGAATCTCTGGAGTGCAACTTTTCGTGCGGCAGGACCGAGTGTTTCCAAAAATATCTGGAAAGGAGGGAGATTTGTGCCTTCAAGGAGCTTAGCGTCCGGCTCAGTCAAAGGAAGTGAAGAAATGTGTTGAATTGGAGTGACGAGGGCATGCAGATGACTTGCTGGAGTCAAAGCTGCACACCTCTCCTTGGGGAGGGCAAAAGTTTCTTCAGGATCCGTGGCGTAATCTCTCCGTCTCCCGCGAAACAAGCGCTGGTTATCCCCAGATGAGTTTCAGGAGCCAGCTAGGAAAATATAGGTTTGCTTTTATCTGGCGTAATGGCAGATAAGCTGCCGGGTGTTTTGAGAACGCATCGCGCCAATCGGTTCCTTGTCGGAGAGGAGAGTGGCTTGCTTTTCCCCCGGGGATCAAAAGGAAGCCTTCCCAGATGAGATCAAATAGCAAAATGTAAATCGATGGAAATGTATTCCCGCTTCCTCGGCGGCCTAATTGGCACGGAGAAGCCGGGCTGGGCTTCAAAGGCAGCCGTGGGGACCCCAAGAGGCCTCGCTGCTGCGGAGACGGTGGGCATGCAGTATGGCAGGGTCTCGAAAGCGGCCTAAGAGCCTGCTGGATCAGGCCAGGGGAGCAGGATGCCAGGCTAGATGCCTCTCTTGTCTGATCCAGAGGGGCTGTTCTTATTTTCAGTTTGTTGTTGTTGTTGTTCAGTCGTTCAGTCGTGTCCGACTCTCCGTGACCCCATGGACCAGAGCACGCCAGGCACGCCTATCCTTCACTGCCTCTCACAGTTTGGCCAAACTCATGTTGGTAGCTTTGAGAACACTGTCCAACCATCTTGTCCTCTGCTGTCCCCTTCTCCTTGTGCCCTCCATCTTTCCCAACATCAGGGTCTTTTCTAGGGAGTCTTCTCTTCTCATGAGGTGGCCAAAGTACTGGAGCCTCAACTTCAGGATCTGTCCTTCCAGTGAGCACTCAGGGCCGATTTCTTTGAGAATGGATAGGTTTGATCTTCTTGCAGTCCATGGGACTCTCAAGAGTCTCCTCCAGCACCATAATTCAAAAGCATCAATTCTTCGGCGATCAGCCTTCTTTATGGTCCAGCTCTCACTTCCGTACATCACTACTGGGAAAACCATAGCTTTAACTATACGGACCTTTGTCGGCAAGGTGATGTCTCTGCTTTTTAAGATACTGTCTAGGTTTGTCATTGCTTTTCTCCCAAGAAGCAGGCGTTGTCTAATTTCGTGACTGCTGTCACCATCTGCAGTGATCATGGAACTCAAGAAAGTGAAATCTCTCGCTGCCTCCATTTCTTCCCCTTCTACAGGCATATTTTCAGTTAACCACACATTTTATCTGACTGATTTTATCTTTGTGTGAAATCAAGAGGTGTCGAACTATGCCTGCTAGCAGGGGTGTGTGTGTGTGTGCGCGCACAGCGGAAGTTACATTTTTGAGAATCTGAGGGCGACTGTGTTTGTTGCACTCAACTTCAGCTGTGCTCCCAGAAGCCCCGAGCAAACTGGGGATGATGGGAGTTGTAGTTCGAAAGCATCAGGAATGCACCAGGTTAGGGGAGGCTGAGGTGACAAAGGAAAATTTGTGTGCCACTGTTGAAGTGAGACATCAGAGGGGAGCCCCCAGAGGCTTGCATTACTTAGCACATCATGTCGGCCTATTATTATTATTATTATTATTATTATTATTATTATTATTATTATTATTCAGTGGTGCTTTAGATCAGGGGTCAGCAAACTTTTTCAGCAGGGGACCGGTCCACTGTCCTTCAGACCTTGTGGGGGGGCCGGATTATATTTTTTTGGGGGGGAAGAATTCCTATGCCCCACGAATAACCCAGAGATGCATTTGAAATAAAAGGACACATTCTACTCATGTAAAAACACCAGGCAGGCCCCACAAATAACCCAGAGATGCATTTGAAATAAAAGCACACATTCTGCTCATGTCAAAACACCAGGCAGGCCCCACAAATAACCCAGAGATGCATTTTAAATAAAAGCACACATTCTGCTCATGTAAAAACACCAGGCAAGCCCCACAAATAACCCAGAGATGCATTTGAAATAAAAGGACACATTCTACTCATGTAAAAACACCAGGAAGGCCCCACCAATAACCCAGAGATGCATTTGAAATAAAAGGACACATTCTACTCATGTAAAAACACCAGGCAGGCCCCACAAATAACCCAGATTATTTAAAAGGACACATTCTACTCATGTAAAAACACCAGGCAGGCCCCACAAATAACCCAGAGATGCATTTTAAATAAAGGGACACATTCTACTCATGTAAAAACACCAGGCAGGCCCCACAAATAACCCAGAGATGCATTTGAAATAAAAGGACACATTCTACTCATGTAAAAACACCAGGCAGGCCCCACAAATAACCCAGATTATTTAAAAGGACACATTCTACTCATGTAAAAACACCAGGCAGGCCCCACAAATAACCCAGAGATGCATTTTAAATAAAGGGACACATTCTACTCATGTAAAAACACCAGGCAGGCCCCACAAATAACCCAGAGATGCATTTGAAATAAAAGGACACATTCTACTCATGTAAAAACACCAGGCAGGCCCCACAAATAACCCAGATTATTTAAAAGGACACATTCTACTCATGTAAAAACACCAGGCAGGCCCCACAAATAACCCATAGATGCATTTTAAATAAAGGGACACATTCTACTCATGTAAAAACACCAGGCAGGCCCCACAAATAAGCCAGAGATGCATTTGAAATAAAAGGACACATTCTACTCATGTAAAAACACCAGGCAGGCCCCACAAATAAGCCAGAGATGCATTTGAAATAAAAGGACACATTCTGCTCATGTAAAAACACCAGGCAGGCCCCACAAATAACCCAGAGATGCATTTGAAATAAAAGCACACATTCTACTCATGTAAAAAAAGCTGATTCCCCGACCATCCGCGGGCCGGATTTAGAAGGCGATTGGGCCGGATCTGGCCCCCTGGCCTTAGTTTGCCTACCCCTGCTGTTTAGATGCACTCTGTTCTTATAGGTACCGAAAGGGTTTTATTCTGTGTCATTAGATCTGCTCTCATAAAAATCTACGGTGCTGCCACCTAGTGGATAATGCTGGGAAGCAGCTCTGAGAGCTCCTGGTGGCCTCAGTGGTTTTCAAGGAGTGTGCCGTGGCACCCTGGGGTGCCTTGAATGATGGTCAAGGGTGCTGCGGACAACACTGGCTTCTTTCCCGCTTTCCTTCCCTCCCTCTCCTGATGCCCTCTCACGACTCCCAAAGGCTTGCACAACTATCTGTTGCAGCAGCCCTGGCTACAAGCTATGCGGGCGAATGGTGCCTCTGGGGCTGGCCAGGGGTTAATTCCCAGGCCCCTGTGGGGCAGTGTGAGGAGGCACCTCTCTTTGGGGCAAGCTGGAGGGCAGCTCAGAGACCAGGGGCAGCAGTAGCGGCTGCCCAGTGGACTCCCAAGGAGAGGGAAGAGGAGAGGAACACTTCACAAGGAAAGGTGTATGAAAAAGGGCGAGAGGCTGCCAGTTCTGCAGGCAAGGGGGGACATAATTGGGGTCCTGAGCCCCACAGCGAAGCCGCAGAAAGAATGCAGTTGGTCGAGGGAGCCAGGGACTCAAAAAGGTTGGAAACCTCTGGCCTAATTAAAACTCTCTCTCTCTCTCTCTCTCTCTCTCTCTCTCTCTCTCTCTCTCTGTATGTATGTATCTACGGAAAGTGCTCTGATGGATTTTGCTCCCATAAATTCTAAAGATTCGATGCCAAACAATGATGATGTCAGACATTGCTCCTGTGTTTGGCAGCAGCTTGGCAGCAGCAGTTGCCCGAAGGAGGCGGTACAAGGCGCCATCCAACTGCCTTAGGGACTCCACTCCAGATTTGTATAGGGCAGGGGTCCCCAAACTAAGGCCCGTGGGCTGGATACGGCCCGAGGGACTCAGCTATCCGGTCCGCAGCAATCCCTGCCGCCCGCCGCTGCCGCCCCACTCTTACCGGGGCGGCTGCCCACTTCCGGGTCGGCGGAGCACCGGAAATAGTCATGTGTGCATGCGCAAGTGTCATTTCCGGCACACTTCCAGGTCTGAGGAGGCCTGCACGCATGTGCACACGCTATTTCCGGTGCTCCACCAACCCGGAAGTGCGCCGAAAATAGAGTGTGCGCACACGTTTGGGTGCGCGCTCCCCCGCCCTCTGGCCCGCCACGCGATTGGCACTGGAGGAACCGGCCCGAGGCCTAGTAAGTTTGCCGACCCCTGGTATAGGGTTTCCTCCTGAGCCTTTCTTCTCCTGAAGTTAACCCCCCCCCCACGCATACAGCTGAAAATTTGCTGAGCGTTCTCCAAGTATAAATATCTGCATTTCACATCTTATGTCAATGGGTTTCAGTTGCTGATATTTCACAGTCAAGAGTCAGCAGTCGCTCCTTGAACCATATTGATGCTATTTTGGGATGTGCCCCACCTGAGGAGGAGGTGGGTGGCATTCCAAGCTGGAGATAAGAAAGCAAACATCATATTATATTAAAAAACACGACAACTGCGGTGGCTCCCTGTTTGTGGGATGCCCGTCTGGTGCCTTCATTATATACATTTAGGCACCAGGCAAAAAAGTTCCTCTTCAACCAGGCCTGTGACTGGTTAACATCCGATACCCTTTTAAATGTGCACACAGATCACAGAATAAAAAAATCCCTTCCAATAGCACCTTAGAGACCAACTAAGTTTGTTCTTGGTATGAGCTTTCGTGTGCATGCACACTTCTTCAGATACACTGAAACAGAAGTCACCAGACCCTTATATATAGTGAGAGGGTGGGGAGGGGTATGACTCAGAAGGGTGGTGGGAATGGGTGATCAGCTGATAGGTGTGGAAATCCTGTTGAAGACTGTAAACGACTGCAATTGGTCTTACAGGAAAAAGCAAGGGGTGAGATGGCTAAAGATAGCTTTGTCATGTATAATGAGATAAGAATCCAATGTCTTTGTTCAGACCAGGTCTCTCCATGGTTTTAAGTTTGGTGATTAGTTGCAATTCAGAAACTTCTCTTTCATATTATCAGCACTTGCTTGGGAAGTTGCTCTTAGCCCGCCAGAACCTGCCACTGAGTCAGACCTCTTTGGGTTCTCCACGTATTTGCAGGATCCCTTTGTGAGGGCTGCCCATCCCCAGCGAAGACCATGGGAATGAACCATCCATCCCATATCCGTCCAGTGTGAGTGCTGACTATCCTCAGTGGGACTTTGTTAAGGGCTGTCGATGGCTACTAGCCAGGGTGTCTGCTCTCTCTGCCTCCGCAGTTGGAGGCAGCCATGCTTCGGAATCCCAGTTGCTGGAAAACTGCAGGAGGGGAGAGGGATCTTGTGTTCGAATCCTGCTTGCTGGTTTCCCATGGGAGAATCTGGCCAGCCCCTGGGAGAACAGGATGCTGGGCTAGTTGGGCCATTGGCCCGATCCAGCAAGCTCTTCTTATTGTCTTAAAAGAGGCAAGAGGAGCCAGCCAGGGTGTAGGTTTGGACCTGGGCCATAGAATCATAGAACTGTAGGACTGGGAGAGGCCCCAGGGGTCATCCAGTCCAACCCCCAAACCTGCAATACCTAGCCAACTCCATTGTAGCATGTCTGGTGCCTTTGTTGCCCCTTGCCCTGCCTTTGCACCCAGCCTTGTCAAAAACAACCCCCCACCCATATCTGACACCCCCACCCACATTTTTTCAGCGCTGTTCGTGGCTCCCTCCCTTGCGCAAAAGGTGCTTCTCCAGTTCCACCTGGTGCAGTGGAAAAACGATCCCCTGCGCCTTTGAAATGGGCACAATGGCAGGTCTGTGTGATTCATCCCCTTCACAAAAGGCCCCGGAGCACCTTTGAAAGCCAAGCGCTGCCGTGGGTCCCACCCCGCCTGATGTTCTGCCCAGGAGGAAGAGTGGGGCTCTTTGTGGGTATCGGTGCTGAGCATCAGGTTTCGGGGCTGCCAACCTTTCCGTTCTGCGGCTTGCCGGGTCGAGACGCATCCTCCTTTGTTTGGCAGTCTTCTGGCGGGGGGTGGAAGGCGAGAAACGACTCCGGGTGGCGGATGAAATATTTAGAAGCTCGGCTTGTAAGCCGACAAAAACGATAGGCCTGATTAATAATGAGAGAGCCTGGAAATGGATCCACGCACCCACTTTGCCACGATTGCTGGCATGTGACAGGCAGGCAGTGTGCTTTTGCAAAATGAGCCGTGTGTGTGTTTGTGTGTTTGTGTTTGTGTGTGTGTACTGGGGCTGCAGGGAGGAGAAAACGAGTCCAAGGAGGGATGTTCAACATCCTCATAATCTTCAGGTTTGGGTGCTGTAATAAAAATTAGGTTCAACCCCAGAAGGGAGTCCACGAACCCGAGGGAGAGCCTCAGCAGGGCTCCCCTCCTGTCAAGAGCACCTAAGAACAAATAGAGACGATACAGAATCTCCCAAAGCAAGGTGTTAGCCCTTTATTAGAAAACTGCTGCAGCAGGGTGTTTTGCAAGCAAAAAGACCCCAAACAAAGGTGCGCAAGCTCCTATATAGACTTTTGAAATTGCCCCCCTCCAGCTCAAGACCACCCCTCCATACATCACAAATTGGGAGGGTCTGGTAGCAGTGATCTGAGCATCTTGGACCCTGCCCCCATGTCTCCTCTTGCCCTCCACCAAAAACCCATCAAGTGAAGCAAAAGATATTTACATTTCCCTATATCCCAGCCAAGTTAATCACACCCTTTTGTCTGGCACTCAGGTATCAGGATGCCAGAGATTATCACTCAGGCAGGGGGCTGCTGAGTAGCTGGAGGGGCAACCCCCCCCCTTTGTTCCTGAGACAAAGAAATACCGTATTTTTCGCTCCATAAGACGCACTTTTTCCTCCTAAAAAGGAAGGGAAAATGTTTCTGCGTCTTATGGAGCGAAGGCTTCGCTCCCTGCGGCCTCCCCCCACCCTGATTTCGGGCACTGGGTGCTGCATTGGCGCGGGGAGCTGGGCGGTGGGGAAAGCAGCCGGGATCCCAACTGCTTCCTCCACCACCCAGTGCCCGAAATCAGGATTTTTGGATCGACGCGGGGCGCTGGGTGGTGGAGAAAGCAGCCGGGATCCCAGCTGCTTCCTCCACCACCCAGCACCCCGCGCCGATCCAAAAAGCAGGCTTTCTGCATCGGCGCGGGGAGCTGGGCGGTGGGGAAAGCAGCCGGGATCCCAGCTGCTTCCTCCACCACCCAGGATGCAGAAAGCAGGCTTTTTGGAGCAGCGCTGGGTGCTGGGTGGTGGAGGAAGCAGCTGCTTTCTCCACCACCCCACACCCTGTGCTCATCCCACTTGCTTTGAAGGGAGCTGGGGACAAGGGGTGAACGCTCACGCCTTCTCCCCTGCTCCCTTTAAAAAAAACGGGGATGAGCCTTTTTGAAGGGGTGCATGGTGCCCCTTCAGAGCGGCTCATCCCCGCTTTTTTTAAAGGGAGCCGGGGAGAAGGGCTGAGCGTTCACCCCTTCTCCCCAGCTGTCTTTAAATCTTTAAACCTCCCCAACACCAGCGAAAGTGGGGTGGGAGGACAGGAAGCCCTACAGCATCGCTACTGGGCTTCCCCTTTCTCTGCCCCACTTTCGCTGGTGTCGGCAGGGTGGGAGAGGCAGGGGAGGCCCGTAGCATGTTCCTCTCCCAGTCCCTCCACCGCTGCTGCCTCCTTTGCTCCCCCTCCCAGCCTTTTAGAGGAGGAAAACCAGCAAAAAATATTTTCCCCTGGTTTTTCCCCTTTAAAAATTGGTGCGTCTTATGGTCCGGAGCGTCTTATGGACCGAAAAATACGGTGCTTGGTCAGTTGGGAGTCCAAAATGGAGTGAGGCCTGTCTTCCTGTGCTGTTTTTCAGACATGTGGACTTATTTGTTTTGGTACATTAATAACAATTATTATATATAAATAAAATACCTTAAAATTCTTACAACAGTGCCAAAACTCCATTTTTGCAGCCTCATCATGTTTGCTGAATATTCAGTGGGCTCTGTCTCGGCCCTACATTTCACATTCTGTTCCTGAAATAAGTCAAACCAATACAGTCAAAAGCAGGGTTGCCGTTATTTCAAAAGGTTAAAAACCAGGACAACCTAATCAAAAGATCAGAAGTACAAAAAAGCAGCACAGTATATGTGAGAGAGACTGAATATTGTGGATGAGAAAGTACTTAAGGCCATTAAGGAAGCCAATTTTCTTTTTCTTTTTTTTCCTTTTTAAAATATATTTATTAAATTTTGTAAAAACAACAATCCATAAAAACAAATGCAAAACATCACAGCCATAAGAAACAAAAACAAACCTACATTAGAAACAAAAAAACTTATTGCTATCACTCACTTCTATCCTTTACATTGTATCCTGACTTCCTCTCATCTCCACTTCCTGCGTTCCTTGTCAATCATCTTTAGCAATTTCTTACCCTCTTAAAAAATCTTATTTTACTATAAAAAAGTCATTAATCTTATCTATTACCTTAACTCATTCTCTCACAATTCCAACACACTTTAACCAAACTCTAAATCTACAGTCTAGCTTTTCTTCCAAATTTATATCTAATTTTCAATCATAAGGAAGGAAGCCAATTTTCATGTTGTACTGTAGGGAGACTCTTGGTGCTGGAGGAGACTCTTGAGAGTCCCATGGACTGCAAGAAGATCAAACCTATCCATCCTTAAAGAAATCGGCCCTGAGTGCTCACTGGAAGGACAGATCCTGAAGCTGAGGCTCCAGTAATTTGGCCACCTCATGAGAAGAGAAGACTCCCTGGAAAAGACCCTGATGTTGGGAAAGATGGAGGGCACAAGGAGAAGGGGACAGCAGAGGACAAGATGGTTGGACAGTGTTCTCGAAGCGACTGGCATGAGTTTGGCCAAACTGCGGGAGGCAGTGGAGGATAGGCGTGCCTGGTGTGCTCTGGTCCATGGGGTCACGAAGAGGCGGACACGACTAAACAACACCTGTCGGGAGAAAGGCCTGTGTGTCTAAATTTGTTTCACATAAGATAAAATCCCACCAAATACCATCTTTTGAGGTCCTCTAAGCCTTTGGTAACAGGTGTGGAGGAAGGGTGTGTGTGGTGTGTGTGTGTGAGCCGGCCCGGGTGTCACCACAGAGGAGGGTGACAAAATGCCGGGTGGCATTCACTGCGGGATCTGCAGCGTGCCCGAGCCTCACGTCTCTCCTGGGAGAGACGCGGTTGCTTGGGAGCGCACAGGCTCCATGCTGCTCAAACAGTCCACCCGCTGCCTCCCCCTCAGGTGTGGGGCGGCTGAGTGGGAGGAGGCTGGCAGACTCTGGAGGCTCCGCAGCCCAGCCCATCCCTATGGGCAACTCAGCCCGCCCCGCCCCTGGGCGCACCGTCCCAGGTGCCCGAGTGGCTTGTTTGGTAATAGGTAACTTATGAGTTATCTCCCCCTCCCCCAGTTAATGCTAAACTCCTCATATTTTTATAACAAAACAGAAGTTGCAAACCCTGCGTCCGTTTTGGGGGAATATGAGGTTTTGGCAGCTGAAACCTTTCAGTGGGTCGCCTCATAGATTTAACAAACAAAGCTCCGATGAATTTGGAATGGGGTGCTTTGAGGGATTTTGGTCATTTCTTGGCAAACCATAGTCCAGAATTTGAATCCTTGTGGGCAGTCCCACCGTAGGTGGGGGAAAGTGCCTATTTTAAAACAAAACAAAACACAATTCAGAGACCAGTTCAGGAAAGAGCTTTCTTTGCTAGAGTACCCAGCTCAACGCAGGGCAGATTTTCAAAGATGCGCTCTCTTAAGACCACATTCCCAGCCTATTCACACTCTTGTCTCTGCGATATCTACACTGGCTTGGCCGTGTCCACGGAACAGAAGACGGCAGGATCTTCAAGGATGTTCTGTATGGGGAGCTGGCTTCAGGCACAAGGCCCGTTGGCAGACTAACTCTGCACTACGAATTCGTCTGCAAATTTGATGGTGTTTCCTGCTTGGCAGGGGGTTGGACTGGATGGCCCTTGTGGTCTCTTCCAACTCTATGATTCTATGAACACCAACCCTGCCCTGTGGGAATCCCTTGCAGACGACCGCAGTGCCTGGAGACGGTCAGTCAGGTTCTGCATCTATAGCAGTGACCAGAGGAGGAATGACCTCTGGGAGGAGAGCGGAGAGAAGAAACGCCCGGGTGCATCTGCAGCAGCACAACCGGACGCCTCCATCTGCCCCAGCTGCAACAAAACATCTCTCTCCCCTATCGGTCTCTATCGCTCTCTACAGTCCAACAGTTTGCCTTCACCCCCAAAGGAGCATTTCTCCATTGTCTCCCGAGACGGACGGATGCCCAGCAAATTCTCTGCCGGCCGGTTCTTTGTTGGCAACCACAGAAAGGTGATTTCTCATCACCTGAAGATGGACTTTGCATTTAGATAATACTGTACAGTTTGGCTTCCACGGACTCTTTCCGCCTAGTTCTGCCTACAAAATCAATCCCTGGTTTTGCTGAGTTAAAGACCGCCGTGTTTCTCTTTAAATCTGCTCTTTGCCTGCCATGGGAAGCTCTGAGTTTCCTTTACTGTTTGAGACAGTTCTGGGTTACAAGCCAGAGACTTTAAGTTCTCTGGGGTGGAGGGATCTTTTATCCCAGAATCCCAGGCGTGCAACCTGATAATCTGAGCGCCTCAGAGGGGCTTAGCTTGCAATCTCCACCTTGGAGCTGAGTCTACAAGCCGACCTCATGGCTACAACATCCAGCTCTTTTCTTACACGCACAGAGGCACCCACCCTGCACCCCCTGGCTTTGTGCAACATCTCGCCCAGTCGGGAGTTCTGGAGAACTCAGGGGCTTGCAAAACTCCTGCGGCATTTTGGTTGCTCTCAGAAAAGGTGCTGCATCACACCAAAAGGATATTGCAGAATTGGGAAAGTTTCCGAAAAGGGCAACCCAAGGGAAAAGTTTCCGAAAAGGGCAACCCAAATGATTGAGGAGATGTGAGGAAACTCCCCAACGAAGAAAGATTGCAGCGTTTGGGACTCTTTAGTTGAGAGAAACGCCGAGGAAGAGGCAACATGATAGAAGTTTATAAAATGATGCCTGGCCGGGAGAAAGTGTATAAGGGAGCAGTTTTTCTTTTTCTTTCTTTCTTTCTTTTTTAAAGAACTAAATTTTATTTTTTATTTTTTTCACATGATTTTTATTAAGTTTTCTCATAATTCTTCTTTAAACAAAAATTGTACAGCATTTATAAATTACATATATATATATACAGAAATTATATCTCACATACATAAAAAATACTCTTATGCTAATATCCTGTAGAGAACTTGTACAATTTGTTATATAAAAAGAAAAGAAAAAAGAAGAAAAAAAGAAAAAGAAAACCCACTTCCCCCCTTCTGCTTCCCCCTGTTCTTCTCCGTCTTTCATATCGCTAGAATTCGTGGGCCTCCAAGGAATCTGAATGTTGGAAGATTCAGGATGGGCAAAACAAAGCCCTTCTTCAGGCACATAGTTCAGCTGTGGAACTCCCTGCCACAGGAGGCAGTGATGGCCACCAACTAGGATGGCTTTGAAAAAGGATTGGGCAAATCCATGGAGGCGGGGAGAGCTATCGAGGGCTACTAGCCAGGATGGCTATGCGCCGCCATCCTGAAGAAATTCTTCTGAATCCCAGTTGCTGGAAACCACAGATGGAGAGAGTATTGCTCTTGTGTTCGAATCCTGCTTGCTGGTTTCCCAAAGGCATCTGAGCGGCCTCTGTGAGAACAGGAGGCTGAACTAGATGAGACACTGGCCTGATCCAGAAGACATCTTCAACATCTTTATCCATGACTTGGATGATGGGCTTGAGGGCATCCTGATCAAGTTTGCAGATGACCCCAAATTGGGAGGGGTGGCTAATACCCCAGAGGACAGGATCACACTTCAAAATGACCTTAACAGATTAGAGAACTGGGCCAAAGCAAACAAGATGAATTTTAACAGGGATAAATGTAAAGCACTACACGTGGGCAAAAAATTTGAAAGGAACAAATACAGGATGGGTGACACCTGGCTTGAGAGCAGTACATGTGAAACGGATCTAGGAGTCTTGGTAGACCATAAACTTGACATGAGTCAACAGTGTGATGCAGCAGCTAAAAAAGCCAATGCAATTCTGGGCTGCATCAATAGGAGTATAGTGTCTAGATCAAGGGAGGTAATAGTACCGCTATATTCTGCTCTGGTCAGACCTCACCTGGAATACTGTGTCCAGTTCTGGGCACCACAGTTCAAGAAGGATACTGACAAGCTGGAACGTGTCCAGAGGAGGGCAACCAAAATGGTCAAAGGCCTGGAAACGATGCCTTATGAGGAACGGCTTAGGGAGCTGGGTATGTTTAGCCTGGAGAAGAGAAGGTTAAGGGGGGATATGATAGCCATGTTCAAATATATCAAAGGATGTCATATAGAGGAGGGAGAAAGGTTGTTTTCTGCTGCTCCAGAGAAGCGGACACGGGGCAATGGATTCAAACTACAAGAAAGAAGATTCCACCTAAACATTAGGAAGAACTTCCTGACAGTGAGAGCTGTTGGACAGTGGAATTTGCTGCCAAGGAGTGTGGTGGAGTCTCCTTCTTTGGAGGTCTTTAAGCGGAGGCTTGACAGCCATCTGTCAGGAATGCTTTGATGGTGTTTCCTGCTTGGCAGGGGGCTGGACTGGATGGCCCTTGGGGTCTCTTCCAACTCTAGGATTCTATGATTCTATGACATTTCCTATGTTATTGGTGAGTCTGACGCATACCCAGCTGCAATGAGCAAATCCAGCCTCAAATTCGGATGTGATAAGAGTCGTCTCTGATCTCGCAGGCCCCAGCATTGCTTGGATTCTGCCTGCATTTCATCTCCATAGTTCTGGCGAGGTTCGCTGCGAGTGAGAGATAACCGCGTACCTGGCAGAGACAAAGTGGAGCGAGTGAGGTGAGCCAGCCAGATAATAGCCCAGGTATTGGGAATGCCATTGTGTTGCCCTTTCTCCTGCATGACAAGGGGAGCAGAAGAGAAATGAGGCTGTCCGAGAGTCACAGAAGAGTTGGGAGGGTTCCCAAGGCTCATCTAGTCCAACCCCCTGGGGAGAGGCTACCTAACAAGGCCTGTCTGGAACTAATCCCAGTGTACTGGAAGAAGCAAAGATCATAGAATCATAGAATCATAGAATGCTAGAGTTGGAAGAGACCCCAAGGGCCATCCAGTCCAACCCCCTGCCAAGCAGGAAACACCATCAAAGCATTCCTGACTGATGGCTGTCAAGCCTCCGCTTCAAGACCTCCAAAGAAGGAGACTCCACCACACTCCTTGGCAGCAAATTCCACTGTCCAACAGCTCTTACTGTCAGGAAGTTCTTCCTAACGTTTAGGTGGAATCTTCTTTCTTGTAGTTTGAATCCATTGCCCCGTGTCCGCTTCTCTGGAGCAGCAGAAAACAACCCTTCTCCCTCCTCTAGATGACATCCTTTTATATATTTGAACATGGCTATCAGATCACCCCTTAACCTTCTCTTCTCCAGGCTAAACATACCCAGTGTTGAAGCAATGATTCTTCAACATCAACTTCGTTGGACTGGTCATGTCGTGCGGATGCCTGATTATCATCTTCCAAAGCTACTAGGTAAAGGTAAAGGGACCCCTGACCATTAGGTCCAGTGGTGTCCAATTCTGGGGTTGTGGCGCTCATCTCGCTTTATTGGCCGAGGGAGCCGGCGTACAGCTTCCGGGTCATGTGGCTAACATGACTAAGCCGCTTCTGGCGAACCAGAGCAGCGCACGGAAACGCCGTTTACCTTCCTGCCGGAGCGGTACCTATTTATCTACTTGCACTTTGACGTGCTTTCGAACTGCTAGGTTGGAAGGAGCTGGGACTGAGCAACGGGAGCTCATCTCGTCGCCGGGATTCGAACCGCCGACCTTCTGATCAGCAAGCCCTAGGCTCTGTGGTTTAACCCACAGCGCCACCCACGTCCTACTCTACTCTATTCCAAAGCTACTACTCTATTCCAAACTTAAAAATGGAAAGCGTATTGCTGGTGGTCAGCAAAAGAGGTTTAAAACTGTCTCAAGGCAAACCTAAAGAAGTGTAGTATAAACCCCAACAATTGGGGAACACCGGCCTGCGAGCACTCCAATTGGAGAACAGCCTTTACCAAAGGTGTCATGGGCTTTGAAGATGCTCGAACTCAGAGCACAAGGGAGAAACGTGCTAAGAGGAAGGCACGCTTGGCAAACCCTCACCGTGATCAACTCTCGCCCGGAAACCAATGTCCCCACTGTGGAAGGACGTGTGGATCCAGAATTGGCCTCCACAGTCACTTACGGACTCATTGTTAAAACCGTGTTTATGGAAGACAATCTTACTCAGCTACGAGGGATCGCCAAAGAAGAAGATGTAGCACACAGAAAGTCCCAGGTTCGATTCCCTGCATCGCTGTTGAAAATAACGTCAGGTCCCTGAAGATTTGCAGAGAGAGGGTTGTTGTGTTGCGGCAAGAGCCGTTTCCAATTCTCCGCCAACAGCGCAGTTAAACAGTGGAACTCATTGCCACAGGAGGCGGGGATGGTCACCGCCTGGGATGCTTTAAAAAGAGAATTAGGCATTCATGGAGATTTGCCAGAATGGCTATGCTCTCTGCCTCCCCCCTTGGAGGCAGCAGTGTTTCTGAATCCCACTTTCTGGAAACCACAGGAGGGGAGAGTTCGAATCCCACTTGCAGGTTTCCCATTTGGGGCACCTGGTTGGCCCTTGTGAGAACAGCATACTGAGTCCTCTTTGAAGAGGTTGGGGGGCCAGATAAGGAGCTCCTTGCCCTGACCCAGGAGCCAGACTCTGTTTTTCTCCTTAGGGTAGTCGGGTCACAGGGATGGCAATTTTTTTTAAAAAAATATATATTTATTAACTATTTCAAAACATCAACAACATACAAACAACATACAAATACACTACAATACAACAATTACAAACAAACTACAATAAAAAACAAAAACTTGTTCATATAAACTGCTACTTTCCTTAACATTGTAACTTGACTTCCTCACGTCTGCCCTTCCTGCGTTCATTGTCTCACATCTTTAGTAATTTCTCTACATTGTATTAACCTTATTTTACAAACCCTATCGAATTTTTTTCTAAATATTACAGTTATACCTCGACTTACAAATTACTCGACATATGAATTTTTCAACTTACGAATGAAAAAAAGTGCCCGCACGCCTACGAATTTTTCGACATCCGAAGGACATCCGTTGGCGGTTTTAGATGCATTTTACTCGACTTACGAATTTTTCCAAATTTTTCGTTTCCAATGCATTCCTATGGGGAAATCGCTTTTTCCGACTTATGAATTTTTCTACCTATGAATATGCATTCAGAACGGATTAAATTCGTAAGTCGAGGTATCTTAATTCATTATCTCCCAATTCCTTAACACTTAACATAATTCTAAATCTGCAGCCTGACTGTTCCAGGTTACATCTACATTTCAATCTTACAATCTTACTATAATTTTTAAAATACAATTTAAACTTCTTCCATTCTTCTCCCACCGTGTCGTCCCTCTGGTCACAAAGCTTCCCGGTCATCTCAGCGAGTTCCATATAGTCCATCATTTTCATCTGCCATTCTTCAATCGTTGGTAATTCTTCTGTCTTCCAGTTTTTAACTATCAAAATTCTAGCTGCTGTTGTGGCGTACATAAATGTATGGGGTGGCAATTGAATGGAGTAACATTCAGGACAGAGCGATGAAAATAGCTCCCTTACGCAGCAGACGGTTAACCCGTGGAACTCCCTGCCACAGGAGGCAGAGGTGGCCACCAACCCAGATGGCTTTGAGAGAGGACCAGACAGATTCTGGGAGGAGGAGAGGTTCTGTGGTTGTCTGTGGTTCCGTGAAGAAATTCTTTCTTTTATCTGCCCTGGATGTGGGGAGCGTGCCTCACACCCGTGTCCCGCTTGTGGGTTTCTGGAACAGGAAGTTGCGCTAGATATGCCTCTGGTCTATAGTCTGACCCAGCAGGGCTCTCCCTATGCTTACTCAACAACAATTTTTATCTCTGGGCGAAAGCAAGAGACCGTGTTGAAATACGCCTCTCAAGAGGGGGGGGGGATATTGCATTGCAGAAGTTAAATTTCTGATAATTTGAGGCTGAAAGCTCTTGGATTTCCTAACGTTGTAGCACTTTGTAGAAATCTTTTGTCTGATCCATGGTGCCTATTTGATTTTTCCGTGGAGAGCCCGTTTTAAATATTTGAGTGTAACGTGCAGATATAATTAAAATTGGACTGTGTTTGTGTTTGTGTGTGATGGGGGAGCGGTGGCAAATGGCTCTTCTGTTTGTTTGTTTGTTTGTTTGTTTGTTTGTTTATTACGAATGTACAAAGACATACACATACATTACTTATACAAAACACAATACATATGCAAAACACTTACATAAATACATCCATATCTTCCATGCTCATTCTTCGCAAAATATCTTTTTATAACAATGACTAATTAAGAATTATATTCATACTTTTTAGCCATCCGTTCACAACAGTAAGGCTAAATTATTGGATAGCCTGATTCTTTGAGTTCCCTGTCCATCTCTTCATTAAATTATTGTTATGTACTGAGTTGAATAGACCTTCAGGAGCATCCCGGAATTAGCCAATCACGTGGGGCCCATTGTGTAAATAGTGTATATAAAGCAGACGTTTTGGGGGAACCGCATTTCCTCACGACTACGAGCTGAATAAAGAGCATGAAATTCACACTTGACTCCGAGTATATTTCAAGAGGAGACTCTTGAGAGTCCCATGGACTGCAAGAAGATCAAACCTATCCATCCTTAAAGCAGTGTTTTTCAACCTTTTTTGGGCAAAGGCACACTTGTTTCATGAAAAAAATCACGAGGCACACCACCATTAGAAAATGTTAAAAAATTTAACTCTGTGCCTATATTGACTATATATAAAGTAATTCTCTTGAATAGGAATCAAATAAACAAATTTTTCCCACGGCACACCAGGCAACATCTCGCGGCACACTAGTGTGCCACGGAACAGTGGTTGAAAAACACTGCCTTAAAGTGATCAGCCCTGAGTGCTCACTAGAAGGACAGATCCTGAAGTTGAGGCTCCATTACTTTGGCCACCTCATGAGAAGAGAAGACTCCCTGGAAAAGACCCCGATGTTGGGAAAGATGGAGGGCACAAGGAGAAGGGGACGACAGAGGATGAGATGGTTGGACAGTGTTCTCGAAGCGACTGGCATGAGTTTGGCCAAACTGCGAGAGGCAGTGGAGGATAGGCGTGCCTGGCGTGCTCTGGTCCATGGGGTCACAAAGAGTCGGACACGACTGAACGACTGAACAACAACAACAATATTTCAATTATGAAAAATGATTATTCAAAATAGAAAAAAAACACATAAAAATGTGACACAGACCTCAATTACCTTATCGTTATTTCATCATTCCTTAAATTTTTTATATCCTTTTATTTCTGAAAATAACAAGAGTCATTCCAAAGCTATAACTGTGTTGGTTATTCCATTCCTCAATCAATTTGTTTCTCAGATTATCTTTTATCTTTTTCTGAAAGATATGGCAGCTCTGTATATTCTAGAGTTTGATAAAGGCGTTCTTTTCTGCTAGGTATTATTGCACTTTTCCAATTAGACCCTATTAATGCTTTTGCCGCTCTTCTTACAGGAGGGAGCGTCTCTCTATTAAGCTGCAAATTTCATTTCTTCCTTCTCATTTCCTTAGCCTGCCTTCTGGCCACGCAAGCGCCCCCAACCCCAACCCCCCAGCAGCAAACAATAATTAAGATAAAGTTCACATCAACAGTACAACACGATGCCATGTGTGTGATAGCTGTAAATCAGAATTTGCATTGTTGTGTTTACATGAAAGATTTTTAGCTCGAGACGTTTGGGGAGGAATGTAATTCCCCCAATTAAGGAATGAAAAAGCAAACTACATGAATATGCAATTATGGATAAATTACGCTGTAACTAAAGGAAGAAGACATCATCTGTTACTGTGATAATTGGCTTTGGTTTATCGAATTATTGGAACAACAAGGCAGGCGAGTGTTATGTATTGAAGTTCTCACCCTAGGCCACTAGGGGTGTGTGTGTATATAGTTCATTCCGCTGCAGTTTTCACTCAGGTCCGCACACGCAAATGAGGGATTGAAAAGTGACGTTCAGGGATTGGGTAACTACAGAAAGTTGTTACTGTTGCTTTGTAGCTGAGTTCTATATAAGCAGGCTGCTGAGCCCTTCGGCTCACTTCTGTTCCAGCCTGAGAATAAACAAGAGCTGCTTGGAAATCACTGTGTTGTCTGCTATGTTCACCCACTATTTAATAGCGAGCATTTCAACTTGTTGACAGTGAGGCTGCAATCCTGGCTTACTTACTTGAGAGTAAATTCCATTGATCTTGGGGGGGACTTACTTCTGAGTAGCCGTGTGCCGGATTGCACTGTTATCATGGTCATGGAACCACAACTGAAGTATGCCTATGGTTGTTGTTCAGTCATTCAGTCGTGTCCGACTCTTCGTGACCCCATGGACCAGAGCACGCCAGGCACGCCTATCCCTCACTGCCTCCCGCAGTTTGGCCAAACTAATGTTAGTAGCTTCGAGAACACTGTCCAACCATCTTGTTCTCTATCGTCCCCTTCTCCTTGTGCCCTCCATCTTTACCAACATCGGGGTCTTTTCTAGGGAGTCTTCTCTTCTCATGAGGTGGCCAAATACTGGAGCCTCAACTTCAGGATCTGTCCTTCTAGTGAGCACTCAGGGCTGATTTCTTTGAGAATGGAACGGTTTGATCTTCTTGCAGTCCATGGGACTCTCAAGAGTCTCCTCCAGCACCATAATTCAAAAGTATGCCTTATCTATAAACATTGTGATTATGGTGGGACTACTTTATGTATATTTCCAGATGTTTCTCTTATGCAATTTTAAAAATTCTCCCCACTTTCTTCAACAAGGCCTCTGAGGCAACTTTATTGAGATGTTGAAATGCAGATTTATTAAAATGTTGGTAGATGGTTAATTGGAGGGAAGATTATTCCAGTGTTTTTCAACCTTTTTTGGGCAAAGGCACACTTGTTTCATGAAAAAAATCACGAGGCACACCACCATTAGAAAATGTTAAATTTTTTTAACTCTGTGCCTATATTGACTATATATAAAGTAATTTTTCAATTTTTCCCACGGCACACCAGGCAACATCTCGCGGCACACTAGTGTGCCGCGGAACAGTGGTTGAAAAACACTGAACTAGAATACCCCACTCCCAATAATCTCAGTGACCTGTTGTAAACTTCATATAGGATAGGGACTTAATTTGCAAAGCTCCCCAAATTTTCCTGCCAATTTTGCACAGACATTTTAAGCTGAATTTAATTTTCAGCTCTGCCTTTTTTAAAAAGATGCACTCCAAGAAATGTTGCCTTCTGTGCAGCTTTTAATGGTACAGAAATCCCCTCCAGTTCTGAACCAGGTACACAGCTGACAACTCTTGCTGCTCCAATTACCGTTTCATCAAAGCCTGTGATGTGTTCACACCTGCCTTCTCAAACTGCAGTTTGTTCTTTCCAAGTATTTCACTTTTACTCTACTTGCATGCAATTGCCTCAGAGATTAAGGCGCTACTGAACTTTTTGGACTCATCTCCACATTGAGAATAAAGTAAAGGCTCTGCCACATTATAGTGGGAATATGCTGTGCCTATTAAGGGGATGAGAAGGATTCTGCCTTTGAAAAGGAAATGTTGCCTAACTACTCAGCCCAGGAGGAGGGAGAGGAGATAGAGATGCATTCCTAAAGCATTTGTACTGACTCTTGCAATGATACATTGGGGGTACTCCTGACCATGTATATTCATCAGGAATAAGGGTATACCTGGCAGTCCAGTCCCTAGTAAACTGCTAGGGAAAATATGTCATTGTAATGGTATAGGACAGTGTTTTTCAACCTTTTTTGGGCAAAGGCACACTTGTTTCATGAAAAAAATCACGAGGCACACCACCATTAGAAAATGTTTAAAAAATTAACTCTGTGCCTATATTGACTATACCGTGTTTCTCCTAAAATAAGACACCGTCTTATATTTTTTTTCGCCCAACAAAACACAGTATGGCTTATTTTCAGGGGATGTCTTATTTTAACCATGTCACATCGGTACGCTGCATAGCCACGCCTCTCCAGGCTGTTTTAATGGGAGGTACCACGTCACTATGGCTTATTTTCGGGGTATGGCTTATTTTTGGGGAACGGCTTATATTTCGCAAATGCATAGAAATCCTGCTATGGCTTATTTTATGGCTATGTCTTATTTTAGGAGAAACAGGGTATATAAAGTAATTATCTTGAATTTTTCAATTTTTCCCACGGCACACCAGGCAACATCTCGCGGCACACTAGTGTGCCACGGAACAGTGGTTGAAAAACACTGGATTATTCTGCCAAAGGGTGCTCTGAAGGGGGAATACTTCTTTCAAAATTGGACTTGCAGGCATCGCACGGCTCAGCTCTGAGACAGGAAACATTTTCCAAGTGGGATTATTTGTCTCGTTAACATGGGGGTCTTTCTTCCCCATTTACAAATAACAAAGATTTAGAAAAATGAATGCATTCAACAGCGGTGGGTTCCCTCACGATTGAGAATAGAGGTTCTATATAGCCTTGAATGTAGGGATGAGGGTGGCGCTGTGGTCTAAACCACAGAGCCTAGGTCGGCGGTTCGAATCCCCGCGATGGGGTGAGCTCCCGTTGCTCGGTCCCTGCTCCTGCCAACCTAGCAGTTCGAAAGCACGTCAAAGTGCAAGTAGATAAATAGGTACCGCTCTAGCGGGAAGGTAAATGGTGTTTCCGTGCGCTGCTCTGGTTCGCCAGAAGCGGCTTAGTCATGCTGGCCACATGACCCGGAAGCTGTACGCCGGGTAAAGCAAGATGAGCGCCGCAACCCCAGAGTCGAAGGTCAGGGGACCTAATGGTCAGGGGTCCCTTTACCTTTAAACCTATCCAGCTGCTTTTTGCACTGGCGTGCTTTCGAACGGCTAGGTTGGCAGGAACAGGGACTGAGCAACGGGAGCTCAACCCATCGTGGGGATCCGAACCGCCCATGAAAATAGGGACCTCCTATTCCATCCCCTCCAATGTTTCTCCCATGAAAATAGGGACCTCCTATTCCATCCCCTCCAATGTTTCTCCCATGAAAATAGGGACCTCCTATTCCATCCCCTCCAATGTTTCTCCCATGAAAATAGGGACCTCCTATTCCATCCCCTCCAACATTTCCCCCATGAAAATAGGGACGTCCTAAGGAAAAGTGGGACACTGTGGGGTAAAATAAGAAACTGGGACGGCTTCTGTAAATCTGTCCCTGGAAAATAGGGGCACTTGGAGGGGTCTTGCATCATCCAGCCATCTAGGGTTGGGAAAGAGACCCCCTGCCTGAAACTCTGAAGAGCCTCTGCCGGTCAGTGTCGACCACACCTGATCCACATGGCCCAAGGACCACAGGTGACCCTCTCCAGCTTGGAAGGGATCCGGCGGGCATCAGTGCCGGCGTTTGCGCTGCTGTTGGGTCTCTGACGCCCCGTTTCTCTTCAGTGCAGGATAGAGTGCAAGGACGTCGCGGCAGAAACCCTCTATGACGTCCTTCACGACATCGAGTACAGGAAAAAGTGGGACACCAACGTCATCGAGACCTTCGACATCGGCAAGCTGACGGTCAACGCCGATGTGGGATACTACTCCTGTGAGACGCTAGGGGGGTTGTGCGGGTGGCTATTTTCTAAGGGCAGCTTTCGCCAAAGACGGGCGTTCCAGATGTTTGCAGCTCCTGTCAGCCGAGGCTCTCGGGGGCTGCAGCCCAAATTGTCTGGGGGGCCCCCCCAGGTTTGGAAAGGCAGGCTGCCACCGGTTGCCGTTATTTAGAGCCATCAGTTGCCTGGATGTTTATGCCCAGATGTTTTGGCCTCCCCCCAAAACAAAGCCCAGCTGTGCTGGCTGGGGTTGTTGGGAGTTGCAGCCCCAAACATCTGCAGGGTGCCAGCCCAGCAGAGCCATATCTAGGGGTCCCTCCTGAAACTGCAGCTGTGTTTAGATCGACCCCGGAAGAGAGGGCTGTTGATGGTTTACTAACTAGCAGCCTATTCTGTTCAGTCCCGGGGGGCGGGGGCGGGGGCGGGTTCCTTGCTTCCGTCCCTCCCACACCTTTGGGGTGATGCCGACAGCCATCTAAGGAAGCTTCACATGCTCAGAGGGCATTGGGATTCCGGATCGTGGCCTTGTGGCTGCAGTGCCTCCGCCAGGACATCACCCTTAAGGCAGGGGCGTAGCAAGGGGGGGTGGAGGGGGCGGGGGGCCCCGGGCAGCGCCCCTGCTGGGGGTGACACTTCGGGGGCCCGCCCCCTGGGCTTTTAAAATAAAATAATTATTATTTTTAAATTTAGGCTATTTTCGGCGCAGCCGGGGTGGAGCCGCAGGGGCGGCCAGCGAGGGGGCTCCGCCCCAGCAGCGCTTAAAATAGGCCCTCCTTCCAGCGGCGGAGCTCGGCATGGAGGCAAGGGGCGGGCCAGCGAGGTGGGGTGCCACCCCCTCCTCGCTGGCCCGTCCCTTGCCTCTATGCCGAGCTCCGCTGCTGGCTGGCTTGCGGAGCCAGGGCGTGGAGAGGGGCGGGCCAGCGAGGAGGGACGCCCCTCCTCGCTGGCCCGTCCCTCTCCCTGCCCCGACTTGCGCTCCGCCAAGGGAGCCCGGGCGGCGGATTCGGGAGTCTTTGCAGCCCGCAGAGACTCCCGAATCCGCCTCCCGGCACCCCTTCGTGCAGCGGCTGCTCACGCGGGCACGAGCAGCCGCGACACGAAGGCGTGCTGCCGCCGGGTGGTGGCTTCAGGAGTCTCCCTCATGACGCACACACGCACACACCGCGATGCCCTGCCCCCTTAAGGCACAGGGCGTTTAACTTTACTCCTCTATGACAACATCAAACATCAGGCGTGCCCAATGGCGTCTGCAGGGAACCATAGGAGCCAGCTCCGAGGGGCTGTGGGAGCTTTGGCCCCCTCCCCCGTAAAATATTCGAGGGGCCGGGCCCCCACACCGTTCAAATGGTGTGCGCGCACTGTGCCATGTGATTGATTATGTGGGGGCGGGACGGACCCTGGGCCCCCTCAATATTTTATTCAAGTTGGCCCCACCGCACCAAACTAACCTGCAAGCTTCCCCTGCAAGTTTAATTTGCATGCATTGAGACACACTTTGGAAACTCCCTGCCTAGTGAAATCCGCCGGGCGCCTCCCCTGCTTCCTTTTTTTGGCATTTGCTAAAGGCGTTCTCCTTTTTGCAAGCCTGCCTAGAGGTTTAGAACGTTGGTGTGTTTTCAGTTCATCGCTGTGTTCTTCTTGTTGCTTTATTTTAAAAAAGCGATCGCTTTTATTTGTTTTCAGTTATAACCTTGGTGTTTTTTTCCCTACCCTAAGCCGCTTCGAGGGTTTTTTTTCCCCTCTGCACAACCCAGAGGCATATAATTTTTGGTGTGGAATTATAAATACAGGATAGATTTGCTGCAGGGAGCCGGCCGAGAGTTGTCAGTTGCAAGCCCAGGATGTCTGTTTGCTTCACCTGAGATGACGTTTCCTCTCCGCTCCCCCCGCTTTCTTTGCAGGGAAGTGCCCCAAACCCTTGAAGAACCGAGATGTCATCACCCTGCGCTCTTGGCTCCCCATGGGCAACGACTTCATCATCATGAACTACTCCGTCAAACATCCCGTGAGCGACAGCCTTTTTCTGGAGAGGGGGCAGCGAGGAGGAGGGGTGTGCATGAACCATGCTTTGTACACATGTGCTAGAGCTGGGGTCAGCAAACTTTTTCAGCAGGGGGCTGGTCCACTGTCCCTCAGACCTTGTGGGGGGCCAGACTATCTATCTATCTATCTATCTATCTATCTATCTATCTATCTATCTATCTATCGACATACATACACAGTGGTACCTCGACTTACGAGCGACTCGACTTCCGTATTTTTCGACTTCCGAATGACCTCCGGAAGCGAAAAAATGGCCGCCGCTTCCGAAATTTCTGACTTCCGAAGGGAAAGCAGCAGCACGATACCTCGACTTACGAAAATTTGAATGCGCTTTTTTCGACTTCCGGATTTTTTCTCCCGTTCCGAAGGCGCGCTCGTATGTCGAAATCTTCGTAAGCTGAAGCTGCCATCTCGGAACAGGGAAAAAATTTACTTTCGTAAGCCGAGGTACCGCTGTATATATTTGAGGGGGGAAAGTGAACGAATTCCTATGCCCCACAAATAACCCAGAGGTGCGTTTTAAATAAAAGGACACATTCTGCTCATGTAAAAACACGCTGATTCCCGGACCGTCCACAGGCCGGATGTGGAAGGAGATTGGGTCGGATCTGGGCCCCGGGCCTTAGTTTGCCTACCCATGCGCTAGAATTTTAGGTGCAGCAGAAATTCTAGGGTTGAGCTTGCAGTTATAGGAAAAGCTAAACATTGTTATTTGTTAGAGGGGTTGCCTGTGGGTTTGTGTGTGGGGTTTTTTTTCGGGGGGGGGGCGACCTTGCTTTTTCGTCTGTTTTATTTTCTTTGGGTCTCAGCGTTTCGACCATTTTGGGGTGTGGGAGTTCTGAGCGTTGTCAGGGTTTCTTCTGTGAAATGGGCATTTTGGGGTGCCCACGACTCTTCCTTTAGGAGTGTGGATGAGTATATATTATTTTATATATATCATCCCAGCTTGTGTGAGCAAGCTCCAAACTTAGCAGAGTTACATTCCCTTCTAAAACACAGCGGAAAACGGTTGCATAGGCTTCCTAGAGCCTCTATAAAAGAAATATATATTCCTGGTATATTTCCCCTTGTTCCCTCTTAAAAGCAAAAAGACACAATACAGTACTGATTATTAGATATAATAGAGTTTACTCACAGACATCCAAGAGTCACAGGCTCAAAGAGGCATATGAACTTAGATAAACATATTTACATGTGGTGAAGCTGCTTCCATAAGGAAAGAAGCTTCACTTCTGCTTCTCTCAGCTGTAGGCTGAGAGAGCATCCTGCTTGTTCAGGAGACGAGGCAAAATGGGCGATCTACTTTGGGATCTGGTTCCCAGGTAAGACCACACCTACTTCTGATTCCTGTACCTCAGTCCAGGTAAACAGGAAGTTAAGCCTGGAGGACTGAGTTACCTTCATGTCCTCTCTAGGAGTGTTGTGTTTGGCTGCTCTGTGTTTACATCCCACACCCCCCAGCCCTCAAAAAAGGTTGGGGGCTCCTAAATTAATATAATGTAATTCCTTTTTTTTTTTTTTGCCCTGACCCTCCAGTGGACCCCTTAAAAAACCTGGAAACTGAAAGAAAGAACCAAATAAGGAAATTCAGGGGTTTTCAGGGAATGTTTTTCTGCTCTGAATATGCCGAGAGACAGAAGTTGGGTCCACTCAGCCAGAGCCTTTTCCCCAATGACATTTTCTCGCCATCACCTAAACATGAGAAGGAAAACATGAGAGTGAGAGTCCTCTTCCCTCCCATGGTTTCCAGCAACTGGGATCCCCCCCACCCTCAACACCCCATGCAACTCCCACAGGGAGGTCTAATATAATAATAGTAATAATAGTAATAGTAATAATAATAATAATAATAATAATAATTTATTTTTATACCCCGCCCATCCGGCTCAGTTCTCCCAGCCACTCTGGGCGGCTCCCAACTGAATATTTAAAAACACAATACAGCATTAAACATTAAAAACTTTTTTTCTAAACAGGGCTGCCTTCAGATGTCTTCTGAAAGTCAGATAGTTGTTTCTTTCCTTGACATCTGGTGGGAGGGCGTTCCACAGGGCGGGCGCCACCACCGAGAAGGCCCTCTGCCTGGTTCCCTGTAGCCTTGCTTCTCGCAGCGAGGGAACCGCCAGAAGGCCCTCGGAGCTGGACCTTGGTGTCCGGGCTGAGCGATGGGGGTGGAGATGCTCCTTCAGGTATACTGGGCCGAGGCCGTTTAGGGCTTTAAAGATCAGCACCCCCCCCCCAAGCACATATTTCCCCTAAATTAACTCCAGATTTGGAGAGAGGAGGGAGCTCCTTGCTGGCAGTTTGGGAGCTGCAAGTTTGGTGGTCCTGGCTGGATTATGGCAGAGTTCAATTTCACTAGTGTTTTTTCTTTTTTCTTTTTTCCCTTCCCCAGAAATACCCTCCTAGGAAAGACATGGTGAGAGCCGTCTCCATTCAAACTGGCTACCTGATCCAGGGAAAAGGAGAAAAGAACTGCAGCCTCACCTACCTGGCCCAGGTAGACCCCAAAGGTAAGGTCCATGAAGAGCCACGATTTCTTGGGCGGTGGCAGTGACGTCCTGGCTCTCTGTTAACAGTGACACAACTTCTTATTTTGAAATAAGCTTCTTCCTTGCTCCCGGACAGTAAAGTAGAGTAAAAATCATGGAATTCTTTCTCTCTGCAAGAACGCACACACATGCATAGGAAAACAAGGAGAGGCTGCTGGATCAGGCCAATGGCCCATCTAGTCCAGCATCCTGTTCTCAAGGGGTGGATCAGATGCCCTAAAGGGAAATCTACAGGATTCGAACACAAGACCAACTCTCGCCTCCTGTGGTTTCCAGCAACTGGGATTCAGGGCTCAGCCACACTTAGCTTTGCTCTGCATTTCTAGGCACAGTTGCAATCTTTCCAGGTCTGCTGCGTTCGAGCAAGTTTCTGTCCCCACCCCTTTCTCTGCAAAACCCCCCCCCCCTGCTCTTTACTCCTGAATTGGCAGTCTGCGGAAAATCCCAATTGCTGTTGGTTCTGATTCAGGGGTAAATATTGGGTTTTCTTGGGGGGGGGGGGAAGCACTCGGACATGGACTGGGAAAATGCGGACCTGAAAAGGGTGAGATCAAAGGTCGTATTTTTTGCTCCACAAGACACACTTTTTTCCTCCTAAAAAGTAAGGGGAAATGTCTGTGCGTCTTATGGAGCGAATGCGTGGTCCCTGGAGCCAAATTGCCCAGGGGCCAAAAGCAGATTGTGCTTTCCCCCCCTTTTTTTTACAAAGAGAGAAGGGGGTGTTGAAAGGAACCCGCTGAGCAGCTGATCAACAAGCGGCCAGGAGAGAGATAAGGGTCGCTGGCTCCCTTTCCAGCCCCACCCCCTTGCCCAGGCCTCCATTGTTGAATATTTTTGCAGACGGGGGCTGTTTTTCCCCCCAGCGACTTGTGAATGGCTGGTTAGATTATCTGTCTGGGAACTGTAGAAACGGCTCCCTTTTCTTTCCTAAAGAAGCTGCAGAACTGTGAGTTGAACCCCATAAAAACGGGGCTGATCCTCAAAAAAACAGGGCTTTTCCCTTTGCAAAAGAAGCTGCACAACTGTGAGCTAGTCCTCAAAGAAAAACAGGGCTTTTCCCTTTGCAAAAGAAGCTGCACAACTGTGAGCTGATCCTCAAAAATACAGGGCTTCTCCCTCTGCAAAAGAAGCTGCACAACAATGAGCTGTTCCTCAAAGAAAAACAGGGCTTTTCCCTTTGCAAAAGAAGCTGCACAACTGTGAGCTGATACTAAAAAAAAACAGGGCTTTTCCCTTTGCAAAAGAAGCTGCACAACAATGAGCTGATCCTCAAAAATACAGGGCTTTTCCCTTTCCGAAAGAAGCTGCATAACTGTGAGCTGATACTCAAAAAAACAGGGCTTTTCCCTTTGCGAAAGACGCTGCACAACCGTGAGCTGATTCTCAAAGAAAAACAGGGCTTTTCCCTTTGCAAAAGAAGCTGCACAACTGTGAGCTGATCCTCAAAGAAAAACAGGGCTTTTCCCTTTGCAAAAGAAGCTGCACAACTGTGAGCTGATCCTAAAAAAACAGGGCTTTTCCCTTTGCAAAAGAAGCTGCACAACTGTGAGCTGATCCTCAAAAAACAGGGCTTTTCCCTTCGCAAAAGAAGCTGCACAACTGTGAGCTGATCCTCAAAAAACAGGGCTTTTCCCTTCGCAAAAGAAGCTGCACAACTGTGAGCTGATCCTCAAAAAAACAGGGCTTTCTCCCTTTCCTCCTCTAAAAACTAGGTGTGTCTTATGTTCAGGCGCGCCTTATGGAGGGAAAAATACGGTAAGTGTGAATGAACCCTCTGATACTCTGCTTCCTCTGAACTTGGAAGCAGAGCATAGCTATCCTGGCTAGGAGCCACCGATAGCCCTCTCCTCCTCCATGGATTTGTCCAACTCTCATTTAAATCCATCCAGCTTAGTGGCCATCACTGCCTAAGGGGAGGGAGTTTCACAGTTTGACTATGCGCTGCGTGAAAAAGACCTTTTTTTTTTTACTTTTGTCCCGAATCTCCCATCAATTGATGCAATTGATAAAAGCGCCAACCAATTATGCAAGAAATATTGCATAGTTTATGGTCAGGGTTTAGGGATGGTTGTTGCAGAATTATTCAGGCTATTTTTAGCAAAGCAGGGAGAGGAGGAAGCGGGGCCGGAGCCTCGCTCTCTGCAGCCTCCATTAAATCCTCTCTCCAGCTTTGCCCCTAATCAGCCGTGTCTGAGCCCATAAAGACCCTTCTCTTGTTTTGACCTTGGAGTCAGTCCAGGCTGCCAAGAGCACAGCCTGTCTGCAGCGGAGCCCCTGTGCCGTTCGGCATTGCAGAATTTGCTAAGCGCCGGCGATTGACGCGGGGAGTTTGCAGGCACTAAAGCTGGGCAGATTTGGGAGTTATCCCTTTTTTTTTTAGTCCTTTAAGCACAAACTCCAGCTGTGCAGAGAATTTCTGCCAGCTCCGGAGAATATGAATCTTTTGGAAAGGTGAAGGACACTGAGGACAATAAGGACAGGAAAAGAGCTTGCTGGATCAGGCCAGTGGCCCTTCTAGTCCAGCATCCTGTTCTCACAGTGGCCAATCAGATGCCCTAAAGGGAAAACCACAGGATTCGAACCCAAGAGCCCTCTTCCCTCCTGCAGTTTCCAGCAACTGGGATTCAGAAGCGTTGCTGCCTCTAACTGTGGAAGCAGATTACAGCCGTTCTGGCTAGTAGCCTCCGATATCCCTCTGCTCCTCCTCCTGAATTTGCCTAATCGCCTGGAGAAGAAGAGACATTTAAGAGGCGATGTGACAGCCACCTTCCAATATCCGGAGGGCTGCCATGTAGATGCTGATGGAGACAATCCATTTTCCATTGCTGCAGGCTCAGAATGTAGGACCTACATGAGCATGTTCAAATCACAATGAGTTACCGTATTTTTTGCACCATAGGGCGCACCTTCTTTCCTCCTCTAAAAGCCCTGTTTTATTGAGGATCAGCTAAAAGTTTTGCAGCTTTTTTTGCAAAGGGAAAAGCCCTGTTTTTTTTGGAGGATCAGCTAAAAGTTTTGCAGCTTTTTTGCAAAGGGAAAAGCCCTGTTTTTTTGAGGATTAGCTAAAAGTTTTGCAGCTTTTTTTGCAAAGGGAAAAACCCTGCTTTTTGAGGATCAGCTAAAAGTTTTGCAGCATTTTTGCAAAGGGGGAAACCTTGTTTTTTTGAGGATCAGCTAAAAGTTTTGCAGCTTTTTTGCAAAGGGGAAAAGCAAAGCTCCTTTTGCAAAGGGGGGAAAGCAAAGAGGAAAAGCCCTGCTTTTATGGGGTTCAACTCACATTTCTGCAGCTTCTAAAGGAAAGGGAGTCTTTTCTACAGTTTCCAGACAGATAATCTAATCAGCCAGTCACATGTCGCTGGGGAAACAAACAACCTCCCTCTGCAGCACATTCCACAATGGAGGCCTGGGCAAGAGGGCGGGGCCGAAAGGGAGCCGGGGACTGTGTTTCCTTCCTTCCTGCATTTTGTACTCCTTTCTCGGGTGAGTGGGTGGGTGTTTTCTTCTCCTTGGGGCACGGGGCTGTGGTCACACTCTAAAAACTCTTCTCCCTTCCGCAGGTTCTTTGCCAAAGTGGGTGGTGAACAAGTCCTCTCAGTTCCTCGCTCCAAAAGTAAGTCAGGAAAATCGTCCCGCCTTCCTCTGCCTCTTTTGTTCCCCCCAACTGGCTGCCGGTTTCCATATTTCAGTTTACCTGCCAGTCTCATCCTTAGGCTCTCCACGGAAACCTCCGATGAAGGAGATCCGTTGTTAGCAGTCGGGGGCCTTGGGACAGCCGTGACCCCGGGAAAACACCCATATAGTCTCTGTGCATTTTGGCTGAAACCACCAAGGGGGGGGGGGGAAATGAGATTTTAACAGCGATCGCTGTTTCGTCCCTGCCCAAAGCACCTGCGATGAAGCCTGGGCCCACATGGGCTAGGTCTCCGGGCCGCCGAACGTGAGGCTGGCATTGTGCTGGGCTATCCTTCGATGTTGACACCCACGGAGGGTACCTGAGGGCGCTGCGGTCTCCCGTGGCCTGAGCAGGTCACCCTGTCGCCCCGTCGCTTTCCTTTTCCATGAGCCCATCGCAGGATTAATTAGCCCTGTTGCTGAGATGTCATGTGAAACCTCACCATGGCACCGGAGAACAGAGAGCATCGGCGAATGAAACAATACCTCCATTTAATTAAAAAAAAACCAGAACTGCAAGAGAGAGAGAGAGAGAGCGCATTTGTTCTTCGCGAGCATATTAGCTTTCCAGAGAAAGAAGGCGTCTTGAGTTCTTCTGGGGTTCCTGCCCAGCAAAGGAGGCCTGTTTTTTTTGAATTTCATTTCATTTCATCGTCTGGGGATTTATTTTTTCCACCTGGGGGGGGGAACAGATGACAACAACGCTGTTCTTTTGCTTCAGAAATCGAGGTGGGTTATGAGATCCAGAAGGATGTGGGGTGAAATTGAACGCATCAGCCCTGCACATGTCCAGACAGATGCAGTTTTGTGGTCTTGAACAACAACAACAACAACAACAACAACAACAACAACAACAACAACAACAACAACTTATTTATACCCTGCCCATCTGGCTAGGTTTCCCCAGACACTCTGGGCAGCTCCCAACAAAATATTAAAAACACAATAAAACATCAAACATTAAAAGCTTCCCTAAACAGGGCTGCCTTCAGATGCCTTCTAAAAGCCAGATAGTTGTTTATTTCCTTGACATCCGATGGGAGGGAGTTCCACAGGGCGGGTGCCACCACCGAGAAGGCCCTCTGCCTGATTCCCAGTAACCTCACTTCTCACAAGGAGGGAACCGCCAGAAGGCCCTCGGAGCAGGACCTCAGTGTCCGGGCTGAACGATGAGGAGATCGTTGTTGATTTAGTTCACAAAATTTATACACCGTTGGATTGTTTAATTGTTGTTGTTGTTGTTTATTAAATTTTTTAAAAATAAAAAATTGTCCAGTAGCACCTTAGAGACCAACTATGTTTGTTCTGGGTATACCTGAAGAAGTAAGTATCTGGGCTAGGCTTGTCTAAACAGAAATGTTCATAGGTGAAAAAAATAGAATCGGAAGAGTTGGAAGAGACCCCAAGGGCCATCCAGTCCAACCCCCTGCCAAGCAGGAAACACCATCAAAGCATTCCTGACAGGTGGCTGTCGAGCCTCTGCTTAAAGACCTCCAAAGAAGGAGACTCCACCACACTCCTTGGCAGGGAAGGCTCCTGTTTGATTTCAACAGGCAGGGAGTTCCCAAGGGCAGGCAATGCCACACGACATAATCAATTCCTTACAACCGGATAGCTCAGCTGGGTAGAGCCTGGTGCTGATAACTCGAAGGTTTCAGGTTCGATCCCCATAAGCTGCATATTCCTGCATTGCAGGGGGTTGGACTGGATGACCCTGGGGGGTCCCTCACAACAATTCTATGCTTCTGAGTGTTTATACACTGATGCTAGAGGCCTGAGAGCCAAGAAAAGGGCGAGCAGGAGTGCTTTGTCTTAGGTGACCTAGCGGGTGGAACGGAAACCTGGTGGAACAGAGAGAACCGGTGGATTACACAGATCCGTGGCCAGCTCCTTCCGTGGAGGTTTTTAAGCAGAGGTTGGGTGGATGCTGGATGCTGAGATTCTTACCTGGCAGGGGGTTGGACTGGATGACCCTCAGGGGTCCCTTCCAACTTTACGATTCTACGATTCTATGAGCACGGCTTGGACCCTGACGCTGGAGCCGAAACTTTATTTGCCGAAGGGGAAGTAGGCCGCTAGGGATAGAATAGACTCTCAATCTCAGGGCTGCGAGTTCGAGTCGCACATTGGGCATTGCAGGGGGTTGGACTAGATGACCCTGGGAGGTCCCTCCCAACTCTAGGATTCCACGGCCGGAGCTGCTTCCTCTTCCCCTCTCTCTTCCCCTCCAGGCGATGAAGAAGATGCACAAGGCTTGCTTAAAGTACCCAGACTGGAAGCAGAAACACAACCCGCATTTCAAGCCCTGGCTGTATCCGGAGCAGAACACCCTGGCCAGCCTGGCGCTCTCGGATCTGGCCATCCAGCACGCCGACTCCCTCGAGAACATCGACGAGAGCAGCCTCTCCGAGACCAAAGACGACCGGGGGGAAGCCAGCGACGAGGATAGCGTCAACTGAGTGCCGCCGCCGGCCTGCCTCCCCTCCGCATTCGCGCACCCCGGCCTTTGTTTTGTCTGTGTGGACCCAGGCCTCGGCCAGACGGGGTTTGCTGGCTCTTTCGGACTACAACTCCCACGGCGCCGGCTGGGCCTTCTGGGAGTTGTGGCTCAAAAGAGCCGCGGGGCCCCAGCTCGCCGAAGGCCGGCGACACCAACGCAGTTTGTGTTTTCCGAAAAGATACCTCCACGCCTGTCTGGCACGCTCAGCGGGAGCAAAGGGGGTTGGGCTAGATGACCCTGGGGGGTACCCTTTGCTCCTCCCCCCCAGTTCTATGATCTCCATTCACAGCTATAGCAAAGCATTCAGTTGTCCCCTCTCTGGGTGCTTTGGACTATAATTCCCAACCAGGACAGCCTTATGATGCCGTGGCTTATGGCAGCTGCGGAGTTTGGGCTCTCAAATTTCAGCGGCGCACTGAGCTGCGCCAGAATCCAGTCCCCGCCCCACCCTGCCTCTTGCCTCCCGTCGTTTGTCATCGTAGCGGCGCCCTCTCAGCTCAGCGCCCAGTGCAGGCGAACCGGCCGCGCTCCCCTAAATCCACATCTCTCTGGTGGGAGTTGTAGTTCGAAGCAGCTTGGAGGGCTCCCGGGTGCCGGAGGCCGGCGTAACCAATGCAGTTGATGGCTTTTAAACCAGTCGATCTCTCCAGACGCTTTGTGCTACAGTTCTCACCGGCCCCACCTGAGACAGCCTTAAGAGGCCACGGCTGGTGGGAACTGTAGTTCGAAACATCTTGAGGGTGCCCAGTTGGCTGGGGAATGGGTGGCGGAAATGAGACTTTTCCTTTGACGGCGAGCGGCAGACCAGGTGTCCTTCCCCCTTTTCGGTTCCGAGTCCGTCCAAACGACTGCCTTGCTCCCGCCGGGAAAGCCGACAGACCCCTGCCCTGCCCTCGGTTTTCAACACGCAATTTAAACCGAACCACAATTCTGTGGGTGCTTTGAAATGGCCTGCGTGCGAGAGAGCGCTGCGGTTCCTCTCCAGGATGGGCGGAGAAGCAAATTTCTAATTTTATACTCCAGATTGCTGCCCCCATTCCCCCCCCCCTCCAAAACCATCCGGATTTCAGTTCCTTGCCATGGCTGGTGGAGCCCCTCTCTCTGCAAATCTTGTCCCCCCCCCTGCCCCGCCCCGCGGAGGTAGCTAAAGAAAACACTCTGGACGTTCCCAGGAGCCTTGTCTATCTATCCGTCTGGTTCAGTGGCTGCTATTTCTCACTCTTTTCTGTGTTACTCTCCATAATTGTTATCAGAGCTGCCTCTTGAGGGTTGGGGGGGGGGCGAAGTCTTTTCTTTTTTGGTGTGCTTGTGATGGCCGTGGAGGGAGCTTCTGCTTCTGCAGGAGGGGTGCGGGTGCCTTTTCGCGATAGGTTGGGGGGCCGAAGTCTCCCGCAGGCTTCCTCCTTCAAGCCTGTTGCCTTCCTTCCCCCCCCTGCAAAATCTGGAAGCCTGGCAAACGGGGCAGCCTCTTGTGTGGCACTTAGCCGCTCACAGATCAGGGGTTTGAAGACTGTTTTATTTGGGTGGGTGGGGGGTCCTTGAAGCCCCTTTTGCATTTCTGGGTGGGGGGTTTGGGTGGGGGTTTGGGGCAAAAGAAGAAGAAGAAGCGAGATTTCATACGTTGTTATCGGAGCCGTTTATTTCAAAATAAAAGAATTCAAGCAAGGCTGCGTGTCTTCTCTCTTTGCATCGGAAGCGACCGGGATAGCTCAGTTGGTTGGTGCTGATAATGCCAAGGTTGCAGGTTCAATTCCCGTGTGGGACAGCTGCATATTCCTGCATCGCAGGGGGTTGGACTAGATGATCCTCAGGGTCCCTTCCAACTCTATGATTCTATGAGTTCTATGAGATAAAAGATCCGGAAACCGAGCCTTGTGAGGAACGGTTGAGAGAGCTGGGTATCTTTGGCCTGCAGAAGAGGAGACTGACTGAGAGGCGATATGAACCGCCCTGTGACCTTTGGATGAAAGGGGGGATGCGGCGATTCTTTGCTGGAGCTTCCCACGTGTAAGTCTAGGCCACCTACACGTGGGATTCCAGTTGCCGGGGATAAGCGGCCAGCACCTCACATGCGTATAAAGCACGGGCGCCGGCCGAGCCTGCGAATGAAGCGGCCGATAATTCTGGAGCATAAACTCTCACCGGTCCGCCGTCCGCCGGGCTGAGTCTGAAGGTGCGTGAGTTGGTTCGGATGAAAATGCCTCGTGAAAGTGACTACAAACACTTGCGACCTCCTAAGTTATTGGCTAAAGTTACGTACCCAAGCATTAAGGCTAAATAGACCCCGAAAATTTTAAATCAACCGTAAATAAAGACAGACACAGATGTTTCTTTGAATGGCTTCGGCTGACCCGCATAGGCTTTCACACTTCACTGTTCCTAGCCCTATACTAAGCTTTCCCTAAACTAACAGTCCCTGCACCGCCAAATCTTCCGCAATGCTAATAATAATAATAATAATAATAATAATAATAATAATAATAATTTATTATTTATACCCCGCCCATCTGGCCGGGTCTCCCCAGCCACTCTGGGCGGCCTCCAACAAATACCAAAATACAATACAGAGTCACAAATTAAAAACTTCCCTAAACAGGGCTAAGGCTAAATAAAGCTATACCGAGAAATCTTCCGCAATCTAAGCCTATGCTAACCTAAAACCTAACTAAACCTTTACCGAAGGATCTTCCGCAAACTAAATCCTAACTAAATCCTACACGCGCTTCCAACCCGTCCAGCCCGCTTCCCAAAACCCCTTAAACTAAACTGTAAGAAACTAAAAGGCGAAAGACCTAAACAATACTGAACTAAGAATGAACATGCCTAAGCGGGGAGCCTCAGCCTTTTATTGATAACCAAGTGTGACATCACGATCAATATATTACCAATAGAAATGCTGTTGCTGCCCCCGAAAAAGGTGGGAAGCAGAATAAACGTCCATTGACAACTTCAAAAACCTCTGGAACTAAACTTTTTAGGCGGAGTTATCTCAGTGGCAAAATGCCCACTGAGTTTTACTTTTACTTTCACTTTTAAACGGAAGGATACGAAAAGTAGTGCATAAATGATATTAATATAAACAAATAAACATGGATTCAAAAGAATCCACGAAGTGTATTCCCACAGGGGTACATTAATTTAATAAATATATGAGAGACACCTTCAAAATATCTCAAGGGCTGTCACCCAGAAGATGGAACAAGCCGTGGCGATGGCAGAAACGAGGGCGTTTTCTGCAACCAGAGTGAAAACGTCGCTGGGACGTGGCCGCCAGGACCCAACATCCTTGCAAAAACATTTTTTAAATTTTTTTTTATTATTTTATTAAATTGATTATAAGCAAGGATTGTTGTTGTTCAGTCGTTCAGTCGTGTCCGACTCTTCGTGACCCCATGGACCAGAGCACGCCAGGCACGCCTATCCTCCACTGCCTCTCGCAGTTTGGCCAGACTCATGCCAGTCGCTTCGAGAACACTGTCCAACCATCTCATCCTCTGTCGTCCCCTTCTCCTTGTGCCCTCCATCTTTCCCAACACCAGGGTCTTTTCCAGGGAGTCTTCTCTTCTCATGAGGTGGCCAAAGTAAGGATAACAGTATTCAAACAAATTCAATAAAACAGTATTCAAGCAATTCAATAAAAGGGACAAAAAGAAAAGTTGAGTGTGGTCAGGAGATGAAAGGGAAACATTTAAAGAAACGTGTACAAAAGAGGCAATGTGGCAGTATGCCAAGATATGGCATAAACATTGGATCACAAAATCTCATAATCAAAAATAGCACCAGATTATATCATATTTGGATGGGAAACTTTTCATTTCTTTTGTTAAAGGTATAATACTTGCGCAACATTAAAAAAATATTCACCACCCCTCAAAGTAATAATAATAATAATAATAATAATAATAATAATAATAATAATAATAAAAAATACAGGTGAAACTCGAAAAATTAAAATATCGTGGAAAGGTTCATTTCTTTCAGTAATTCAACTTAAATGGTGAAACTAATATATGAGATAGACTCATGACATGCAAAGTGAGATATGTCAAGCCTTTATTGGTTACAATTGTGATGGTTATGGCGTACGGCTGATGAGAACCCCAAATTAACAATTTCAACTTTGGGGTTTTCATCAGCTGTACGCCATAATCATCACAATTATAACAAGCAAAGGCTTGACATATCTCGCTTTGCATGCCATGAGTCTATCTCATATATTAAACTCCAGTAGCTAATGAAAACAATTGCTTACATAAATGGACTTTTCCACGATATTCTAATTTTTCGAGTTTCACCTTTGCTTTCCAGAATGAGAACGCTTAAGACTGAACATCTGGCGCCCTCGTGTGGCGGCACTTGGAAATACTTGTGTGTGTGAAACAGCGCCACCTGCTGCCTCGTTTCCTGGTCATATCATATAAACATAAACATGATAAGAAAAATGCCCAAATCCACATTAGGGCGATATAATCATAGCTGTCAACTTTTCTTTTTTTGCGGGAAATTCACTTATTCCAGCACTGTTTCCCACAGCAAAAAAAGGGAAGGTTGACAGCTATGGATATAACAAAATAAAAAAAAAATTCCTTCCAGTAGCACCTTAGAGACCAACTTTTGACGGTTTAAGCCAAATGTTGTTGTTGTTCAGTCGTTCAGTCGTGTCCGACTCTTCATGACCCCATGGACCAGAGCACGCCAGGCACCCCTATCCTCCACTGCCTCCCGCAGTTTGGCCAAACTCATGTTAGTAGCTTCGAGAACACTGTCCAACCATCTCATCCTCTGTCGTCCTCTTCTCCTTGTGCCCTCCATCTTTCCCAACATCAGGGTCTTTTCTAGGGAGTCTTCTCTTCTCATGAGGTGGCCAAAGTACTGGAGCCTCAACTTCAGGATCTGTCCTTCTAGTGAGCACTCAGGGCTGATTTCTTTGAGAATGGATAGGTTTGATCTTCTTGCAGTCCATGGGACTCTCAAGAGTCTCCTCCAGCACCATAATTCAAAAGCATCAATTCTTCGGCGATCAGCCTTCTTGATGGTCCAGCTCTCACTTCCGTACATCACTACTGGGAAAACCATAGCTTTAACTATACGGACCTTTGTTGGCAAGGTGATGTCTCTGCTTTTTAAGATGCTGTCTAGGTTTGTCATTGCTTTTCTCCCAAGAAGCAGGCGTCTTCTAATTTCGTGACTGCTGTCACCATCTGCAGTGATCATGGAGCCCAAGAAAGTGAAATCTCTCACTGCCTCCATTTCTTCCCCTTCTATTTGCCAGGAGGTGATGGGACCAGTGGCCATGATCTTAGTTTTTTTATGTTTAAGCCAAATAAAATACCACAAAGGATCCTGCGAGCTTTTGATTCCTCCCCAATAGCTGATCAAGCTGGGGGGCAAAAACCACAAAGTGGGGATGGAGAGAGAGAGAGAGAATAATCTGTGTCTGCATCTGGTAAGAGTTTTGAGATAAGGCAAGAACTTCCAAGAGTTCCCTATTTTCCAGGGACAGACCCGGATCTGTGGAAGGTTTCTGATTTGATCCCCTTAAGTAGTGGGTGGACACAGCAGACGACACAGTGATTCTCCAAGCAGCTCTTGTTTATTCTCAGGCTGGAACAGAAGTGAGCCGAAGGGCTCAGCAGCCTGCTTATATAGAACTCAGCTACAAAGCAACAGTAACAACTTTCTGTAGTTACCCAATCCCTGAACGTCACTTTTCAATCCTTCATTTGCATGTGCGGACCTGAGTGAAAACTGCAGCAGATTGAACTATATACACACACCCCTAGTGGCCTAGGGTAAGAACTTCAATACCATAACAGATCCTGGAATGTCTTACTTTCCTTCTTCCAGCGGAGGGTATGGAGTTATGTGCCCCCCCCCCCAGCCAAGGAGATAAGTAACTGTACAGTCTTTAGTTACAGGTAGGTGGTATCTGAAGAAGTGTGCATGCACATGAAAGCTCATACCAAGAACAAACTTAGTTGGTGTCTAAGGTGCTACTGGAAGGAATTTTTTATTTTATTTTGTTTTGTTTATTTTATTTTGTTTTGTACAGTCTTTAGAAGACATTTGAAGGCAGCCCTGCATAGGGAAGTATTTTTTTTTTAATGTTTAATTTTCTATTATGTTTTTATATACAGCGCTTCCTTGGTTCTCAAACATGATCTGTTCTGGAAGTCCGTTCCAAAAACAACGCATTCCAAAACCGAGGTGCGCTTTCCCATAGCAAGGAAGGCAAAATAGATTAATCCGTTCCAGACTTCTGTTGTTGTTGTTCAGTCGTTCAGTCGTGTCCGACTCTCCGTGACCCCACGGACCAGAGCACGCCAGGCACGCCTATCCTCCACTGCCTCTCGCAGTTTGGCCAAACTCATGCTAGTTGCTTCGAGAACACTGTCCAACCATCGCATGGGAGCTGGTTGAGACTGCCTCTCCTGCTCCTTTGCCCCATGTCACCTGAAGAGCAGAAGAACGTAAAAAATAAAAATCAGCCCTGCCGGGTCAAGCCAGTAGCCCATATAGAGTCCAGCATCCTGTTCTCACAGCTGCCAACCAGTTGCCTGTGGGAAACCCGCAAGCAGGATTCGAACACAAGAGCACCTCTCCCCTCTCGGGGGTTTCCAGCAACTGGGATTCAGAAGCGTTGCTGTCTCCAACTGGGGAGGGCGGAGCAGAGCCATGGACAGCTCTCTCCTCCATTGATTTGACTCACCCCTCCTTTAAAGCCTCCCAAGTTGGCAGCCATTTCCTGTGGCAGTGAGTTCCATAGTTTAACCTCTGTGCTGCATGAAGAAGTCCTTTCTTTTTTCTCTTCCTTGGAGGCCCCTGGGTTCTACTGCTACGAGAGAGGGAGAAACCCTTTTCTCTAACCACTTTCCCCAGGCAATTCTGTCAGGTCGCCTTTTCCCTAACCTAAAAAGTCCCAAACCCTGGAACCTTTCTCCCTTGTGGGTTCGCTCAATCGGCTCGATTATTTCGGCCGCCTTTTCCTGCACCTTTTCCAATGCTGCAACCGGAATTGCTTCTCTCTCCCCCTTTCCTTTTTATTCCAAGTAAATATTCCCCCTTTTTTAAATTCCTCCCACGGCACACGGATCTCATTTAACGGAAAGGAAAGTCCTGGTCCCCGCGAGATTCTGCTCTCCTCCTCCTCCCACCTCTGAGATGATGCACAACTCCAGGTGAGTCTCTCTCGGGGGCACCTTTTGGGGAGTTAGGATGGGTGCTTCGGACGCCAGGGGGCCCAGAGGTGAAGGGAGGGAGAGGCAGAGAGGCAGCAGAGGAGGAGGAGGAGGAGGAAGAGGAGGAGGAGACCTGGGTTCCTTGTGCTGAGTCATCGCAGCGGTGGCATCGCCAGCTGTTCCCGCTGAGTCACGCTTTTGTTGCATGGGGACCATCACCATGGCACTGGGGTGCCAGTCTTATTTATTTATTCCTTTGATTGTTTGTGCAATTCTTAGGGCTTCCTGGAAGCCGAATGCTTGGAGTGGCAAACAGGAGCTTAATGCCGGAGGGTGTGTTTGGGGCATCACCTTCTGGCTGACCCCCCTCCACAGAAGAAGATGCTGACCCATAATGAGTCCATCTAGTTCAGCAGTGTCTACACTGGCAGGCAGCGTCTCTTTAGGATTTCAGACCTAGGATCTCTCCCCTGCCGCTGAGCCATGGCCTCATCCTGTACGTCAGGGGTGGTGTCTCGCCAAACGCAAGGGGGTTCTTTTGAAATGAGATTCAGAAGCAAGACAAAACACAAGTGAGTGAGAAGATTAACGGTTTTATTCTAAACGGCAAGGAATATGTACATACCAAGCAGGCACTTCAGTCTGCCACTTGGAAGACCTCAAGAAGCGGGGATGTGACTTCCCCTGGTAGCCTCAGTTTGCACGGCCCTGAGGCTGTCAGTCCATGCAAAACTCTCTCAAAAACTCTGCCCCAAAACACCCGATTTATAGCTAGCCAGCCTGTGTGGCTTGCCCAACTAGCTATGTGCAGATCATTCATTGTTGTTGTTCAGTCGTTCAGTCGTGTCCGACTCTTCGTGACCCCATGGACCAGAGCACGCCAGGCACTCCTGTCTTCCACTGCCTCCCGCAGTTTGGTCAGACTCATGTTGGTAGCTTCGAGAACACTATCCAACCATCTCATCCTCTGTCGTCCCCTTCTCCTTGTGCCCTCCATCCTTCTCCATCTTTTCCAGAGAGTCTTCTCTTCTCATGAGGAGGCCAAAGTCTTGGAGCCTCAACTTCAGGATCTGTCCTTCTAGTGAGCACTCAGGGCTGATTTCCTTCAGAATGGAACGGTTTGATCTTCTTGCAGTCCATGGGACTCTCAAGAGTCTCCTCCAGCACCATAATTCAAAAGCATCAATTCTTTGGCAATCAGCCTTCTTGATGGTCCAGCTCTCACTTCCGTACATTACTACTGGGAAAACCATCGCTTTAACTATACAGACCTTTGTCGGCAAGGTGATGTCTTTGCTTTTTAAGATGCTGTCTAGGTTTGTCATTGCTTTTCTCCCAAGAAGCAGGCGCCTTCTAATTTCGGGACTGCTGTCGCCATCTGCAGTGATCATGGAACCCAAGAACGTGAAATCTCTCACTGCCTCCATTTCTTCCCCTTCTATTTGCCAGGAGGTGATGGGACCAGTGGCCATGATCTTAGTTTTTTTTGATGTTGAGCTTCAGACCATATTTTGTGCTCTCCTCTTTCACCCTCATTAAAAGGTTCTTTAACTCCTCCTCACTTTCTGCCATCAAGGGTGTGTCATCAGCATATCTGAGGTTGTTGATATTTCTTCTGGCAATCTTAATTCCGAGATTATTGAGAAGCAAAGCAGCTAGTAAGCCTGATATTTATTGACTGTTGCAACAGGGTGTCCCCCCCCCCCATACACACAGGAGAGAGGAGGAGGACCTCAAACAACGGCGCACAAGGCCTTCTATATCCATTTTGAAATTCCCTGCCCTGGAGCTCCAGACCACCCCTTCATACATACATCACAGAAGGGGTGTAGCCCAAGACCACCCCCCACAAACATCATACCTAAATCACAGAAAATGAGGTCTACAACAGAAATTTGAATGTTGTTGTTTTTCCTGTCTGCCAGGTTATGTGCTACAGTAATGCGTTACCTGATTGCCTTTTCTGGTAGTCTGGCCAATTCCTGAGACAATGGGAAAGTCCCCCCCCCCCATTTTCTCCCTCCTTGCAGAGAAACATTTTGTCACTTTGGGAGTTAAAATGATTTCAGGACTGTCTTCCTGTGCTGCTTCAGACGTGTGGTTTATATATTTATGTACGTGTTTGCTTGGTACATTTATGAGCATTTATTATATATCTAAGACCTTAAAATTCTTATAACAACTACAAACAGATAATTCATTAGCTACCCCGTCCAAATGCCTCACTTTCTCAAAACAATGTCCAACATCATACTGTGTACGGTTCTGGGCACCACAGTTCCAGAAGGATACTGACAAGCTGGAACGGGTCCAGAGGAGGGCAACCAAAATGGTCCAAGGCCTGGAAACGATGCTTTATGAGGAACGGCTTAGGGAGCTGGGTATGTTTAGCCTGGAGAAGAGAAGGTTAAGGGGGGATATGATTGTTGTTGTTGTTCAGTCGTTCAGTCGTGTCCGACTCTTCGTGACCCCATGGACCAGAGCACGCCAGGCACGCCTATCCTTCACTGCCTCTCGCAGTTTGGCCAAACTCATGCCAGTCGTGGGGATATGATAGCCATGTTCAAATATATAAAAGGATGTCATATAGAGGAGGGAGAAAGGTTGTTTTCTGCTGCTCCAGAGAAGCGGACACGGGGCAATGGATTCAAACTGCAAGAAAGAAGATTCCACCTAAACATTAGGAAGAACTTCCTGACAGTGAGAGCTGTTCGACAGTGGAATTTGCTGCCAAGGAGTGTGGTGGAGTCTCCTTCTTTGGAGGTCTTTAAGCAGAGGCTTGACAGCCACCTGTCAGGAATGCTTTGATGGTGTTTCCTGCTTGGCAGGGGGCTGGACTGGATGGCCCTTGGGGTCTCTTCCAACTCTATGATTCTCTGATTCTATGAATCCCTAACCGATGGCAAATATTCCTTTTAAAAATTCTAGTGTGGATTTCTCCCAGTAAACGCATTCTTGACTGCGGTTTTATTGTACACATTTCGGGCAGCTGTTTCCTCCACTGTTTTCGTAAACGCGGACAATGATTTGTAGGCTGTCAGGGTAGAGAACCCACAATTGAGGCGAACCCAAATCCAGCTGCTGGGTTTTCCACGAGGCACGATGCTGTTGTAAGAATTTTAAGGTATTTTATTTATATATAATAATTGTTATTAATGTACCAAAACAAATAAGGCCACATGTCTGAAAAACAGACACAGGAAGACAGGCCTCACTCCATTCTGACTCCCAACTGACCAAGTATTTCTTTGTCTCAGGAACAAAGGGGGGGGGGTTGCCCCTCCAGCTACTCAGCAGCCCCCTGCCTGAGTGATAATCTCTGGCATCCTGATACCTGAGTGTCAGACAAAAAGGTGTGATTAACTTGGCTGGGATATAGGGAAATGTAATTATCTTTTGTTTCACTTGCTGGGTTTTTGGTGGAGGGCAAGAGGAGACATGGGGGCAGGGTCCAAGATGCTCAGATCACTGCTAACAGACCCTCCCAATTTGTGATGTATGTATGATGTATGGAGGGGTGGTCTTGAGCTGGAGGGGGGCAATTTCAAAAGTCTATATAGGAGCTTGTGCGCCTTTGTTCATGGTCTTTTGCTTGCAAGACACCCTGCTGCAGCAGTTTTCTAATAAAGGGCTACCACCTTGCTTTGGGAGATTCTGTATCGTCTCTATTTGTTCTTAGGTGCTCTTGACAGGAGGGGAACCCTGCTGAGGCTCTCCCTCGGGTTCGTGGACTCCCTTCTGGGGCCGAACCTAATTTTTATTACAATGCTCTACTGCTCTCTAGAGAGGCGGTGTCTCAAAATCTGTGGCCCAGCAGTGGTTTAGGCCATGTTGCGCCAAGCGCTGGGTCTTGATGCAAGTCCAGGAATCGGACTCCAGAGGGGGCCAGTGGTCCAGTTTATCACTTTGTTGTTGTTCAGTCGTGTCCGACTCTTCGTGACCCCATGGACCAGAGCACGCCAGGCACGCCTATCCTTCACTGCCTCTTGCAGTTTGGCCAAACTCATGTTAGTAGCTTCGAGAACACTGTCCCACCATCTCATCCTCTGTCGTCCCCTTCTCCTTGTGCCCTCCATCTTTCCCAACATCAGGGTCTTTTCTAGGGAGTCTTCTCTTCTCATGAGGTGGCCAAAGTACTGGAGCCTCAGCTTCAGGATCTGTCCTTCCAGTGAGCACTCAGGGCTGATTTCTTTGAGAATGGATAGGTTTGATCTTCTTGCAGTCCATGGGACTCTCAAGAGTCTCCTCCATCACTAAGGCTCTTGAGCAGCTGAGAGGCAGCGCTGAACCCATGGCAGGGAGAGGAAGGCAAAAGCAGCCCCTCTGGACACATTTTTAATAACAATAATAATCATAAAAATCATAATTTATACCCCGCCCATCTGGCTGGGTTTCCCCTGCCACTCTGGGCGGCTTCCAGCAAAATATTAAAATACAATAGGCCTTCCTTCAGATATTAAAAGCTTCCCTAAACAGGGCTGCCTTCAGATGTCTTGTAAAAGCCAGATAGTTGTTTATTTCCTTGATGGGAGGGCGTTCCACAGGCCTGGCGCCACCACCGAGAAGGCCCTCTGCCTAGTTCTCTGTAACCTCACTTCTCGCAGTGAGGGAACCGCCAGAAGGCTCTCAGAGCTGGATCTCAGTGTCCGGGCAGAACGATGGGGATGGAGACGCTCCTTCAGGTATACAGGACCGAGGCCATTTAGGGCTTTAAAGGTCAGCACCAACACTTTGAATTGTGCTTGGAAACGTACTGGGAGCCCATGTAGGTCTTTCGGGACTGGTGTTATGTGGTCTCGGTGGCCGCTCCCAGTCACCAGTCTAGCTGCCGCATTCTGGATTAGTTGTGGATTCACTGGTGCTCATGAGGCAATGGGCGAGTCTTTCTGTTACGGTGCAATCCTGCTTCCCACAGCTGGGCTAGATTGGCCTGATGATCCAGCACTGCAAGCTCTTATCTCAGTACCACCCCTCATTCCCCCCCCCCCCCGTAATTGCACCTTTGATGGTGTATTTGCCTGGGATTTGGTCCATATCCGTCACGGATGCTTTAGCTGCGATGTCTGCATTGTGCTGGCGGGGTGGGCTAGATGACATTTGGGGTTCCCTCCGAACTCTACACATCTATGATGCTGCAACCCTGTCCTTGAGAAATAAGCCCCATCCAACAAATGGGACTTACTTTTGAGTAGGAGTGGATGCTGCTGTTAAAGGATGCCTGTTTTCCTTAAGCCAATAAATAATAATAATAATAATAATAATAATAATAATAATAATAATAATAATATAACAGTGCACCATCAAGACCATTTTCCCAAACGGAGATGGGGAGCGCCCCCAGTTCAGCTGGCCCTAAAAGAGGAGAAAACTTGTGCTATACAGAGTCATAGAACCATGGAGTTGGAAAGGACCCCAGGGATCATCTAGTCCAACCCCCGGCCAGGCAGGAATAGGCAGCTGTCCCTTCGGGGGATCAAACCTGCCACCTCGATGTTATCAGCACCGGCACGCTCTAACCAACGGAGTGCAGTGCAAGAGAGAGGGGGGGGGAAACCCCAGTTCCTCCAAGGTGCCTTGCTGCCCTGGGTGCAAAAGGCGCTCTCTTTCCCGGGAAGCCGAGCCTTTCCTCCGCCCCTCCCGCAGGGAAGGGAGAAAGGGAAGGAGGGAAGAGGAGGAGGAGGAGGAGCGGAGCCCGCGCGCGAAGGAGGAGCAGCGGCGGCGGCGGCGGCGGAGCAAGCGCCTCGCCTGCACTACTCCTCTGCCCTCCTCTGGCGGCTTTCCTTTCTTTGCGCGTCTCCGCCGGGGAGGAAAAAGAAGGGGGAAGGCGTCCGTGGCGGCAGCGTCCGGCCAGCTCTTCGCCCGCCGGCTTGGAAGGAAGGAAAGAAGGCAGGCAGGCAGGAGGGCCGGCCGGGGAGGCGCTTGGCCGGCGGCGTGCGCTTCGTCCCCCCCAGCCCAGGCGCCGCCTCCGCCGGCCGAGAGCGCAAGGAGGCGCCGGGGAAGGAGTCGGCGCGGCGGTAAGTGGACCTCCTCGGGCTGGGAGCGGTGGGGTTGTTCTCCTTTGCAGGCAGGCATCCAACGGGGGGAGCTCCCCACCCGCGCCCGCTCCATCTCGCCTTTTGGGGAAGCGTTCCCCGTTGGCTTTCTGCCTGCCTCGGGGAAAGTCAACGGGCTGGGGGGAGCTTCTAACACGGCTCCCGTTCTTCCTCATTTGGAGAAGCTCTCCCCCACCCGCTCGTGCAAAGCAGCAGGCAGACATTCAACAGGGAAAGCTTATTCAAGAGACCAATAGGAGCAGCGGGGGACGGGGGGACGGGACGGACTCCCCCTGTTGAGTTTCTGCGAGGCAGGCAGAAAGCCAAGAGGGGAAGTTTTCCCACCCCCTACTCGCGTTTGTCATTCAGAGAAACTTCCCCTGTTGAATTTCTTGGAGCTGATCCTTTTCCGCACCCCCCCCCCCTGCTAGTGACCCGCTGGTGAAATGGATGCAGGAGCCAAAACAAGGATTAAGCACGGATGAGGTTATGATTGTTCCGTCTGTTTTATATACATTATAAAATGAAAGTTTCTTGGGACCACAGAATTTCAGAGCTGGGAGGGGACCCCCAAGGGTCATCTAATCCAACCCCCCTGCAAAAGGGGGGAGGAGGAACAGCTCGTAAACCAGCCCTCCCCATCCTGGCGCCCTCCAGCCATTTGCAAGTACAACTCCCAGGAAATCCCCGCTAGCACACCAGTGGGACTTGTGGTCCGAAACAGGAGGCTCAGAGGCTACGAAACAAGCCCAGGGTGTGACATTTCTGCAAAGTGGGCTTCTTAATATTTTTGCTGTGGGAGAGAGAAGGTGTCACTTCAGAAAAGCGAAGCCGGGAACATTATTGGTTGCAGAACTTAACAGCACTGCGGTTGCCTTTATTTTGCATGTCCAGTATTTGAGCTTTGCTTGGAAATAAACCTCTGTTTGCATTTCCCCAGACCCTCTCAGTACGCAGAAGCAAGCCTCGCAGAATTCAATAGCCCCAGTTTTGCTTGCGGCCGAGAGACCTATGCAAAATTCCTTTCTTGCTTCTTGCTGGAATGCACAAATAACTCTGGTTTTAAAGTATAAATGCATACGAAATGGTTTGCAATGGGGGAGATGGGCGGGAGAGATTTTAAATAGGTCTCGGAGCCGCTTCCAGCTACAGAGGGGGAAATCCTTTTAAGTGCATGTAATTGGGTCTCGGGTGCTCTGGGGGGCTTGCAAATGTGTGCTGCTGCTTATAGAATCGGAGAACTGTAGACCTGAAGGGGACCCCCAGGGGTCATCTAGTCCAGCCCTGTGCAATGCAGGAATCTCAACGAAAACACCAGGGGTGGCCAGGTGGCCAGGGGGGTTTCCCACGGTGAGTGTGGGAAGGGAATTTCCCCATTGCTAGCTTTGCTCTTGTTGAGGTTTTTTTTTTTAATATTTGCATACTGGAGCAGCATTGTGATCTGAGGGACTGCTTTGCAGGATTGTTTTGTCAGACATCACGGGGTGCTCTTGATCTTGGGGCAGAAAAACGTCCTGGGTTAGCCATGCAAAGTGGTGCAACTCTACCTTCACTGGAATATTTCTAGTTACACGGAGGTAGCCGTGTTGGTCTGCCATAGTCATAGTTTCAGTGTATCTGAAGAAGTGTGCATGCACATGAAAGCTCATTCCTGGTCTCTAAGGTGCTACAGGAAGGAATATTTTTATTTATTTTTATTTTTTGTTTTGTTTTGGAATATTTCTGTTACTTTGTGTGATTTCAGTATTTGTTGACACCTGCTTCTCTCTTTATGCCTGGGGGTTTTCCTCCAAGCATGTTTCTAAAGACATGAGGACTAGCAACTTGCTCTTCTAAAACAAAACAAACAACAAAAAAAACCCTACATTTTTGGAATGCTGATTGTAGAGGTAGACATCTAATGGCTGCAGGTGAATTTGTGAACCCTTTAGACCAGGGGTCCCCAAACTAAGGCCTTGGGGCCGGATGTGGCTTAATCACCTTCTAAATCTGGCCCACGGACGGTCTGGGATTCAGTGTGTTTTTACATGAGTAGAATGTGTCCTTTTTTAAATGCATCTCTGGGCTATTTGTGGGGCCTGCCTGGTGTTTTTACAGGAGTAGAATGTGTGCTTTTATTTCAAATGCATCTCTGGGTTATTCATGGGGCATAGGAATTCATTCATTTCCCCCCCCCCAAATATAGTCCGGCCCCCCACAAGGTCTGAGGGACAGTGGACCGGCCCCCTACCGGAAAAGTTTGCTGACCCCTGCTTTAGACTGCAATCTGATTTTTTTATTATTATTATTATTAATTATTAAATTTGTATACTGGCCTTCATCTGTAGATCTCAGGGTAGTTCACAGCATAAAATTACAAGACAAGAACACAAACACTTATTAAGCAGACTTCTGAGCTCATTGGGGGCTATGACACTGTGTTAAAGGTTTTAACCCCTGAGTAAAAGCTGCCTCTTTCTTGGTCATCTGACCTGATAGCAGGTGTGTAGGACCACAGAAAGCAGCCTTGAAATGCGTAGGCTGTTGGGTTGGATTGGAAAAGCCAAGGCAATTCTGGGCTGCATCAATAGGAGTATAGCATCTAGGTCAAGGGAAGTAATAGTACCACTGTATTCCGCTCTGGTCAGACCTCACCTGGAATACTGTGTCCAGTTCTGGGCACCACAGTTCAAGAAGGATACTGACAAGCTGGAATGCTTGAGGGTATCCTGATCAAGTTTGCAGATGACACCAAATTAGGAGGGGTGGCTAATACCCCAGAGGACAGGATCACACTTCAAAATGACCTTAACAGACTAGAGAACTGGGCCAAAGCAAACAAGATGAATTTTAACAGGGAGAAATGTAAAATACTACACTTGGGCAAAAAAAATGAAAGGCACAAATACAGGATGGGTGACACCTGGCTTGAGAGCAGTACATGTGAAACGGATCTAGGAGTCTTGGTAGACCATAAACTTGACATGAGTCAACAGTGTGATGCAGCAGCTAAAAAAGCCAATGCAATTCTGGGCTGCCTCAATAGGAGTATAGCATCTAGATCAAGGGAAAGAATAGTACCACTGTATTCTGCTCTGGTCAGACCTCACCTGGAATACTGTGTCCAGTTCTGGGCACCACAGTTCAAGAAGGATACTGACAAGCTGGAACGTGTCCAGAGGAGGGCAACCAAAATGGTCCAAGGCCTGGAAACGATGCCTTATGAGGAACGGCTTAGGGAGCTGGGTATGTTTAGCCTGGAGAAGAGAAGGTTAAGGGGTGATATGATAGCCATGTTCAAATATATAAAAGGATGTCATATAGAGGAGGGAGAAAGGTTGTTTCCTGCTGCTCCAGAGAACCGGACACGGGGCAATGGATTCAAACTACAAGAAAGAAGATTCCACCTAAACATTAGGAAGAACTTCCTGACAGTGAGAGATGTTGGACAGTGGAATTTGCTGCCAAGGAGTGTGGTGGAGTCTCCTTCTTTGGAGGTCTTTAAGCGGAGGCTTGACAGCCATCTGTCAGGAATGCTTTGATGGTGTTTCCTGCTTGGCAGGGGGTTGGACTGGATGGCCCTTGGGGTCTCTTCCAACTCTAGGATTCTATCATTCTATTTTAGTTGGCATTGAGTGCTATGGGACTCTCCAGGATTTTAACCTGAGGACATTCCCCTCTTTACCTGGAGATGCCAGGAATTGACCCTGGGACACCAGAAGAACCTGCTGGACCATGCGAGTGGCCCATCTATTCCAGCATCCTGTTCTCACAGGGGCCCAAGTGGGATCCAAACCCAAGAGCCTTCTCCCCTCCTGCGGTTTCCAAGCGACTAGTATTCAGAAGCATTGATGCCTGTGACTAGGAAATCAGAGCTTAGCCGTCATGGCCAGTTGCCACCAATAGCTTTATCCTCCTCCATCGATTTATTTGCCCAATCCTTTCTGAAAGCCCATCTGGCTCGGCAGTCTGCTGCTGCATCCAGTGGCAGGGAGTTCCGTAGTTTTAACTTCTGCATGCGTGCAGCAGGTTCTCTGCCGCTGAGCCGCAGTCCTTGCCGAAGTCTGCCGGCGGCTCAGATTTGCTAAAGCCGGGGAATTTTTACGTGCTCCGCTCAGGGCGCAGCTGGCATGCCTTTCCGAGAGAGCCACGCTGGTAAAACCCAGAGCCCGTAGGAGCAGGAGGAGACGGAGGCGGGCTTTGGCATGTCTGCGAGGTAGCCGAGGGGGAACGAGGCCTGCCTGCGGAGCCGCCAGCCGGTGCGGGAGCCAAGACTCGCGCCGGGTCCTGAGATGCAAGCCTTTGCTTGCGTGCCGCAGCTGTTCCTGGCAGCGGTGCCAAAGGAGAGGTGTACAGCTCCGGGCTGGTACGCTTGGAAGCTGCATCCCTGAGGCTTCCGGTTGGTGCCGTGCACACAAATCGAGGCTTGCCCTCCAGCCTCCCCTTTTGCAGCTGGGAAAACAGTGCAGCTCTGACAACCTCGCAGAGTGCATATCTGGGGTTCGAGGGACGATGCTCCCAATTTCTGGGCAGTTTTAAGAATTCAGCAGCAAGTCTGGGATGGAGAGAAATTCCATGTCATTTTGCTGCTGCTGCTGTTGTTGTTGTTGTACCGGGATTTTTTATTTATTTATTTTATCTCTGGCTGTAGAGTCCAAAAAAATAAATAAATAAATAAAAAATTCCTTCCAGTAATACCTTAGAGATCTAAGGTGATACTGGAAGGATTTTTATTTTTATTTTTTATTTTGTTTGGACTATGGCAGACCAACACGGCTACCTACCTGTAACTGTAGAGTCCAAAGTTACGGCTTCCTTGCTTCCGCAGCCTGCCCTTCTTGGCTTCCTGAAAAAATAACTGATAAAAGTCACGTGGCCCTTGAAAGATGAATGGATGTGTTGTGGCGCCGAGGGCTCTGTCAGATTTGGGAAGCTCTTACAGGGGCCCCCAAACTCTCTGCTAAGTCTGACTCTCCCTCCTCTAAAGGCTGAAAACAAAGGGTCGCTCTGACGTTCAGGGAGGCTGAGCTTCTGATCCTGGCCCCCCCCCCCCCCCGCAGATAGAAGGCTGGATGTGGCCCTTTGCTTGAGCTTCTCTACAGAGAGAGCTGGGAATCTGTGCCCAGCCCAGGAGAAGCTAAGCAGGGCACCCTCACCCAGTCCGGAGAGCGTGGAGAAAAGGCTCTTTGTCTGCCCGAAGAATAGGCCAGAAATTCCCCTGACATTCAGACCTTCCCACAAACATTTCTGCTCCTGCTTATGAGGCTGAGGGGGACCTGGCTTCTCCCTGGCAAAGCGCGCAGTCAGCAGGGACGGATCGGTGCCAGGTTTTGCTTTGATTTCCAGGAAGCCATCACCCCCTTGCCGCCGGCTGCCAGGTGAGTTGTTCCCTGTAGCCCAGGCTAAACATCCTCGTCTTCGCCCTGTCTGTCTCACGTTGTTGGGATGATTGAAGGGGGCTCGGAAGTGGGGTTTTCTCTCCCCCCCCATCCCCACCCTCCAGGGCCCCTTTATAGAACAATAAAGAGCCTGAAAGGTACTAGGGAGAGGCCAAAGAGAGCTGGCTGGGGCTGCCCCCCCCCCCCCGCGTGGGTTTGGGGTGCCCATGGAGGCGGCAAGGGTTTCAGAAATCCGACCGACCCCCATCAGGTCTCCTGCACAAGCTCGGTGAAAATGGTGTGTGTGTGTGTGCGCGCCCACGCATGTCCCCCGCTCCTGTGTTTTGCGTTTCCTCCTCTTCCTCCTCCCTTTGAACATTTATTGCGTTCTCTTTTATGAATCGGGATGAATCGGGGTCTGTTCCCCTTGCCAGACCGGGAAGGTCGGAGAATAGAGCACCCTTTCTGATCGGGCTCGGCTGTGCTTCCTTCGTTTTGCTCGTTAAGGAAGTCCCCTCTCGCCTTATCTTTTCATATTTAATAGCTTAACCCGCTCAATTTGGCCTTCTGGTTTACGAGCAACTTTGTTGCGCAGTGGTTTGATTACGCGATTGGTTTTACGGGATAGAGGGAGATTCCCTGCGCCGTTTGTTCGTTCGGATTCTGACAGTTCGGTTTGGATCGGTGACGTGCGCCTGTCCACCTTGTGAGGGCATTTTCACAAGGTGACACTTAAAGCCCCTCGGCTTCCAAGGCCGGCTCCAGGAATCTGGCAAAGGTGGGGTTGGGGAAAACGATTTAAGCTCGCAGAATAAAAGAGAAAATGAGGGTTGCACCAGTCATTTGAGGAACTGCAGGAGGAGGCGAAAGAAGCCAAGTGGAAACAGGAAAGCTTGCAATGTTTCGGGTTAGAGAAAAGGTGAGAAAGAAGTGGAAATCATGTGCGGCCTGGAGGAAGTGGCCAGAGAACAGTTTTTCTCTCTCTCTCTCATATATATATATATATGTAACGTCGGAAGATGCAGAACAGATAAAATACAATAATGGGTTTCTTCCTGCGGCACCATAATTAAACTATGGAACAGGAGGCAGTGATGAGCACCGACTTGTAGGGTTTTAAAAGGACTGCGCAAACTCATGGATAGCCTTGGCATAATTAGCACCGCAGTTAACATTCACTAAGTCTTTCTTCAAGAGGAAGTTTGCACCTGCCGCACGTTGTGCCTGAAGTCCATTGCAACTTGAGTGTGCCATATTAATCATAGAATCATAGAATCCCAGAGTTGGAAGAGACCCTAAGGGCCATCCAGTCCAACCCCCTGCCAAGCAGGAAACACCATCAAAGCATTCCTGACAGAAGGCTGTCAAGCCTCCGCTTAAAGACCTCCAAAGAAGGAGACTCCACCACACTCCTTGGCAGCAAATTCCACTGTCCAACAGCTCTTACTGTCAGGAAGTTCTTCCTAATGTTTAGGTGGAATCTTCTTTCTTGTAGTTTGAATCCATTGCTCCATGTCCGCTTCTCTGGAGCAGCAGAAAACAACCTTTCTCCCTCCTCTACATGACATTCTTTGATATATTTGAACATGGCTATCCTATCCCCCCTTAACCTTCTCTTCTCCAGGCTAAACATACCCAGCTCCTTAAGCCGTTCCTCATAAGGCATCGTTTCCAGGCCTTTAAACATTTTGGTTGCCCTCCTCTGGACACGTTCCAGCTTGTCAGTATCCTTCTTGAACTGTGGTGCCCAGAACTGGACACAGTATTCCAGGTGAGGTCTGACCAGAGCCGAGCTCCAGTGTGGTGTGGTGGTTAAGAGTGGTAGACTCGTAATCTGGGGAACCGGGTTCGCATCTCCGCTCCTCCGCATGCTGCTGCTGGGTGACCTTGGGCTAGTCACACTTCTCTGAAGTCTCTCAGCCCCACTCACCTCACAGAGCGTTTGTTGTGGGGGAGGAAGGGAAAGGAGAATGTGAGCCGCTTTGAGACTCCTTCGGGTAGTGATAAAGCGGGATATCAGATCCAAAGTCGTCTTCTACTTCTCCTCTCCTTATCCTCCGGCACCCTCCCAGGGTGAACGCCACATTTCCCCCTCTCTCTGTTGGAATGCGCGGCTTGTCAAAGTAGATGTGGGGGACCTCTATGAGTGGGTCTAGGGGCAATTGCCCCCATTTCCCTCACCTTAAAAAAAAAAGGAATCGCATCCTTTTCTCCCTTAGGGTTTATCTAGTAGGTTTCAGCCCAAGCCAAGATATTTTGCCGCCTGAGGCAGAGGAGGAAATCCTTGCTCCCCATCAGCTGTTTCCTTCTCAAGGTGGCTCACGTCATTTTGGTACCCGAATGAGGGTTGCACCAGTCATTTGAGGAACTGCAGGAGTTTCCTGCAATGACAAACCTAGACAGCATCTTAAAAAGCAAGGACATCACCTTGCCGACAAAGGTCCGTATAGTTAAAGCTATGGTTTTCCCAGTAGTAATGTACGGAAGTGAGAGCTGGACCATAAAGAAGGCTGATCGCCGAAGAATTGATGCTTTTGAATTATGGTGCTGGAGGAGACTCTTGAGAGTCCCATGGACTGCAAGAAGATCAAACTTATCCATTCTTAAAGAAATCAGCCCTGAGTGCTCACTAGAAGGACAGATCCTGAAGCTGAGGCTCCAGTACTTTGGCCACCTCATGAGAAGAGAAGACTCCCTGGAAAAGACCCTCATGTTGGGAAAGATGGAGGGCACAAGGAGAAGGGGACGACAGAGGATGAGATGGTTGGACAGTGTTCTCGAAGCGACTAACATGAGTTTGGCCAAACTGCGGGAGGCAGTGGAGGATAGGCGTGCCTGGCGTGCTCTGGTCCATGTGGTCACGAAGAGTTGGACACGACTGAACGACTGAACAACAACAGGAGTTTCCCAACTAAACCCAATCAAAAATAAAATAAAATAACTAAAAAAAAAAATGAAAGTGGTTAACTATTTCCTGCCCTGTTTCCTTTTGCCCTAATGGTAGGGCCGGCCCATAATCATCTGGCTGCCGCAGCCACTGGGTCGCACCTTCTCTGCCTCCTTCCAGCAACTCCTGCAGCCCAAGTGGTGCCAAATGTCATGCTCTGCTTTCCTTTGGACCCCATCAGCGAGATTGAGGGGGGGGGGGGCGTCTTGTCGTCCGGCCAGCCCAGGACCCCTGACAAACTGCCCAGGCTTGCAGGTCACTTCAGTGCTGCTGACACAGCAGAAACAACACGGGAGGCACCAGTCCCGAGCTGCCGGCCTCTGCAGCCACAGCGGGCGCTGCGATCCTCCAACAGTTTGACGTCACCCTCCGAGGCACGCTCCATTGTCTCTCGAGACAAGTTGTGCCGATTCTGCGGATTAAAGTGGGTAAGGCGATCTGGCAGGTAGACTAGTCTCAGGCTGTGGAGGGCTTTACAGTGGCACCTCTAAGTCGTTCCAGAGGTCCGTTCTTAACCTGAAACTGTTCTTAACCTGAAGCACCAATTTAGCTAATGGGACCTCCCGCTGCCGCTGTGCCGCCAGAGAACGATTTCCGTTCTTATCCTCAAGCAAAGTTCTTAACCTGAAGCGTTATTTCTGGGTTAGCGGAGTCTGTATCCTGAAGCGTATGTAACCCGAGGTACCACTGTATTTATTAAGTCTTAATACCTTGAGTTTAAGGGATGTGGGTGGCACTGTGGGTTAAACCACAGAGCCTAGGGCTTGCCGATCAGAAGGTTGGCGGTTCGAATCCCCGCATTGATGGGGTGAGCTCCCATTGCTCGGTCCCAGCTCCTGCCCACCTAGCAGTTCAAAAGCTCGCCAAAAAGTGCAAGTAGATAAATAGGTACCGCTCCGGGGGGAAGGTAAACGGCGTTTCCGTGCGCTACTCTGGTTCGCCAGAAGCGGCTTGGTCATGCTGGCCACATGGCCCGGAAGTTGTGCGCCGGCTCCCTCGGCCAATAACGCGAGATGAGCGCCGCAACCGCAGAGTCGGACACGACTGGACCTAACGGTCAGGGGTCCCTTTACCTTTTACTTTACCTTGGCCTGGTTGCAAGGGAGGTCTTCCGAGAGAGGAAGACGGAGCTTCAGGGAGAGAAGTGCCAGCGTTATTTGGGGTGCAGGTCAGGGCCTGGTCAAAGGAAGCTGGAACGGTGCCCATAGGCGGTGATCAGGGGGGCGCAGAGCCAGGGATTTCTCAGAAGCCACAGGGACATCCATGCCCGCTGTACATGTATTTATAGCGAACGAGGGCGGAGGCTGGACTTCCGCACGTCGCAGGGTGAGGTGGAGGGCAGGGGATTTGAGAGGGCAGAGCGGACCGATTCGGGGTGGGTTGAGGAATCCATACTATGTACGGTTCCGGTCGCCTCCACTCAAAAAGGATATTGGAAATGGTTCAGAAAAGGTAGAGCTTCAGATATTCCTGGACATTACCGGGATGTCATAGGCGGAATTGACGTCCGGGTGGGTGGGTGGGATTTCCGAAAGACTGTGGTTTTTTTTTTTTTTTTTGGTGTTACAGTAAAAAGAACTAAACAACTTTGGGAATAAGGAAGGAAAGGTTGCAGCGCTTGGGACTTTCAGAGACGCTCATAAAAATTCGCATGGCGCAGAGAAAGGACTTCTTCACGCAGTGCATAGTTGAAACCGGGGAACTCCCCGCCACAGGAGGCAGAGATGGCCACCAACTTGGATGTCTTTAGGAGAGGATTAGGCAAATTCAAGGAGGAGGAGAGAGCTACGGAGGCTTCTTCTCTGCCTACAGAGTCAGAGGCATCGATTCTTCCCAGCATCAACGTACCCGTTGGCCCCCGTTTGCCTTTTGAGACTTTGTTATGAGGTTAAAATAACAAACCAATAGGGATTCTGAAATAAAGAGAGAGAGAAAGGGGGAGGAGAATGAAAAACAACAACCAGGGTTCACAGCCTCGTAAAATAACGAGCTTTCTCAAGTGACTAATGATTGAATTGGATGCCACAACAAGAACCGACTTGATGCGCAGGGAGTGCAAAACAAGTGAGACGAACGCTTTAAATATTTGGCTCCCCCGAAGTCGGGTTTATTCCTGTTTCTGAGAAATTAACAGCATCTTCAGGGTGCAGCAAGGCCAGGGGATGTCCTGATGAAATATGACTTTTTAGGTTTTTTTTTTTTTAAATGCCCCCCCTTCACCAAACAAAGAGGACCTCCCTGCACAGAGAGAAATAGCAGGTCAGGGAGGCAAAGCAAAACCAGGGAGACATGCAGGTCCATAAAACCGAGGGGATTAAGAGGTCCAAGTGGAAATTTACTGCTGGGAATTCTCAAGCGGGCTGCATGCCAAGCGGTAAATGGGGCAGCAAGAACAACTCACAAGACACAGCAGGGAGATGGGGGGCGGGGGCTGGGGTGGGGGGAGAAGAAGCAGAATTCTTTCCACTGCGCTCTCCCGCCGTCCTCTCCCCGGGAATTGGAGCAGGAGGGGGGCAAATGGAAGGAAGGGGGAGGCGTGGATGGGTGCCGTTGTTTGGAGACGGGTTTGCACAGTTGGGGGAGACTTATTGGGGGTGGGTGGCAGAGGAGGAGTCCTGGCAGCTGTGACTGTATGCCCACAAAGTTCCCCGAAAGAAGAGGCTCAGGGAGGGAAGCAGGGGAATCGTAGGGTTGTAGAGTTGGAAGGGTTCCCCGGGGGTCATCTAGACCAACCCGCCCCGTGCCCCGCAATGCAGGAATCTCAGCTAAAGCACCCCTGACGGATGGCCGCCCGATCTCTGCTTAGAAACCTCCAAGGAAGGAGAGTCCACAGCCTTCCGTCTTGCAGTCAGTCTGCTCTGCTCTTCCTGATGTTTAGTCGGAATCTTCTTTCTTGAAACGTGAAGCGGCGGGTTCGAGTCCTACCCTGCAGAGCAGGAGAAATCAAGCGCGATCCCTCTTCCGTGCGGCAGCCCTTGAGGGACTTGAAGGTGGCTGTCATATCTCCTCTGTCGTGTCTCCTAAATGGCGGGCGAGTGGTTATATCAATGTGGATATTTCTCCCCTGCTTAAATACGCTGCATCACTAAGTGGTTCAGGTCATACTAAAACACAGCAAGATTTTTATTTTGATATTTGGGGTGTGTATGTGCAGCGTTAAAAACCCAAAACACAAAGAGATGCATCCGTAACCCTTTCTGTGCTGCAAATCCCAGGGGCTTCGAAGTGGAGGTTTGCCCCATTGACCTCCAGCTTCAAGGGCAGAGGTCGGGGGTCAGCTCTGGACCCCTGCCTTCCAGCTTTTTCCTTCTCTGTCAATATTCCTATCCCCCTCCTCATCTTGGAAGGTTTGTTCTGGCTGCTGAAAAGAAAGAGAGGCAGAGGGAGAGACAAAATGAAAACAACAGCAGCGAAACAAAAATTCCGGGATGTTGTGCCAAAGTGGACCTTAATTCTGCAAAGGAAGCGAATTGGCATATCTGCTGTTGTTTGCAAGGAGGCTAAGCAGAATACCGAATTTCCTTCGGGTGCCGGACATTGCCCCGCAAGATGCCAACCCTGTCTGTGCTGCCGTAATCCTGTTTTATTGACCTGGTTTTTCCCTCCCCCCCCCTTGCTCTTGGGTCAAAAGGGCTGCCAGAGTGACTTACGGAAAAAAAAACAAAACCCCACTGGCTTATCTAAAAGGCACAACACAAAAGGAAAAAGGAACTGGGAGGGAGGAGGAAAAAAACTCAGGCAAACTTTATTTAACAAAGACCTCTGCAGTTTTCAGGAGGAGGGATTCTGTGCTCAGTGCTGGGTAATGGCACTTCCCCCGTGGAATTATGGGATGCCAGCAGAATCTGGGCAGGGCTTTAAGAGCAGAAATGTTGCCAGTAGGTGGTGACCGACTGCAAGTGCACCATCTAATTTTTTTTGCTCCATATACTTGAAGCGCTGAAAATGTGTCACACTGGACTTTGTCCTTATTTTACTTCATTTTGTCCACTCAGACGTCCTTCCCGTGAGGGATAGTAGACCGAGCATCTTGCTCTCTGGACTCCTAAGAATTTGAACCCAGGTCTCGGTTCACTGGCTTAGTGGAATCTCTGTATACCAACATCCCACACAACGATGGTTTACAAGCTATAAGGAACACCATTTCAGATAAAACCACAGCAGACTTTACTACGAAACTCTGTCATTTTGTCCTTACCCACAACAACTTCAAATTTGGTGAGGACCTGTTCCTTCAGATCAACGGCACAGCAATGGGCACCCGCATGGCCCCACAGTATGCCAACATCTTCATGGCAGATTTAGAACAACGTTTCCTAAACTCCTACCCACTCAAACCTCTCTTGTACCTGCGTTACATTGATGATATTTTTATTATCTGGACACATGGTCAACAGACCCTGGACACCTTCCACAAGACATTCAATGACTTTCACCCCACCATCAACCTAACTATGAACCAATCTATGGAAGAAATACACTTTTTGGACACTACTATAAAAATACAGGATGGACACATAGACACCACCTTATACCGCAAACCAACTGACCGACAAACATATCTACATGCTTCTAGCTACCATCCCAAACATACCAAACAATCCATTGTATATAGCCAGGCCCTACGTTACAGCCGCATCTGTTCCAACTCTACAGACAGAGACTCTCACCTAAGAGATCTACAGCAAACCTTTTTAGAACTAAAATATCCACCTGATGAAGTTAAACAACAGATCGACAGAGCCAGACTGATACCCAGAGAGAACTTGCTGCAAGACAGACCCAAAAAAGAAAATAACAGAACACCACTAGTCATCACATACAGCTCCCAAGTTAAAACAGTACAACGCATCATCAGAGATCTACAACCTCTCCTAGACAATGACAGTTCTCTTTCTCAAGCTCTGGGAGGAAGACCCTTCATCGCCTACAAACAGCCACCCAATCTCAAACAGCTCCTCACCCACAATAATACAAAAACAGGACTCAACATGGACACTGGTACCAGAGCTTGCAATAAACCCAGATGCCAACTTTGCTGCCACATAAACCCGGATAACACCATTACTGGTCCCAACAACATCAAACACACCATCTCAGGACTATTTAATTGCTCATCTTCCAACATTGTGTATGCAATCAAATGCCAACAGTGCCCTTCAGCTCTCTCTATTGGACAAACAGGCCAAACCCTACGCCAAAGGATAAATGGACATAAATCTGATATCAGGAATCACAAGACAGAGAAACCAGTAGGAGAACACTTCAATCTCCCAGGACATTCTATAAAAGATCTCAAAGTAGCTGTCTTAATACAAAGAAATTTCAGAAATAGACTGGAAAGAGAAGTGGCTGAATTGCAACTAATCACCAAACTTAAAACCATGGAGAAACCTGGTTTGAACAAAGACATTGGATTCTTATCTCATTATACATAACAAAGCCATCTTTAGCCATCTCACCCCTTCCCTGCAAGACTAATTGCAGCCGTTTAGAGTCGTCAACAGGTTTTCCACACTTATCAGCCTATCACCCATTCCCACCACCCTTCTGAGTAATACCCCTCCCCACTCCCCCACTATATTTAAGGATCTGGTGACTTCTGTTTCAGTGTATCTGAAGAAGTGTGCATGCACACGAAAGCTCATACCAGGAACAAACTCAGTTGGTCTCTAAGGTGCTACTAGAAAGAATTTTCGATTTAGTGGATTGAGTGACTCATAGAATCCTAGAGTTGGAAGAGACCCCAAGGGCCATCCAGTCCAACCCCCTGCCAAGCAGGAAACACCATCAAAGAAGAAGAAGAAGAAGAGTTTGGATTTGATATCCCGCTTTTCACTACCCGAAGGAGTCTCAAAGCGGCTCACATTCTCCTTTTCCTTCCTCCCCCACAACAAACACTCTGTGAGGTGAATGGGGCTGAGAGACTTCAGAGAAGTGTGACTAGCCCAAGGTCACCCAGCAGCTGCATGTGGAGGAGAGGAGACGCGAACCCGGTTCCCCAGATAATGAGTCTGCCGCTCTTAACCACTACACCACGCTGGCTCTCCGCTTAAAGACCTCCAAAGAAGGAGACTCCACCACACTCCTGGGCAGCAAATTCCACTGTCCAACAGCTCTCACTGTCAGGAAGTTCTTCCTAATGTTTAGGTGGAAACAGTATTCCAGGTGAGGTCTGACCAGAGCAGAATACAGTGGTACTATTACTTCCCTTGATCTGGATGCTATACTCCTCTTGTTGCAGCCCAGAATTGCATTGGCTTTTTTAGCTGCTGCATCACACTGTTGACTCATGTCAAGTTTGTGGTCTACCAAGACTCCTAGATCCTTTTCACATGTACTGCTCTCAAGCCAGGCGTCATCCATCCTGTAATTGTGCCTTTCATTTTTTTTGCCCAAGTGTAGTACTTTATATTTCTCCTTGTTCAAATTCATCTTGTTTGCTTTGGCCCAGTTCTCCAATCTGTTAAGGTCATTTTGAAGTGTGATCCTGTCCTCTGGGGTATTAGCCACCCCTCCCAATTTGGTGTCATCTCCAAACTTGATCAGGATGCCCTCAAGCCCATCATCCAAGTCATTGATGAAGATGTTGAATAAGACTGGGCCCAAGACAGAACCCTGTGGCACCCCACTAGTCACTTCTCTCCAGGATGAATAAAGAAGAAACACTTGTATAAGAACTGAGACCCCTTTCGGATTATTTGAGGAAAAATTGCAGTCAAATGAAATCGCAGGCGGGACTTGAAATGTAAGGAAAGGAGGAGAATGATGATGAAAGGAATGTATCGTAAGATACACGCTTTAGAGAAATATTACGTATATGGCAGCAGATGAATGATTTGAATAGAAGCATCATGGAAGCAGGGACAGGAAGTCAAAATCTCACGGCAGTATTTGTATTGAAATTGAACTAAATTTGTTAAATTTCTTGAAAACTAATTAAAAATTATGTGTGTGTTTGGAAGCTGGCCTACTGTTCACAGGTAAGTTTCACGTTCGTTGCTCCGCCTACTTTCCCTCCTGCCCCCACTGGCAATGTGGCCCCCAGAAGCTTGTATGGAAGGGAATGTGGCCCTCTGGTGGGGGGGGGGGAAGGAAATGTCTCCCCAGTTCTGTGGCAGGGCCAGGTTCCCAGGATAGGGGAAGTGGCTGTTGTGAGTCTCCCGTCTTAAAATAAATCACCGTTAACCGCAGGCTGGGTGCTGTGCCTTGACGCTGCCCACACTACTTGGCGTCACCGCTGCGTGCTTTCGTCGCGTGCCTCACGTTTTGCCCGAGTCACTGCAGGCTGGGTCTGGTTGGCGGGGCAGGCCAGGGGGTGGGCGAGAGAGGCCTCCTGACGGGAAGCCAGCGTGGCTTGGGTGACTCACAGGATGGCACGGGACCTCTCATCAATGAGTCAGCCCTTAGGGGCTGTCAGGCAGAGCGATTGCTGCGGATTGGTGCCCCGGCTGGCAGAATATCAAATAACCAGCTCCACCTCGTCTGGCTCTCTGAATGCGGGTCCCTGCGCTGTGTAGTGTTGTTGTTTTTGTTCAGTCGTTCAGTCGTGTCCGACTCTTCGTGACCCCATGGACCAGAGCATGCCAGGCACCCCTATCCTCCACTGCCTCCCGCAGTTTGGCCAAACTAATGTTAGTAGCTTCGAGAACACTGTCCAACCATCTCATCCTCTGTCGTCCCCTTCTCCTTGTGCCCTCCATCTTTCCCAACATCAGGGTCTTTTCTAGGGAGTCTTCTCTTCTCATGAGGTGGCCAAAGTACTGGAGCCTCAACTTCAGGATCTGTCCTTCCAGTGAGCACTCAGGGCTGATTTCCTTCAGGATGGATAAGTTTGATCTTCTTGCAGTCCATGGAACACTCAAGAGTCTCTTCCAGCGCCATTATTCAGAAGCATCAATTCTTCGGCGATCAGCCTTCTTGATGGTCCAGCTCTCACTTCCGTACATTACTACTGGGAAAACCATAGCTTTAACTATACGGACCTTTGTCGGCAAGGTGATGTCTTTGCTTTTTAAGATGCTGTCTAGGTTTGTCATTGCTTTTCTCCCAAGAAGCAGGCGTCTTTTAATTTCGTGAATTGGAAGACTGTGTAGTAGGTCTTCCTTAAGAACAGGAATTTCAATAGGGACAAATGTCAGGTTCTGCACAGGCGGGAAGAACCAGATGCACAAATACAGGATGGGGGACATCTGTGTTAGAAAAGAAGAAAACCCTTCTCCCTGTCCCTTTTGGGGTATCAAAGAGCCCATACAGAGTCCTTAAGTGGATTCCTTATTGGTAGGAGAAAATAACAGTGGGCAACCAGAGAATATTGAGAAGCAAAGCGGCTAGTGAGCCTGATCTTTATTAAACTCTTGCAACAGGGTCCCCACTCACCACACGCAGGAGGGAGGAGGAACCCAGAACAAGGGTGCGCAAGCCCTTATATGTTGTTGTTGTTCAGTCGTTCAGTCGTGTCCGACTCTTCGTGACCCCATGGACCAGAGCACGCTAGGCACCCCTATCCTCCACAGCAGTTTGGTCAGACTCATGTTAGTAGCTTTGAGAACAGTGTCCAACCATCTCATCCTCTGTCGTCCCCTTCTCCTTGTGCCCTCCATCTTTCCCAACACCAGGGTCTTTTCCAGGGAGTCTTCTCTTCTCATGAGGTGGCCAAAGTACTGGAGCCTCAGCTTCAGGACCTGTCCTTCCAGTGAGCACTCTGGGCTGATTTCTTTAAGGATGGATAAGTTTGATCTTCTTGCAGTCCATGGGACTCTCAAGAGTCTCCTCCAGCACCAGAATTCAAAAGCATCAATGCTTCGGCGTTCAGCCTTCTTGATGGTCCAGCTCTCACTTCCATACATCACTACTGGGAAAACCATAGCTTTAACTATACGGACCTTTGTAGAATGTGTGCTTTTATTTAAAATGCATATCTGGGTTATTTGTGGGGCATAGGAATACATTCATCCCCCCCCCAAAAAAATATAGTCCGGCCCCCACAAGGTCTGAGGGACAGTGGACCGGCCCCCTGCTGCAAATGTTTGCTGACCCCTGCCTTAGAGTAACACCAGGACTGACAGCAGTACATGTGAAAAGGATTCAGGGGTCTTGGTGGACCCTAAGCTTACCATGAGTCCACAGTGTGATGCAGCGGCAAAAAAAGCGAATGCTATTCTAGGCTGCATCAAGAGAAATATAGTATCCAGATCAAAGGAAGGAATAGTCCCACTCTATTCTGCCACCTCTGGAGTCCTGTGCCCAGTTCTGGACACAACGATTTAAGAAGGATGTTGACAAGCTGGAAGGTGTGCAGAGGAGGGCCACCAAGACAATCACCCATTATTCCACCATGCGGCACAAAACCTCCAAATAAAAACCTGGCAAACCAAAGGCCTGTATTGCCTAATAGACTTTTATAAAAATAACAAACCTGTGTCAACACAAGAAATACAGGACAAACTAGAAGCACAACACCAACTACATGCCCTCTTAAACAACCCAGCAGTAAAATCAGCAGCAACTAGACCCCTAAGAACCTTCGAAAACCTCACCCTAACGGCAAAGGGACACGGCAAAGGGATGGTATCCGCAATATGCAAAATACTACTCAAAAATCCCACAAACTCCCTAGACGCAATCAGAAAACAATGGTAGGATGAGATAGGATATTAAATCAAACCCACCCAATTGGATCAGATGTAGTCTAAACCCCCCTTTAAATCCATATCAATGAAAAGAAAAGAACTCGCCCTGAAACTAATGTACAGGTGGTACCTAACACCAAGAAAATTAGCACTAATACGCCCAGGAACCTCACCAAAATGCTGGAGAGGGTGCACCTCCACAGGCACATACCTCCACATGTGGTGGGAGTGCCCCAAAATCCAACTATTCCGGACAACAACCATACAGGAAACATGTAAGATAACCAAGCATGTGCTAGAAATCACTCCAGAATTTGTCTTACTAAACGTCTTCCAAGGGACACGGGTGGCGCTGTGGGTTAAACCAGAGAGCCTAGGGCTTGCCGATCAGAAGGTCGGCGGTTCGAATCCCCGCGGCGGGGTGAGCTCCCGCTGCTCGGTCCCTGCTCCTGCCCACCTAGCAGTTCGAAAGTGTGGGAATGTTTAGGAATGTGGATGAGTATATATTATTTATATATCTCAATCCCAGCTTGTGTGAGCAAGCTCCAAACTTAGCAGAGTTTACATTCCCTTTTAAAACACAGCAAAAAACGTTTGCGTAGGCTTGCTTAAGCCAGCTATATTCCTGGTATATTTCCCCTTGTTCCCTCTTAAAAGCAAAAAGACACAATACTGATTATAAGATATGAAAGGAGTTTACTTACAGACATCCATGAGTCACAGTACAGGCAAAAAGAGGCAGACGAACTTAGATAAATGTATTTACATGTGGTGAAGCTGATTCCATGAGGAAAGAAGCTTCACTTCTGCTTCTCTCAGCTGCAGGCTGAGAGAGCATCCTGCTTCTTCAAGAGATGAGGCAAAATGGAGAGTCTTCTTTGGGATCTTCCTCCCAGGTAAGACCACACCTACTTCTGGTTCCTGTAACTCAGTCCAGGTAAACAGGAAGTTAAGCCTGGAGGACTGAGTTACCTTCATGTCCTCTCTAGGAGTGTTGTGTTTGGCTGCTCTGTGTTTACATCCCACAAACCCCTTCTCAGACGAACACAACATACAAAAATATACAACTTTATTCAACCACCCAGAGTCCCAGCTTGACACGTAGATTCTGGAAACTCTCTCTTGGGAGGGGCTTCGTCAGGATGTCTGCAGCCATCTCATTGGTGCAGCAGTACGACAGTTCCACAAGTCCATCCTGGACTGCCTGACGTATATAATGGTACCTCACACCTATGTGTTTTGTCCTGGCAAGGAACTTTTCACTCTGTGTCAGTTTTATGCAACTCTGATTGTCCTCCAGCAAACTGACAGGTTCCTTCCTCACCAAACCAAAGTCCTTGATGAGTTCATCCAGCCAGGCAATCTCTCGGCACGATTCCGATGCAGAAATATATTCAGCTTCTGTGGAAGATAATGCTACACAGTTCTGTTTATAACTGCCCCACACAACAGGTCCATCCCCAAACATAAAAATATGACCACTTGTTGATTTATAATCAGCATTATCCCCAGCCCAATCTGCATCAGTGTACCCCACCAACTTAGGGTCACTGACAGCTGGCAACCTTAATTTACAGTTCACTGTACCCTTCAGATAACGCACCACCCTCTTCACACCAGCCCAATCATGCTCAGTGGGAGAACTCACTTTCCTGCTAAGAATCCCCACTGCATTGGCTATGTCAGGTCTACATGTGGTAACTAAATACAAAAGTTTACCAATTACCGACCTATATTCACTGTTATCTGGCAACAGCTTCGAATCCTGCTGATTCTTCAGGAAGTCTGTGGCCATGGGCGTTGCAACTGTGTTTGCATCTTGCAACTGCATGCATTCAATCAGTTCATTTATTTTCTGTCGCTGGCTGAGAAGAAATGATCCGTCCTCTTCTCTTTCCACTTGGATTCCTAGGTAGTACTTGACGTCTCCTAGTTCTTTGACTCCCACCTCTTTGCTGAGGTGTTTCACAATTTGCACATAGTCTCTGTTATTAGATGTTGCGATAATCAAGTCATCAACGAAAGCCAATATATAAGAAAATTGTCCATTACTTGACTTACTGTACAAGCACTTGTCAGCGTTTCCTTGCTTGTATCCAAGTTGCACCAGCATACTGTGCAATTTCTGATTCCAATCTCTAGCAGCCTGCCTTAATCCATAAAGTCCTTTTTCTAATTTGCAGACTAGATGAGCCTCATTCGGTTTTATAAAACCCTTAGGCTGTTTCATATAAATCTGTTCTGTAATCTCGCCATGCAAAAACGCAGTCGAAATATCGATGTGACGTACGTCCATTTGCTTAGAGGCTGCTATGCTCAAAAGCATTCTTACGCTACTGTATCTTACAGTTGGTGCAAACGTTTCATCATAATCTTCACCATATTTCTGCGAAAATCCTTGTGCTACTAGCCTTGCTTTGTAGCGTTGCACTTCCCCTTCTGACCCCTTCTTAACCTTGAAAACCCACTTGCAGCCAATGGCTTTCTTACCCGGAGGTAGTTCTGTGAGGGTCCAAGTCTTGTTTTGATGCAGTGCATCCATCTCCTCCTGCGCGGCCTTCTTCCAGAGACTGGCTTCTGCAGTTGGCATCTGCTGAATCTCTTCCCATGTGGAAGGTTCCTCTGGTGACGCCGACCCTGCAAGGTAGGACAACCTTACCGGTGGAACACCTCTGTTGGTTCTGGATGAGCGTCTGACCTCTGGTTCTGGTTCCTGAACCGCATCAGCTTCTTCATCATCCTCCAACGCTGGCATGTCCCCTTCTGGATCCTCTTCGTCTCTGGAGCCGCCAGGATTCTGGTCCTCTGCGTCTTCTGGTGCATCACCTGTAGGGGGCGCTATGACACTAGAAGGCAGATTAGTACTTTGTGGGGTTACAGAAGGAAAGTGTATAAGTTCTTGAGTCCATTCTGACTCTTTGGAACAGTCAATGACAGTCTTCCTTGTGTCAACCTTTGCAGACTGGCTTTCTGAAAGATCAACCTCATAAACATTATTGATTAGTTTTCCTTGGATATACACTTCACCATGCTTGGTTACATTGCATTGTCCATTTTCAAATGTGACTTTGAAACCTTTCTTTTCAAATGTGGATACACTAAGTAAGTTGCAGTTCAATTCTGGTACAAACAGAACATTAGACACTCTGGTTCTAAATGGTTCATTGTCTACATTGAATTCCAAATGCACAGAACCTGCACCTTTCGACTTCAAAATGCGGCCATCTGGTATCTGAATTTCAGATTCTTCATCATTTAGTTCATCAAAGTACTTTTCATTAAAACAAAAATGGGAGCTCGCTCCAGAATCTAAATACCACTTATTATGCACATTTTCATAATTCTGGACAGCTAAGCTCCTTTCTTGCAGCAGCATGTTGCACTCATGCTTCCCCCTTTTGTCCCCTTCTGGCTTAAAGGGGCGGGGTTTGTTCACTTTAGGAGATTTACAGTCCTTTGCTATGTGACCTCTCCTCTGGCAGTTAAAACAAGTTATTTCTTTGGCCTTTTTAAATTGCTTTGAAGCATAATTACAGTCACTTCTCCTAGAGATGCGTTCTTGAGAATCCAAGCTTTCTCTGCATTCCTCTCTTAAGTGGCTGATTAATTCATTAAAAGTCAGATCTTTTGTGTGATCCATTAGGCTTCTAAATGAAGAAAATGCTGGTCCTAGCGATGCTAGCAAGAAAGTCACCTTAGTCACTTCATTAAGAGCTTCAGGAGTGAGAGCAATTCTTTGCACAATCTCTGAAAAACTCTTAACATGCTCTGTGAACTGCTCTCTGGAGTTCATCTTTAACTTGAGCAATTTATCTAGCAAATGCCTGTAGGAGTTCTGTGTAGATGCTCCATAAATCCGCTCAATGTCTTTTAAAATCTGGGATGCATCATCCTCAATGTTTATTAAGGATAGATGCTCATCGCGAAGTGCACTTAAAATTATGTGCTTGGCTTCGCTATTCTTCCTTTCCCAGGCTTCAATTTTGGCTAAATCTTCTTCTTTATCTCCTGTAGGCTTTTCATCTTTTATAGCCTGCAGAACGTTCCTTGCACTCAGATATACCATTAAGCGTTGCTTCCAGTGCACAAAATTATGGTCGTTCAGCAGCATATAGTTTGGCCTTGCTTCACTATCAAAAGCTAGACTAGCCATCTTAAAATTCAAAAAGTTGAAAAAATTTCAAAAATCCAAAAATTTGTCAAAAATTCCAAAAACAAAAACTCAAAAATGCTCAAAAATACAAAAAACTCAAATAAATCTTCACTGCCTCTGAGTACTGTAAACTCTGAGGGAGGGGAGGGGGTTAATCCCTTTTCAGCACAAAGAACAAAGACAAAGAAACATGTGCTCACCAGGAAGTACTTTAAAAAAAAATCCAACTCAACTCAAAAACACAATCCAATGCAATCCTTCAAAAATACACAAAAATATGCAATTCTGGGCCCATAACCCTTTGTGGGAATGTTTAGGAATGTGGATGAGTATATATTATTTATATATCTCAATCCCAGCTTGTGTGAGCAAGCTCCAAACTTAGCAGAGTTTACATTCCCTTTTAAAACACAGCAAAAAACGTTTGCGTAGGCTTGCTTAAGCCAGCTATATTCCTGGTATATTTCCCCTTGTTCCCTCTTAAAAGCAAAAAGACACAATACTGATTATAAGATATGAAAGGAGTTTACTTACAGACATCCATGAGTCACAGTACAGGCAAAAAGAGGCAGACGAACTTAGATAAATGTATTTACATGTGGTGAAGCTGATTCCATGAGGAAAGAAGCTTCACTTCTGCTTCTCTCAGCTGCAGGCTGAGAGAGCATCCTGCTTCTTCAAGAGATGAGGCAAAATGGAGAGTCTTCTTTGGGATCTTCCTCCCAGGTAAGACCACACCTACTTCTGGTTCCTGTAACTCAGTCCAGGTAAACAGGAAGTTAAGCCTGGAGGACTGAGTTACCTTCATGTCCTCTCTAGGAGTGTTGTGTTTGGCTGCTCTGTGTTTACATCCCACAGAAAGAACGTCATAGTGCAAGTAGATAAATAGGTACCGCTCTGGTGGGAAGGTAAACGGCGTTTCCGTGCACTGCTCTGGTTCCACCAGAAGCGGCTTAGTCATGTTGGCCACATGACCCGGAAGCTGTACGCCGGCTCCCTCGGCCAGTAACGTGAGATGAGCGCCGCAACCCCAGAGTCGGACACGACTGGACCTAATGGTCAGGGGTCCCTTTACCTTTACACATCTTCCAAGACAATAATGCCCATTTACAACACAAAGAACTCATAACCCATCTACTCTCAGCAGCCAGAAACACCATAACCAGACACTGGAGAGACCTGTCAGGAATAAACATGGACCAATGGTACCAAGTAGTATGGGAAACAGCCCTAATAGAAAAACTAACCAGCAACCTGAAACTGACATGGGGACAAACAGAAGAAGACACCTTCACCCCGGTATGGTTCCCCTTCATCACGCACACAGCCCAACAAGACAATGACAAAATTCTACCGACAGCATACAAATCAATAGGGCTAACCTGATCAAAAACACTCACCCATCCCCACTCACACAGGAAACCAAAGACCACCACAGCCAACCACAAATGAACAGTCGCACCCTACACCAACCCTGACCTCTCTCACTGCCAAAGGAGCACAAGCGAACAACAGAGAACCTGCACAAACAACGCTGACAACAAACCCTACCTATATTAAGTAAAATAGAAACATCGTCACCCCACCCCACCCATCTCCCCATCCCGCCCCCCTCTTCCCCACTTTTCTTCCTAATGTCTCAACAAATGAAATGGATTTGTTAAGAACGTTACATGGGAGGAATACGAGAGAGACATTGCACTACCTTTGTAAACCAAGAAAATCTTTAATAAAAAATACTTTAAAAAAAACCAACTGTTCAGCAGTGGAACAGACTCTCCCACATTGGAGGTTTCTAAGCAGAGGTTGTGTGACCATCTGTCAGGGATGCTTTAGTTGAGATTCCTGCATTGCAGGGGGTTGGACTAGATGACCCTTAGGGGTCCCTTCCAACTCTAAGACTCATAGGATTCTATGATTCTAAGGTCTCCCTTCTGAAACACAGGGCGCCCCATAAGTGCTGGCATTCCCCCAGCTCAGGAAAACACACCTGTTAAAACAGCCTCCTTTCCTTGATCTCCCGACCCGAACATCCTGCTCCTATTGTTTTCATTGTTAACGTTGGTTCAGTGGGTTTTCTTTATTGTACATCTCAGTTATGGATGCTTCTAACGTTTCGATGGAGTGGTTGTGCATTTTAACCACATGTGGATATATTTGTGTAATAGGTTTTTCACTTTGACATTGCCTGGAACCATCACTGTTATTATTAATATATATATATATATATATATATATATATTTGTGGTGGTTGTTGTTGTTGTTCAGTCATACAGTCGTGTCCGACTCTTCGTGACCCCATGGACCAGAGCACGCCAGGCACGCCTATCTTTCACTGCCTCTCGCAGTTTGGCCAAACTCATGTTAGTAGCTTCAAGAACACTGTCCAACCATCTCATCCTCTGTCGTCCCCTTCTCCTTGTGCCCTCCATCTTTCCCAACATCAGGGTCTTTTCCAGGGAGTCTTCTCTTCTCATGAGGTGGCCAAAGTCTTGGAGCCTCAGCTTCAGGATCTGTCCTTCTAGTGAGCACTCAGGGCTGATTTCTTTAAGGATGGATATGTTTGATCTTTTTGCAGTCCATGGGACTCTCAAGAGTCTCCTTCAGTACCACAATTCAAAAGCATCAATTCTTCGGCGATCAGCCTTCTTGATGGTCCAGCTCTCACTTCCGTACATTACTACTGGGAAAACCATAGCTTTAACTATACGGACCTTTGTCGGCAAGGTGATGTCTCTGCTTTTTAAGATGCTGTCTAGGTTTGTCATTGCTTTCCTCCCAAGAAGCAGGCGTCTTCTAATTTCGTGACTGCTGTCACCATCTGCAGTGATCGTGGAACCCAAGAAAGTGAAATCTCTCACTGCCTCCATTTCTTCCCCTTCTATTTGCCAGGAGGTGATGGGACCAGTGGCCGTGATCTTAGTTTTTTTGATGTTGAGCTTCAGACCACATATATATATAATCATAGAATTGTAGAGTTGGAAGGGACCCCTAGGGTCATCTAGGCCAGTGTTTTTCAACCTTTTTTGGGCAAAGGCACACTTGTTTCATGAAAAAAATCACGAGGCACACCACCATTAGAAAATGTTAAAAAAATTAACTCTGTGCCTATATTGACTATATATAAAGTAATTTTTCAATTTTTCCCACGGCACACCAGGCAACATCTCGCGGCACACTAGTGTGCCGCGGAACAGTGGTTGAAAAACACTGATCTAGGCCAACCCCCTCTGCAGTGCAGGAATCCTGCCCACAGCCGTCGCTGGATGGGCTCGAACCACCGGCCTTCTAAACATCCTCTCTGCGACATTTGAGAGAGTGAAAAGTAACCCTGGCCGTCATCTAGTCCAACCCCTTGAAATGCAGGAATCACAGCTACAGAATCCCTAACCGATGGCCAGGCATCCTCTGTTTAAAAGCCTCCGAGGAGGGAGAGTCCATCACCTTTGGAGGAAGTCTGTTCCACGGTCAAGCAGCTCTTGCTGTCAGAAAGTGATGTTTGCTTGGGATCTCCTTTCTTATAACTTGAATCCTATCTTGATTTCAGCAAGGCCTTTGACAAGGTGCCCCATGATATTCTTGTAAAGAAGCTGGTAAAATGTGGGCTAGACAATGCTACCATTCAGTGGATTTGTAACCGGCTGGCTGACCGAACCCAAAGGGTGCTCATTAATGGCTCCTCTTCATCCTAGAGAGAAGTGACTAGTGGGGTGCCACAGGGTTCTGTCTTGGGCCCAGTCTTATTCAACATCTTCATCAATGACTTGGATGATGGGCTTGAGGGCATCCTGATCAAGTTTGCAGATGACACCAAATTGGGAGGGGTGGCTAATACCCCAGAGGACAGGATCACACTTCAAAATGACCTTAACAGATTAGACAACTGGGCCAAAGCAAACAAGATGAATTTTAACAGGGAGAAATGTAAAGTACTACACTTGGGCAAAAATAATGAAAGGCACAAATACAGGATGGGTGACACCTGGCTTGAGAGCAGTACATGTGAAAAGGATCTAGGAGTCTTGGTAGACCATAAACTTGACATGAGTCAACAGTGTGATGCAGCAGCTAAAAAAGCCAATGCAATTCTGGGCTGCATCAATAGGAGTATAGCGTCTAGATCAAGGGAAGTAATAGTACCACTGTATTCCGCTCTGGTCAGACCTCACCTGGAATACTGTGTCCAGTTCTGGGCACCACAGTTCAAGAAGGATACTGACAAGCTGGAACGGGTCCAGAGGAGGGCAGCCAAAATGGTCCAAGGCCTGGAAACGATGCCTTATGAGGAACGGCTTAGGGAGCTGGGTATGTTTAGCCTGGAGGAGACAAGGTTAACGGGTGATATGATAGCCATGTTCAAATATATCAAAGGATGTCATATAGAGGAGGGTGAAAGGTTGTTTTCTGCTGCTCCAGAGAAGCGGACATGGAGCAATGGATTCAAACTACAAGAAAGAAGATTCCACCTAAACATTAGGAAGAACTTCCTGACAGTAAGAGCTGTTGGACAGTGGAATTTGCTGCCCAGGAGTGTGGTGGAGTCTCCTTCTTTGGAGGTCTTTAAGCGGAGGCTTGACAGCCATCTGTCAGGAATGCTTTGATGGTGTTTCCTGCTTGGCAGGGGGTTGGACTGGATGGCCCTTGGGGTCTCTTCCAAATCTAGGATTCTAGGATTCTATCCTAGGCTCCAGAGCAGGAGAAAAAAAGCATGCTCCATCCTCCAGTCCGCACATGATTCTCTCCATTCGCCTTTTAGCCCCACAACAACCCTGCAGGGTAGGACAGGCCGGGAGGCAGTGAGTGGCACAAGGGCACAGCAGAGCAAGCTTCATGGTCTGGGTGGGGTTTTGAACTGTGCAACACATGGGAAAGGATGTGGTATATATGAAATAAATAACAGTGGCAACTTGTGAGCATCTCAGGACCGCTGAAGCAAAGGAGGGCCAGGGGCCGGGCGTGGGAAGGCTGGATTTGACCCTTTGCTTCGGAATCCCAGTTGCTGGAAAATGCAGGAGGCGAGAGGGCTCTTGGGCTCGGATCCTGCTTACCGGCTTCTCACAGGCATCTGCGAGAAGAGGACGAGCCCTTGGCCTGATCCTGCCAGCCAGCCAGGTAGCCCACGAGGCGAGCCCTCGCTGGCGGAAGCAAAGCACAGAAATGAGAGCAGAGCCGTTGCTCCGTTCTCTCCGCTTCAGTAAGCGCCTGTCGTTTTTTTCGCATGCATTTCCTGCCCGGCGCAGGATCGTGTCTTAATGCACTTCCTGGAGCAGGAAATGTGGGTCAAGGCCGTTGCCCTATCGGATCCGGCGCCCTGCGACACACAACAGAGCGGATCCTGGCCGCAGCAACAGCAGCAGCGAATGAACCGAATTGCATTACATTTTGGAATGTAAAACTTGCTGCAGCGAAGAAGAGCGTTCCTTGCAGGATGAAAGGGGAAGGGGAAGAAAGCGGTGGGGACACTTCCAGCCATGTCCAAAGTCCGTTTCAGGGGGCCTAAGCCATCTCACCGGCCGATTCAATCCGGCCCCAGTGGCAGTATATGTCCTTGGATAAAATTGTAAAAAAAACTCTGAAAAAAAAGCTCAACAATCTTGGGTTAAACTTCAATCCTAAAAGAAGCTCAACAGCTTTGGTCGGCCCTCAAACATGTTCAAATCTCTGGCCCTCTTTGAGAAAAGTTTGGGCAAGGGATCCCAAACGTTTTCATGCCGGTGTCCCCCTCGGTTCCATCAACTCATCCCCAGTGTGCCCCCCCCCACCGTACTCTATTACAAAGTGTTATTCAGAATAGCGGTTTGCACGGCCCATTAAGGACATACCCTCCAACATTTCTCAGATGAAAATAGGGACATTTCTCATTCCCCCCCTCCAACTGGTAAAGGGACCCCTGGCCATTAGGTCCAGTCGTGTCCGACTCTGGGGTTGCGGCACTCATCTCACGTTACTGGCCGAGGGAGCCGGCGTACAGCTTCCGGGTCATGTGGCCAGCATGACTAAGCCGCTTCTGGCGAACCAGAGCAGCGCACGGAAACGCTGTTTACCTTCCCGCCGGAGCGGTACCTATTTATCTACTTGCACTTTGATGTGCTTTCGAACTGCTAGGTTGGCAGGAGCAGGGACCGAGCAACGGGAGATCACCCCGTCATTGCAGGGATTCGAACCACCGACTTTCTGATCGGCAAGCCGTAGGCTCAGTGGTTTAACCCACAGCGCCACCCGCGTCCCTCTCCCTCCAACTGACCCTCCTCCTATTTTTTTGTTCCCCCTGCAGAGCATTTCCTATCAGAAGAAGGGTCAGTTCCAGCACCAATACACCAAGGGGACACAGCACACACACCGTCTTAATCCTGATCTTATTTTAATATTTGGTAGAATCATGGAATTGTAGAGTTGAAAGGGACCCCGAGGGTCCTCTAGTCCAACCCCCTGCAATGGCTGTCCAACCTCTGCACAGGGCTAGATCTCAGCAGCGGCAGCCATGCTGCTATGATGAGCTGCCCAAGGGAGGAGGCTGGCCGCCAACCGCTATGGAGAGGCCATGAGACGTTCCCTCGCAGCCACCGTTGTCCCTTGGGACAAGCATCGGCTCGGCCTCCTCCCCAAGCTCAGCAGCAGCAGCTGCACTGGCAGAGGAAATGGGGACATTCCGGGATCAAATCAGAAGATGGAATGGCTTTTCGTAATTCCGGGACTTTCTGGGGAAATTGGGAAATTTGGAGCAGTGCCGGATTTATGCATAAGCTAAACAAGCTCTAGCTTAGGGCCCCACTCTCTTGGGGCCCCCCAAAAAATTAAAAGGAAAAAAAAACCCTGGATGTACATTTCCACCATACTGTATAAGATAAAAAACAAATAAAATAAAACCTACACACATCCGCAGTGTTTGTGTGTTGTGTAGGCTCCTATGATGGAAGTCATGGGCCGCGCCTGCTAGCCTGCTCCCACAAATATCACTGGTTTGCTCCTTTCTATATATGGGGTGCCTACATTCTGCATGGACCGGTTGCATGGAAACATGGGCAAATGGCTTGAGATACCCATTAGGGCCATAAATTACCGTATAGCATATATTCAACACAAAAAACAGTGACAAATTGTTGTTGACAAAAGACAGCTGGACATATAAAGGGCCCCATTACCTTCAGGAGATTAGGGCCTCCTGATTTGCAGGGTTTGCAACCCCCCCAAGGAAGACAATAACACAGTAAAATTCCTAGCAGTAACAATTAGTTTCACCTGTCTTCGAAATCCAATTAGAGGTATTTTGTGTTGATGGCAAGGAAAAGGCAGGTGCCGAAAGAGAATTTCCTGGAAGCCAAGATCCAGGTTTGGAGCACAAACTCTTTGGCGAAGATGCCCAGGTGGGAAGCCGGCAAGGAGGACTTGAGTGCAACAGCATTTGCCCTCCACACCTGCAGATCCCGGCAACAGGTGGCTCACCTGTTCAACAGGTGACCGTGGACGTGGAGCAGAGCCGTTGTGAAAAGCGCCGCTTTAGAAGGTGGCTTCGTTCTGCGTCGTTTTGTGTGACTTGCCCGGCTCACGGAGAAATCCAGCTCCCCCCCCACCTGTAGCGCTCATGATTTTGTCGATAAGATTTGGAAGCAGACGTGGGGAGGAGGGGGGAGCTGAATGGCTCCAGTGTTCAGCGGCTGGAATGTCTGTGCCCTCCGGCGAAACTCTGTCATCGTCCCAGCCATCAAGTTTCCATGCCCTCCCAACATTTCTCAAATGAAAACCGGAATACCCTTAACAACAACAACAACAGCAACAACTTTATTTCTACCCTGCCCAGGGGCGTAGCAAGGGAGGGGCGGGCCGCCTCGAGTAGCGCCCTGGGGGGTGACACTTGCGGTGGGCCCCCGCCTCCGCGATCGGCGCCTCCAGCCACCGGGGGGGGGGGAAGTCGCTGGCTGGGCTCCCTGAGCAGAGCCGAGACATGGAGAGGGGCGGGCCAGTGAGGAGGGGTGTCGCCCCTCCTCTCCATGCAGCCCCGTCTTATCCATAGGGGCTACTGGTCCCGTGCGCCCCCTCCCCAACCCGCCCCTGCCCCCACCCCCATGGGCGGACGGGCACTCGTGCGTCGCCGGTGCAGCCACTGCCGCCCATGCCGCTCCTGGGTGGGCTGCGAGCCGGCCGCCCTCGTCTCCCATCCCGCGCGGGGAGACCAGCTGGAGCGCTGGAAGGGCGCGCAGAGCCCCGCTCCACTCCAGCGCCACGCCCCTCATCCCCCGCTCGCCCGCGGGAGGGAGGTGGCCCCAGAGGCGGAGAGGCGGCACGCCGGGGGCGCCGGAGGGATCGCCGCGCCAAAGCGGCCGATCTGCCTAAGACGGCCCTGTCTCCATGCCCCGGCAGCCATGACATCATGCGCACCGGAGCGACGCCCCGCCCACCCCAGTGGTGCCGCTTGGGTTGCCACCCCCGGCAGCCAAGCAGGTCGCGATGCCCCTGACCCTGCCCATCTGACTGGGCTGCCCCAGCCTCTCTGGACGGGCTTCCAACATAGATAAAAACAACCTTGGAAAACGTTAAACATTTTTAACATCTTACCTAGACAGGGCTGCCTTCAGATGTCTTCTAAAGGTTGTCTAGTTACTTATCTCCTTGGCTCGGAGGTCACATTACTCCACACCTTCCCAGCATTTCTCTGATGAAAATAGGGACGGCTTAAGGGAAAACGGGACATTTCAGGATCCAGTCAGAAACTGGGACGGCTTCTGTAAATCCGGAACTGTCACTGGAAAATAGGGACACTTGGAGGGTCTGCATTGTGTGTGTGTGTGTGTGTGTGTGTGTGTGTCCGTCCTGCAGGAGAACATCCTGGTGAATTGTTGCCCAAATCATCAACAGGGGTCAAAGGAGCCGCTTGGATTACTGTTTAATAGCTGTTCTTTAGGAGTTACGACTTGAACTGCACCCTTTCTCCTAGTCCCCACAACCCGTTTAACTCTTCTGTTCTTGTTCCTCCTCCTCCTTTTTAAAAATACCATTGATTTTGTTAACAACAACAAAAATGTACAAACATACCCCCCCCCCAAAAGAAAAGGAAAGAATCAAAAATTTGGACCGTGGAGTGTCATAGTCTGGAAAAAAACAAGTCCAAAGATATACAGGTGAAACTCGAAAAATTAGAATAATAATAATAATAATAATATTTATTATTTGTACCCCGCCCATCTGGCTGGATTTCCCCAGCCACTCTGGGCGGCTTCCAACAGAAATCAAATACAAAAATATCAAACATTAAAAACTTCCCTAAAAAGGGCTGCCTTCAGGTTTTTTCTGAATGTCAGGTAGTTGTTTATTTCCCTGACCTGTGATGGGAGGGCGTTCCACAGGGCGGGTGCCACTACCGAGAAGGCCCTCTGCCTGGTTCCCTGTAGCTTTGCTTCTCGCAGTGAGGGAACCGCCAGAAGGCCCTCGGCGCTGGATCTCAGTGTCCGGGCTGAATGATGGGGGTGGAGACGCTCCTTCAGGTATACAGGACCGAGGCCGTTTAGGGCTTTAAAGGTCAGCACCAACACTTTGAATTGTGCTCGGAAACGTACTGGGAGCCAATGCAGATCTCTCAGGACCGGTGTTATGTGGTCCCGGCGGCCACTCCCAGTCACCAGTCTAGCTGCCGCATTTTGGATTAATTGCAGTTTCCGGGTCACCTTCAAAGGTAGCCCCACATAGAGCGCATTGCAGTAGTCCAAGCGGGAGATAACCAGAGCAAGCACCACCTTGGTGAGACAGTCCGCGGGCAGGTAGGGTCTCAGCCTGCGTACCAGGTGGAGCTGGTAGACAGCTGCCCTGGATACAGAATTAACCTGCGCTTCCATGGACAGCTGTGAGTCCAAAATGACTCCCAGGCTGCACACCTGGTCCTTCAGGGGCACAGTTACCCCATTCAGGACCAGGGAATCCTCCACACCTGCCCTCCTCCTGTCCCCCAAAAACAGTACTTCTGTCTTGTCAGGATTCAACCTCAATCTGTTAGCCGCCATCCATCCTCCAACTGCCTCCAGGCACTCACACAGGACCTTCACGGCCTTCACTGGTTCTGATTTGAAAGAGAGGTAGAGCTGGGTATCATCTGCATACTGATGAACACCCAGCCCAAACCCCCTGATGATCTCTCCCAGCGGCTTCATATAGATATTAAAAAGCATGGGGGAGAGGACAGAACCCTGAGGCACCCCACAAGTGAGAGCCCAGGGGTCTGAACACTCATCCCCCACCACCACTTTCTGAACACGGCCCAGGAGGAAGGAGCGGAACCACTGTATAACAGTGCCTCCAGCTCCCAACCCCTCTAGCCGGTCTAGAAGGATGTTATGGTCGATGGTGTCAAAGGCCGCTGAGAGATCCAGCAGAACTAGGAAACAGCTCTCACCTTTGTCCCTAGCCCGCCGGAGATCATCGACCAGCGCGACCAAGGCGGTTTCAGTCCCATGGTGAGGCCTGAATCCCGATTGGAAGGGATCCAATATCGTGGAAAGAATATCGTGGAAAGGTTCATTTCTTTCAGTAATTCAACTTAAAAGGTGAAATTTATATATGAGATAGACTCATGACATGCAAAGCGAGATGTGTCAAGCCTTTATTTGTTATAATTGTGATGATTATGGTGTACAGCTGATGAAAACCCCAGATTAACAATTTCATCTTGGGGATTATCATCAGCTGTACGCCATAATCACCACAATTATAACAAACAAAGGCTAGACATATCTCGCTTTGCATGTCATGAGTCTATCTCATATATTAAACTCCAGTAGCTAAATAGAAGACGCCTGCTTCTTGGGAGAAAAGCAATGACAAACCTAGACAGCATCTTAAAAAGCAAAGACATCACCTTGCCGACAAAGGTCCGTATAGTTAAAGCTATGGATTTCCCAGTAGTGATGTATGGAAGTGAGAGCTGGACCATCAAGAAGGCTGATCGCCGAAGAATTGATGCTTTTGAATTATGGTGCTGGAGGAGACTCTTGAGAGTTCCATGGACTGCAAGAAGATCAAACATATCCATCCTTAAAGAAATCAGCCCTGAGCGCTCACTGGAAGGACAGATCCTGAAGCTGAGGCTCCAATACTTTGGCCACCTCATGAGAAGAGAAGACTCCCTGGAAAAGACCCTGATGTTGGGAAAGATTGAGGGCACAAGGAGAAGGGGACAACAGAGGATGAGATGGTTGGACAGTGTTCTTGAAGTGACTGGCATGAGTCTGACCAAACTGCGGGAGGCAGTGGAGGATAGGCGTGCCTGGCGTGCTCTGGTCCATGGGGTCACGAAGAGTCGGACACGACAACGACTGAACAACAACAACAAGCTAATGAAAACAATTGCTTACATAAATGGACTTTTCCACGATATTCTGATTTTTCGAGTTCCACCTGTGTATACTTCAGTTCCAAAGGTTTAATAAAGTATTAACTCATACGGGGATTCCCTTTACAAATAAGAAAGATGTGTTAAAATAAATCCGTTCTCCCTCTTTGAGCAAGATCCTTATTGAGAATAAAGTTTCTAAGGGGGGGGGGGGTTTGTCCTTAAATGAGTTTGACATTTGCATACACTGCTGGCACTGAATGACCATGTGGCTCAAAGTTTAAGAAAGGAAATCCACCCACATGCGATATCTCTGCGTGTGATTCAACCTCTGCTTTTCCGATTCTTTTAGTGCACGCGATGCCTTTTCAAGAAGGGCAGTTTTGCCAGAGCCTTGAAGACCAAGCGTCCAAACTATTAGGATTAAAGGTCTTTCAGGGTTTGTTTCTTCTGACTGGTTTCACCCATCAATCATTATTTCTTTTTAGGGGCCTTAAGGAGACAGGAATGCCCATGCGCTGTCCTTCCTTCTGCTAGGAGCTAATTGCAAAACGCTTTCTGCCGAATATTCAGTGTCTCTTTCTCTCTCTCTCTCCCCCCCCCCATTGCTCTCTTTCAAGTTCCTCATCTGCAATTTCTGCAATTGGAAAGGTCTCGTAAGCAGAAACTCCCTCGCTCTTGACGGAAGCACAGTAGCCTTCAGTAAAAGGGGGGCATGGATAGCTCTGATCCGCTCAGTCATTGCCAAAGGAGGAGTTGAAACCCAGAGGTTGGTAACACAGTGCGTTTTTTTTTCTTAAAATAAACGTCGTTTTGGGGAATCTTAGGATGCTCTATCCTGGGGCTAGAGGGACGTTTGGGGAGAGATTGTTTGGACCTTTCTGAAGGCTTTTCTTCCTGGTGGGTGTTAGAGCTGGCGTGATATCCGGACCGAAAATGTGTAAAAGAGGCAGGAAAATCTCAACAGCTGCGAATCGTCTCTGACCTGCGTTGCTTTGGGCAAATTCCTAAGGAATATCCCGGGGAACACCCCTATTTTTGGTTTGTAATATGTGGAACCTGGCAGAGTGGTAAGAACAGATGCCTTGGGTGGAGAAGTTCCGCTCGCCAGCTTCTCCAGACTCTTTGCCCGGGAGAGCTGCTGCCAGCCAGAGTAGGCAATATTGAACTAAACAGGCCAAGGGTTTGACTTGAAATAATGCAGGTTCCTGTGTTGCCTGTTGAAAGAAAAGCTGGCTTCCTGCAACTGATTTTGCCACCCTGGAAATTACTTTGGCTGATTCACTCACATAGGAAATACCGGATGAAATTTGCCGCAGTGTGCTTTAGACGGAACGGTGTGCTTTAGATGAAATTTGTCGCAGGGCTCCCGTTTGGGCCAGGAAGTTTGCCCCCTGCAATCCTCGTGATCTCATGTGCTTTCCTCCCACCGGGGAGCATGACAAACAAGGACAGGCTGTCCAGGCGGTGTGGAACTAGATTTTTGCAAAACTCTGCTTTTGGGAGACTCCGTTATTTGTTGTCCTCTCCTGGTGAAATTTGCCTTTTTCTCTGTTTTGGTCGCTTCTGCATTGTGGGCGTATTTTCACTTTCTGCTGCAGCGCGTGTGTGCTCTGGGAGTCCGTCCCCCCGCCACCGCCACCCCCCCGGTGCCATCTGGCGTGTCTTAGCACACGGCACAGCTCTGAATTGCGTGGGCTGTTCTGTGAACATAAGGACAGAAGGAGGACTCTGCTGGATCAGGCCTCTGTTGCCCATCTCTAGTCCAGCACCCTATTCTCACAGAGGCCGACCAGATGCCCCATTATGGGAAACCCGCAATCTGGATTCGAACACAAGATCGACTCTCCCCTCCTTCAGTTTCCAGCCGCTGGCATTCAGATACATTTCACCCTCTGACTTCCCCATAGCCTGAAGACTAGTAGCCGTCAACAGCCCTCTCCTCTTCGAAAGCCTCCTAGGTCACAGTTTCCTGTGGGAGTGAGTTCCATAGGTTAACTCTCTGCTGTGCGAAGAAAGACTTTCTTTCACGTGTCCTGAATCTTCTAATGTTCAGCTTTGTTGGATATCGATGAGTTCTAATGTTACTAGAGAGGGAGAAAAACTCTCGTCTCTCCACTGTGCAGTGCAACACACAGAGGCTAGCAGGCTTATTGTGAGAGCCTCAGGATGGTCGTCCCCTGTTGTCCATCGCTAGCAGTGGGACCAGTGCCAAGATAAACAAGTTATAACTTAGGGCCCCACTCTCCTGCCCCCCAAAACAATTAAAGGAAAAAAAACCTGGATGTAAATTTCCAAAATATAAGATAAAAAAACAAAATAAAACCTACATACAGCAACGGTGTTTTGTGTTGTGTAGGGTCCAATGATGTAAGCAATGGGCCCCGCCTGCTAGCCTGCTCCCTAAAATATCACTGCTTTGCTCCTTTCTATATATAGGGTGGGACGCGAGTGGCGCTGTGGGTTAAACCACAGAGCCTAGGGCTTGCCGATCAGAAGGTCGGTGGTTCGAATCCCCGCAATGACGGGCTGAGCTCCCGTTGCTCGGTCCCTGCTCCTGCTAACCTAGCGGTTCGACAGCACAAAGTGCAAGTAGATAAATAGGTACCGCTCCGGCGGGAAGGTAAACGGCGTTTCCGTGCGCTGCTCTGGTTCGCCAGAAGCGGCTTAGTCGTGCTGGCCACATGACCCGGAAGCTGTACGCCAGCTCCCTCGGCCACTAAAGAGAGATGAGCGCTGCAACCCCAGAGTCGGACACGACTGGACCTAGCGGTCAGGGGTACCTAAACTTTTAACTTATATATAGGGTGCCTACATTCTGCGTGTACTGGTTGCATGGCAACCTGTGCAAATGACCTTAGATACCTATTAGGTCCATAAATTACCATATAGCGTATATTCAACACAAAAAAAAGCAAGAATTTGTTGTTGACAAAGGACAGCTGGACATATAAAGGGCCCCATTACCTTCAGTAACTTAGGGCCTCATCAGACCTAAATCCAGCCCTGGTTGGGAACCAGAGGTATACTGCTCCCAGCTCTGGAGGCTCTGTTTGGTTAAGGGCCACTGATGTACCCTCTCTTTATTTATTTTGAAAAATGCGCCGAATCCATCTTCTTAAAAGTACTCAGAGCTGGGTTTGGGAAACTGCCCTTCTTGAAAAGCTATCTCACAAACTAAGCATATCTAAAGAGCATTTAATGATGACATTTTTTTGAAATGGCATGATTTTATTTCTCAGACAAATATTGAGGCACGTGGTTGCTCAGTGCAACTTCCTCTATGCCAGGCAACATTTTGCAAACTTCCACCATGTGGCCTGTTCCTCACCTTTAACCTGAAAAGTCCGAGATGGTGCAACTTTTCTTCCCTGGGGGAGTTCCCTCACCTGCTCTTCTCAGGAGGAATCTGCACACACATAAAAACCGTTGTGAAAATGCTTGTTTTTATATATTAAAAAAAGTGTTTTTTAAAAAAGACATTGAATTTCCCATAAGGCTCCCCATCGCCACCTACTGTCACATTGTATATTTGCAGCTGTATAGCTGAGTCCCAAGTCTAAGATACCCTTTTTTAGGTGAGGCGACCAGAACTGCACACTGTATTCCAAATGCGGGGAAAACCGGGGAGCAGAATTTGGCTGGCATCTTTTCTCTCTCTCCCTGCGAGGCTGCTGAGCGGATTAACGCCTGCGCAACAAGCCAGCCTTTTTTTTTTACGCTGCAGCTTTCCTCCAGCGCTGCAACTTCTTTGCGGCTTAGGACCCTCGTACCTAAGGGACCGCCTCTCCTGGTATGTCCCGTGTAGGACCTTAAGGTCCTCAAATAATAATCTTTTGGAGGTCCCGAGCAACAAGGATGCTAGGTTGGCCTCAACTAGGGCCAGGGCCTTCTCAGTACTGGCCCCGACTTGGTGGAACAGTCTGTCACAAGAGACCAGGGCCCTGCGGGATTTGGCATCTTTCCGCAGGGCCTGCAAGACGGAGCTGTTCCACCTGGCCTTTGGGTTGGTTCCTGTTTGATACTCATGCTTCATTCTTTTATTGGTGGGCTACTTGAAAATGAGACTGCAGTTTTAAATTTTGAATTTTGAATTTGTATTTTAATCTGTATTTTTAAATTGATTGTTTTTATGTTTTTGCTGTGATTTTAATTGGTGTTAGCCGCCCTGAGCCCGGTTTTTGGCTGGGAAGGGCGGGGTATAAATAAAAATATTATTATTATTATTATTATTATTATTATTATTATTATTATTATTATTGCCTCGGAAAGACCCATCGGTCAGCGTCTGCTTGCCGTGCATTTGCGGAAAGTGCTGGAGCTTTGTCGGGGAGAAAGGCAGTCACGTGAACGAGGCGCTCCTGTTTGCTGTCATTGAGTTGGGCTTCCGGGCTTCTAGTTCCTTCTTGAGTTCACTGTTTCAGCCACAGAGAGGAATCGCACATGGTGCAGGTTGTGGTTAGCAAGTAGAAGAGGGAGACTCTATTTTGCATACATTTTAAAGCTGCCTTTGGCAGCCTGGTGCTCTCCATCACACCTCCATGAGAGGTCCAGAAGATGACAACACGAGAACGGGGCCTTTTCAACACGAGACAACACGAGAACGGGGATGCTCTCCCCAGGGATGCTCGTCTGGTGCCTTCATTATATACATTTAGGCACCGGGCAAAAAGTTCCTTGACTGGTTAACATCCGATACCCTTTTAAATGTGCACACAGATCACAGAATAAAAAAAATTCCTTCCAGTAGCACCTTAGAGACCAACTAAGTTTGTTCTTGGTATGAGCTTTCGTGTGCATGCACACTTCTTCAGATACACTGAAACAGAAGTCACCAGACCCTAATATATAGTGAGAGGGTGGGGAGGGGTATGACTCAGAAGGGTGGTGGGAATGGAGGATTGGCTGATAGATGTGGAAAACCTGTTGACGACTGTTAACGACTGCAGTTGGTCTTACAGGAAAAAGCAAGGGGTGAGATGGCTAATATAATAAGATAAGAATCCAACGTCTCTATTCAGACCAGGTCTCTCCGTGGTTTTAAGTTTGGTAATAAGCTGCAGTTCAGCAACTTCTCTTTCCAGTCTGTTTCACAGAATCACAGAATTATCTTCTTCTTCACTTATAGCTGAGTATGGTTGTCTTCCATGAACATGGTTTTAACAGTGAGTCCGTAAATTACAGTGGAGGCCAATTCTGGATCCACACGTCCTTCCACAGTGGGGACATAGGTTTCCAGGTGGGAGTCGATCATGGCAGAGGTGGAGCTAGCTGCTCCGGCCCCTGAAGCGGCCCGCGGGGGCAGGGCTAGCCACCTGCGGGGGTGCCCCGTGCACACCCCAGGGGGTGCGCCAGTCACCCCCCTCAGGGATGACACCCGGGGCGGCCTACCCCCACCGCCTCCACCTTACTCCGTTACTGCATCACGGTGTGGATTTGCCAAGCATGCCTTCCTCTTGGCACGTTTCTCCCTTGCGTCCTGGGTTCGAGTGTCTTCCAAGCCCACAACACCTTTGGTAAAGGCTGTTCTCCAACTGGAGCACTCGCAGGCCAGTGTTTCCCAATTGTCGGGGTTCATACTGCATTTTTAAAGATTTGCCTTGAGAGAGTCTTTAAACCTCTTTTGTTGACCACCAGCATTACGCTTTCCATTTTGAAGTTCGGAATGGAGTAGTTGCAGAATCCTAGACCGCAACTGTCCAGCCCCCTGAAAATGCAGGCATCTTTTTTGCCCACGCTTGGGCTCAAGCCCACGACCCTGAGATGAAGAGTCTCGTGCTTTTCCAACTGAGCTGTTGTGGGAAGGGCGATTATTGGCTTTTGCTTTTGTTTTTATTCTGAAATTTGAGTTTCTTATACAGTGGTACCTCGACTTACGAATTACTTAACATACGAATTTTTCGACTTACGAATGAAAAAAGTGCCCGCACGCCTACAAATTTTTCGACATACGAAGGACATCCGTTGCCAGTTTTAGATGGGGTTTACTCGACTTATGAATTTTAGATGCGGTTTACTCAACTCACGAATTTTAGATGCGGTTTACTAAACTTACGAATTTTAGATGGGGTTTACTCGACTTACGAATTTTAGATGCGGTTTACTCGACTCACAAATTTTAGATGCGGTTTACTCGACTCATGAATTTTAGATGCGGTTTACTCGACTCACGAATTTTAGATGCGGTTTACTCGACTTACGAATTTTAGATGCGGTTTACTCGACTCACAAATTTTAGATGCGGTTTACTCGACTCATGAATTTTAGATGCGGTTTACTCGACTCACGAATTTTAGATGCGGTTTACTCGACTTACGAATTTTAGATGCGGTTTACTCGACTTACGAATTTTAGATGCGGTTTACTCGACTTACGAATTTTAGATGCGGTTTACTCGACTTACGAATTTTAGATGGGGTTTACTCGACTTACGAATTTTAGATGCGGTTTACTCGACTCACGAATTTTAGATGCGGTTTACTCGACTTACGAATTTTAGATGCGGTTTACTCGACTCACGAATTTTAGATGGGGTTTACTCGACTTACGAATTTTAGATGCGGTTTACTCGACTCACAAATTTTAGATGCGGTTTACTCGACTCATGAATTTTAGATGCGGTTTACTCGACTCACGAATTTTAGATGCGGTTTACTCGACTTACGAATTTTTCGTTTCCAACGCATTCCTATGGGGAAAATCGCTTTTTTCGACTTACGAATTTTTTGACCTACGAATGTGCATTCGGAACGGATTAAATTCGCAAGTCGAGGTACCACTGTATCGTGATTTTGTGTTGTGAACCACACTGAGATCTACGGGCAGAGGGCTGGAGCGTAGCACTTGAAGCAATGGCTTCAAGTTACGAGAAAGGAGACCCCGACTAAACTTCAGGAAGAACTTTCTGACAGTGAGAGATGTTTGGCAGTGGAAGGGACTCCCTTGGGAGGTGGTGGGGTCTCCTTCATTGGAGGTTTTTAAGTAGAGATAGGATGGCTGTCTGTCATGGATGATCTAGCTGAGATCGGGCTGGATAACCTGCTTTCCGGTTTCCCATAATGGGAATTTGTTTGGCCACGGTGAGAGCATGATGCTGGACTAAATGCTCCCTTGGCCTGATCCAGCAGCCTCTTCTCTGCTTCTTATAATCATCTTTGAAGACTGTGAGATGCATTGCTTTGCTCTGCTGCACCCTTCCCCAACCTGGTGCCCTTCTGTCGTCACAGACTACAATGCCCATCAGGCACAGCATCCTATGTCCATGCTGGCTGGGGTTGATGGGTGTTGTAGTCCGAAACTTCTGGAAGGCATGCTTCCAGTGGTACCTTGGTTCTCAAACGCCTTGGTACTCAAACAACTTGGAACCCAAACGCTGCAAAGTAAGTGTTCCGGTTTGTGAACTTTTTTCGGAAGCCAAACGTGCTCCGTTTTGAGTGCCACGCTTCCGTTTTGAGGGTTACGCCAAGGTCTGTCTGTTTTTGCTATTTATTTTGGGTTTCTGCGGCTTTTTTGTTTTGTTTTTGCGACTGTGTGGAACCCAATTCAACTACTGACTGACTGATTGATTGTGTGACTGCAGTACAATGTTGATTGCTTTTATTTTATGGATCAACTAGCTGGCCCGGCCACGCGTTGCTGTGGTTTTTTGTTTTATTCTCCTGACCCTGAGAGTATTCTGGAAGCTCCTGTTTTCATTCTTCCATGTCCCTTTAGAGCAGGGGTCAGCAACCTTTTTCAGCCGTGGGCCGGTCCACTTTCCCTCAGACCATGTGGTAGGCCAGACTATATTTTTTTTTGGCGGGGAAATGAACTAATTCCTATGCCCAACAAATAACCCAGAGATGCATTTTACATGCGAAGCTGCAGCGGCCATTTTAGGTGAGGGCACTGGGGACCTTAAAGAGCATTCTCCCCCACCCCAGTCCCAAAATTACCCAGTCCCCAAATCACGCACCCCAGCGACACAATCCCCTCAGAGCTGGTCTTACTCAGTGCGACCTCTCAGGCATGCCTCCTGCTCCATGGTTTGTTTTTTTTCTCGGCGCATGCGAAGCTGCGGCGGCCATTTTAGGTGAGGGCACAGGCATTGTTGCTCTGGCCAGGTCTGATGATGTCGACGGGCGATCTGCCTTTCTATTGGATGCTGTTGGAGTCTTCATTCCTTTTGCGGGTGAGGTACAATAGGTGTGCCACTTCCCCCCTTATCCTTTATTTTATGCATCACAGGTGTGGTTTGTTTTAATTTTTATTATGCCAGATCCTTCCTTGATGGCCAAGTTACGCTTTGTCCTAATTTGATGCTGTTTGGTCCAGGGGTTACGGAGCAAGGTGGTGTCACGCGCGCACGCAATGGGAACATTTTTATATATACAGTATAGATGGTCTGGTTAGAAAGTAAAATCCATGTTAAATTGCTGTTTTAGGGGTTGTTTTTAAAAGTCTGGAACGGATTAATCCATTTGGCATGACTTTCTATGGGAAAGTGCGCCTTGGTTTTGGAACACTTTGGTTTTGGAACGGACTTCTGGAACGGATTAAGTTTGAGAACCGAGGTCTCACTGTAATCTGACTCTACTGGCCTCTTCTCTCTCAAAGCAGCGCAAACCCTTTTTGCTCTCCAAAATCCATCTCTTTCCCCTTCCCTTCTCTCTTTCTTTGACTGATGATGAGCAATGTCTGCCGACCCACTCGGGGAAGGGCAGGATAAGCATCTCCTGATATAATATTACCGGTTGCAGGAGGAGTGTGCGGGCCAGCTTGCCATAGTCTGCCACACGGTCTGTGTCTCTCTTGGAGTTGCACGAAGAAGCGCCGTTCGTTTTTTTCTTCGCTCGCGCCGATTTCACTCGTGCAAATTTGGCGAGACTGGCTTTGCGAAACACTATTGCACGCTTGGAGGAATGTGCCGAGCGGTTAGCTAGGCCTTCATTCTGCAGAAGTCAATATAAGTTTGTTTTTTTAAAATAATAATAATAATAATAATAATATTTATTATTTGTACCCCGCCCATCTGGCTGGATTTCCCCAGCCACTCTGGGCGGCTTCCAACAGAAATCAAATACAAAAATATCAAACATTAAAAACTTCCCTAAAAAGGGCTGCCTTCAGGTTTTTTCTGAATGTCAGGTAGTTGTTTATTTCCCTGACCTGTGATGGGAGGGCGTTCCACAGGGCGGGCGCCACTACCGAGAAGGCCCTCTGCCTGGTTCCCTGTAGTTTTGCTTCTCGCAGTGAGGGAACCGACAGAAGGCCCTCGGCGTTGGATCTCAGTGTTGGCATCTTAGGTCTTTTGCCCCACTTTTAAACGTGCATATGGATTTCTGCATGTTTCTTCTTCTTCTCCTCCTCCTCCTCCTCCTCCTCCTCCTCCTCCTCCTTCTCCAGGAGGGATGCAGCAAGAATTTCTAAGTCTCTTACAAATGCCATTAATGGCCGTTGCCTAATCCTGGGCAGGAATGCATTTTGGAAGGACTTGGTGGGGATTTGTGACTGGGGTAGGGAAGCAGTCGCAGTCGAGGCAGGGAGAGGAGGAAGAGGAGGAAAAGACTGGATCTCTCTCTCTCTCTCTCTCTCTCTCTCTCTCTCTCTCTCCCCCTTTCTTTCTTTCTTTCTTTCTCTCTCTCTTTCTTTCTTTCTCTCTTTCTCTTTCTCTGCAGCTTTTGTGGGCCCCTGTAATGCAGTTGGTCTTTGGGAGACCAGAGGGAAATGCGATCTAAGAAACACACGACACAAAAGGAAAAATTGGATGGTCAGGGAGAAGGAAATAAGAAAACTCAGGCGCAAGCTCGTAGTCGTCAGCGTACCCTTTGTATACTTATTTAGGTCACGATGACTGCAGTCTTATCACACGTTTACCCGGAAGTAAGTCTCATTGAGCTGAATGGGCCCCGCTTCCGAGCGGAGACGTAAGGATTGTTTGTGCGTCTTAAGCTTGTGCTGTGAACTGCAATTGCACGAAAATCACGGGGTGCCCGGGGTTACGTTTGCTTTCCGTCGCCGCGTTAAAACGCCAATCTCAAACGAGCAGAGGCTTCCTTTGATAATGCAGACGCTTTCACAATCTTATCACGGCAGTTTCTGCAACTCGAGTGCTTCTGAGTAGTAAAAGGTGCCGATTTCGCACACGGGGAGGTGGGCTTGTGGCTGTGACTCACCCTGTGTGTGTGTTCCCCGGACTGTCCCGGGTCCTTTGGTGACGTACGAGGAGTGTGAGAAGGAGAGGAAGGAGGAGGCCTCTCGAGAAGCGAGGTCAGGGTGCCTTGAGGAGCCCAGGGTGATGCAAGAACGACACAGCCCTTGCCCGGACAGCGGCAAGTAGAGGCCCCGTGACTCTGAGCCATCCCTTCCGCCAACATCGTCCCGGGACGCTTCGGCGCGATGTGCAAATTGTAAGACGGTGGTCTGTGATCAACGGGGAAACTGAAATTAGAAAACATGAGCGGGTTTCACTCCAGAGGTTCGAGGGGCATCTGCTGGGGATTCTTCAGCTCTGATTTCTTTTTTTGTATATAATTTTTATTAAGTTTTCCGCTTTACAATTTAAAGTATTCATTTTTTACATCCTTAGGACATCAACGACTCCCCTTCTTCTCTATCCATGGTTCATTTTGTATATTACAAATCGCTGCATATTTTACAAAAACTATAGCATTTGGTATTCCATTACTGCATCCATCAAAACTGATTTACACCGTCAAATATATCTTAACGCTGCCAGCGTTTTCAGCTGTACACAATTATTTCCCATATATTCAAGAAACGCTTTCCATTCTTCCAATGGCTTCCCTTCTTCTCCTCCCATGGTTCATTTTACATATAAGAAATCCCTGCATTTTTTTTTACAGAAACAATACCATTCATTATTCCATGATTATAAACATCATCACTTACTGTATTTACACTGCTGAATTTATCTCAATGCTGCCAGCATTTAAGCTCTACACAGTTGTTTTCCTAATAATAATAATAATAATAATAATAATAATAATAATAATAATAATAATTTATTTGTACCCCGTCCATCTGGCTGGGCTTCCCCAGCCACTCTGGGCAGCTTCCAACAAACATTAAAACACATCAAAACATCACAGACTAAAAACTTCCCTAAACAGGGCTGCCTTCAGGTATTTTCTGAATGTCAGGTAGTTGTTTATTCCCTTGACCTCTGGTGGGAGGGCGTTCCACAGGGTGGGCGCCACCACCGAGAAGGCCCTCTGTCTGGTTCCCTGTAGCTTTGCTTCTCGCAGTGAGGGAACCGCCAGAAGGCCCTCGGAGCTGGACCTGTGTCCAGGCAGAACAATGGGGGTGGAGACGCTCCTTCAGGTATACAGGACCAAGGCCATTTAGTGCTTTAAAGGTCAGCACCAACACTTTGAATTGTGCTCGGAAATGCACTGGGAGCCAATGTAGATCTCTCAGGACCGGTGTTTTATGGTCCTGGCGGCCTCTCCGTCACCAGTCTAGCTGCCACATTCTGGATTAATTGCGGTTTCCGGGTCACCTTCAAAGGTAGCCCCACATAGAGTGCATTGCAGTAGTCCAAGTGAGAGATAACCAGAGCATGCAGCACTCTGGCAAGACAGTCTGCGGGCAGGGAGGGTCTCAGCCTGCGTACCGGATGGAGCTGGTAGACAGCTGCCCTGGACACAGAAGGCCCTCGGCGCTGGATCTCAGTGTCCGGGCTGAACGATGGGGGTGGAGACGCTCCTTCAGGTATACAGGACTGAGTCCGTTTAGGGCTTTAAAGGTCAGCACCAACACTTTGAATTGTGCTCGGAAACGTACTGGGAGCCAATGCAGATCTCTCAGGACCGGTGTTATATGGTCTCGGCGGCCGCTCCCAGTCACCAGTCTAGTGATTTATATTCAATAAACGCTTTCCAATCTTCTCTAAACATATGTTCTTCTTGTTCTCTTATTCTATAGTCTATATATCAAATCCAAACTCTTCTATATGCTAAGTCTGCAAGCTGCGCATATTCCGTCAGTTTAAGCTGCCATTCTTCTTTGGTTGGGACCTTGCTTGTTTTCCATTTTTGGGCTAACAAAACGGGGGGGGGGCTGCAGTAGTACATAAATACAGTGGTACCTCTGGTTATAGACACTTCAGGTTACAGACGCTTCAGGTTACAGACTCCGCTAACCCAGAAATAACGCTTCGGGTTAAGAACTTTGCTTCAGGATGAGAACAGAAATCGTGCTCTGGCGGCGCAGCGGTGGCAGTGGGAGGCCCCATTAGCTAAAGTGGTGCTTCAGGTTAAGAACAGCTTCAGGTTAAGAACGGACCTCCAGAACGAATTAAGTTCTTAACCCGAGGTACCACTGTAACCTTTTTTGATACCTGGGAATTTCAGTCTGAATTATCCCCAACAGAAAGGACTCTGGTTTTTTTGGGGGGGGGGGAAGCAGGGACGGAGCGGAGCGGGGCGGTGCGGTCCGCCCCGGGTACCACCCTGGGGGGGGGGTTTACACTTGGGGTGGGGCCCCCGCCCCCGCGATCCGCTCCTCCCTTGGCCTGCCGCGGGTGCCTGCTTTCCTGCCGGCTCGGCGGCGGGGAGGTGAGGGGCGGGCCAGTGAGGGAGGGGTGACAGAAGAAGAAGAAGAGTTTGGATTTCATATCCCGCTTTTCACCACCCGAAGGAGTCTCAAAGCGGCTCACATTCTCTGTTCCCTTCCTCCCCCACAACAAACACTCTGTGAGGTGAGTGGGGCTGAGAGACTTCAGAGAAGTGTGACTAGCCCAAGGTCACCCAGCAGCTGCATGTGGAGGAGGAGGGAAGCGAACCCGGTTCACCAGATTACGAGTCTACCGCTCTTAACCACTACACCACACTGACAGTAGTACTTTACATTTATCCCTGTTGAAATTCATCTTGTTTGCTTTGGCCCAGTTGTCTAATCTGTTAAGGTCATTTTGAAGTGTGATCCTGTCCTCTGGGGTATTAGCCACCCCTCCCAATTTGGTGTCATCTGCAAACTTGATCAGGATGCCCTCAAGCCCATCATCCAAGTCATTGATGAAGATGTTGAATAAGACTGGGCCGCTCTGGGAAGGCTTCTGGTTTTCTCCTAGAGTGGTTTAAGCGTTGGGAAAGAATCTCTAGCTGCAAAGCAGCATGACGGGGCCGTTGGTATGTGAACGTTTCCAGGAAGCTTAAATTAGCAGAGTTAGGCTATTTTTACCCGTTTATTGTTTACCAACAGCCCAGAGAGAAAAGTTAGCCTGGGCAGGGAGCTCTACTTCCCTTTTCCAGTTTCACTAGACTGGGGCAAACTGCAGCCCTTGCTTTCTGGAAGCCGCAGGGAGGGAGAGGGCTCCTGTGTTCGAATCCTGCTCACCGGTTTCCCGCAGGCGTCAGGTCAGCCCCAGTGAGAGCAGGGTGCCATTGGCTCGATCCAGCCAGCTCTTCCTAGTTTCTGATATTCTTGGTGTTGGATGATTCGGGGCAGGTAAAAGAAAGCCCTTCTTTGTGTAGCTTGTCGTTAAACTGCGGAACTCCTTCCCACAGGAGGCAGGGATGGCCACAAACCCAGATGGCAGCTTCCTGGAAGAGGGAGCGCGATTGATGGCCACTAGCCATGGTCAGAGGCAGTGATGCTTCTGAACAGGAGGGGAGAGAATTGCCCTTGTGCACGGATCTTGCTTGCAGCTTTCGCACAATAAGACCAGGACGCCGGGCTGGATGGGCCATTGGCCACCGTGTCTAGTTGCCCTCAAGAGCCCTCTCCTGCATGCATTTGTCGAATCCTAAAGCCTTCTACTGCGGCCATCACTGCCTCATGTGGAAGGGAGTTCCGTAGGTTAACCATGTGCCGCGGTGCCCAAATGCTGTGTATCAGTTCAGCGAAGTGATGAGCAGTCCAAATGGACGTCTCTGTTGAATAACCCACAGTCCCAATACTATAAAGCAGTAGAATTCTAGAATTGTAGAGTTGGAAGGGACCCCCAAGGGTCATCTAGTCCTGCCCCCCCACAGTGCAGGAATCAAACCCGCTGAGTATGTTTTGGACGGTTTCAGGGCCGGATTTAGGTTTGATGAGGCCCTAAGCTACTGAAGGTAATTGGGCCCTTTATATGTCCAGTTGTCCTTTGTCAACAACAAATTGTTGCTGTTTTTTTGTGTTGAATATATGCTATATCATGGGTAGGCAAACTAAGGTCTGGGGGCTGGATCCGGCCCAATCGCCTTCTAAATCCGGCCCATGGACGGTCCGGGAATCAGCGTGTTTTTACAAGAGTAGAATGTGTCCTTTTATTTAAAATGCATCTCTGGGTTATTTGTGGGGCATAGGAATTTGTTCATTTTGTTTCCAAAATATAGTCCGGTCCAAAACAAGGTCTGAGGGACAGTGGACCAGCCCCCTGCTGAAAAAGTTTGCTGACCCCTGATATAGAATGTCGGCACCCTATATATAGAAAGGAGCAAAGCAGTGATATTTTAGGGAGCAGGCTAGCAGGCGGGGCCCATTGCTTACATCATAGGAGCCTACACAACACAAAACACTGTTGCTGTGTGTAGGTTTTATTTTATTTGTTTTTTATCTTATATTGTGGAAATGTACATCTAGTGAGAGCTGGACCATAAAGAAGACTGATCGTCGAAAAATTGATGCTTTTGAATTATGGCGCTGGAGGAGACTCTTGAGAGTCCCATGGACTGCAAGAAGATCCAACCTATCCATTCTCAAAGAAATCAGCCCTGAGTGCTCACTGGAAGGACAGATCCTGAAATTGAGGCTCCAGTACTTTGGCCACCTCATGAGAAGAGAAGACTCCCTGGAAAAGACCCTGATGTTGGGAAAGATGGAGGGCACAAGGAGAAGGGGGCGACAGAGGATGAGATGGTTGGACAGTGTTCTCGAAGCTACTAACATGAGTTTGGCCAAACTGCGGGAGGCAGTGAAGGATAGGCGTGCCTGGCGTGCTCTGGTCCATGGGGTCACGAAGAGTCGGACACGACTGTACGACTGAACAACAACAACAACATACATGACAAAGCTATCTTTAGCCATCTCACCCCTTGCTTTTTCCTGTAAGACCAACTGCAGTCGTTAACAGTCAACAGGTTTTCCACACCCACCAGCCAATTCCCCCATTCCCACCACCCCTCTGAGTCATACCCCTCCCCACCCTCTCACTATATTTAAGGGTCTGGTGACTTCCGTTTCAGTGTATCTGAAGAAGTGTGCATGCACACGAAAGCTCATACCAAGAACAAACTTAGTTGGACTCTAAGGTGCTACTGGAAGGAATTTTTTATTTTATTTTGTTTTGACTATGGCAGACCAACACGGCTACCTACCTGTAACAGGAGCTAGCAGTCAGACATCACAAAGCGTTTTTCAAAGGAGGGGGGCATTGCCCGGCCTCTTCAAAAATGACCTTTGCAACTGAGACCAGCAAACCTCAACTAATGCAGGAAGGGAGCCAACGGCAAAAGTCCGGTCTCTGTGTGCTCCTTCTCCAACCTGTTGCCCCCTCCAGTTTATTTTATGCCACAAACTCCCATGGGTCCCAGCTAGCACACCGTCCAGTGCCGGAGACACATATAAGCTAAACAAGCTCTAGGTTAGGGCCCCACTCTCTTGGGGGCCCCCAAAAGAAATTAAAGGGGGGGAACTAGATGTTGTTGTTTTATGGGGTTCAACTCTCATTTCTGAAAAGGGAGCCGTTTCTACTGTTTCCAGACAGATAATCTAATCAGCCAGTCACATTTTGCTGGGGAAACAAACAACCTCCCTCTGCAGCACATTCAACAATGGAGGGCGGGGCTGAAAGGGAGCCGGGGCTCTTATCTCTCTCCCGATCTCTTGCTGATCAGCTGCTGAGCGGGGTCCTTTCAACACCCCCTTTTCCTCTTTGTAAAATAAAAAGCATGATCCTCTTTTGGCCCCTGGGCAATCCAGCTCCAGGGACCACCATTCGCTCCATAAGACGCACAGATATCTCCCCTTACTTTTTAGGAGGAACAAAGTGCGTCTTATGGAGCAAAAAATACGGTAGGTGGTCTCTAAGGTGCTACTGGACAATTTTTTAATTTTATTTATTTATTTTGCCCGTGAGGTAGGTTAGGCTGAGAGGCAGTGGGGTAGCTTTTGGCCACCTGGGGAAGGTTCAGGACCGTGAGGGAGATTTGAACCCGGCTCCCTCCCAGGCTGGGCCTGGCATTGCTGGACGAGTTGGACCAGTGACCTGATTCGGTGTCAGGGATATTCATAGTTATTTATTATCTGTTGGTTGCCTGGCATCCATCTGTCTCCAGAGACAATGGAGTGTGCCTCCGGGGGTTGAAGTCAAACCGCTATGTTAGCAGCACCGAAGGACATAAGGATTTGTTTTAAGTTTTTCATGCGTGCTAAAACTCAGTCTAAGTTTTTTTTTTTTTAAAGAAAAAGTTTAACCACATCAGTTAACAAACATGGACACTCGTGCTGTAATGTTATTGTTTTAGTTAAATAAATAGTTTCAATTTTTATTAAGGAAATGATTATTTTTCTGCTTCCAATAAAGTACAGCAGAAAAGCTGTCCGAATATAAACAGCTAACTTATTAAACCTCACAATAATTTCATAATTATCAGTCTATGTATTTATAAGAGTATTACCAAATCAGCAATTTTTGATATAACTGTAAAAACTACTCTGAAATTTCAGCCAGATGTGCGGGGTATAAATAATAAATTATTATTATTATTATTATTATTATTATTATTCCAAAAATGAAACCTTCATCTGGTTGTAAACATTAAGATGATACCAGCAAGAAATGAGTCTTTCTGTCAGAAAACGATTTAAATCATGTCTTACGGACGAGTGATTTAAATCAAGTCTTACCGACTAGTGATTTAAATCCATTTGAAGGTGACTTTGCTGTGGTCTGTTTGATTGACAGGTCCCGCAAGTCATCGGCACGCTGTTTGTGCATCTGGTGCCAACGTGGCAAAGCGTTTTGAACCACACAAAGGCCCCATTGTTCCCCATCAGGGCGTTCTCCAGATTGCAGGTGAGCATTCAAAAAACAGAAACACCAAACCACTCGCACAAGTGTGAGAGCCAGTGTGGTGTAGTGGTTAAGAGCGGTAGACTCGTAATCTGGTGAACCGGGTTCGCGTCTCCACTCCTCCATAGGCAGCTGCTGGGTGACCTTGGGCTAGTCACACTTCTCTGAAGTCTCTCAGCCCTACTCACCTCACAGAGTGTTTGTTGTCGGGGAGGAAGGGAAAGGAGAATGTGAGCCGCTTTGAGACTCCTTCGGGTAGTGATAAAGCGGGATATCAAATCCAAACTCTTCTTCTTCTTCGTTGGGTCTGTGGATCTGGACCACGGACGGGTGGGAAGGTGACCTTTGCTGCTAATGCTGTAAACTGCCTCTCCAGTCATGGAATCCACGCATTGTCACTTCAAAGCTTGCAGGCTTCAGTGTTTTCACACATCTAGCTTCTAGATCAAGGGAAGTAATAGTACCACTGTATTCCGCTCTGGTCAGACCTCACCTGGAATACTGTGTCCAGTTCTGGGCACCACAGTTCAAGAAGGATACTGACAAGCTGGAAGGTGTCCAGAGGAGGGCAACCAAAATGGTCAAAGGCCTGGAAACGATGCCTTATGAGGAACGGCTTAGGGAGCTGGGTATGTTTAGCCTGGAGAAGAGAAGGTTAAGGGGTGATATGATAGCCATGTTCAAATATATAAAAGGATGTCATATAGAGGAGGGAGAAAGGTTGTTTCCTGCTGCTCCAGAGAAGCGGACACGGGGCAATGGATTCAAACTACAAGAAAGAAGATTCCACCTAAACATTAGGAAGAACTTCCTGACAGTGAGAGCTGTTCGGCAGTGGGATTTGCTGCCAAGGAGTGTGGTGGAGTCTCCTTCTTTGGAGGTCTTGAAGCGGAGGCTTGACAGCCATCTGTCAGGAATGCTTTGATGGTGTTTCCTGCTTGGCAGGGGGTTGGACTGGATGGCCCTTGGGGTCTCCTCCAACTCTAGGATTCTATGAATCCTGGCAGTAAAATCTCAGAGAAAGAAGAAATTCCTAATTGTCTGAAATTTGCCGTGTGTGGGCCTTGCAACCACGCAGGGTGGTCGTTCATGCTTCTCAAAGAGGGCTGGAGAGCCCGGCATGGCAACGGAACAGGAGATGACTTGCATTCAGGTCTCCTAATTGCTCACTGGGGTTATTATGGGCCAGAACCGGGGATGCTTTGACGTTTTGCTATTGTTTGGGACAATTCCCTCCAATTCAGAAGGTGTGGAGAGAGCGGGTGCCGAGCCAGGCGTTCTGTCCTATGAGAAGGCTTTCTCAAGTCGCCTTATTTTTGCTTGTTGATCTGGGCAAACGTCAGATACCGCGAATCTCATGCTTGAGTCCTCCATTTTTCTTTGCAGTGTTTTCAGGGTAGTTCACCTGAAGCACTTCCAGCAACCACTTCCTTGAACAGCAATATTTGGACTTAAATCCAAAGATACGGAAATGAAAGGAGAGCGAGAGAAAGAATTAAGGTGGGCACCCCCCCCCGTCCTTTTTTCTTTGACGGAGTTCCGGTTTCAGACTAGCTGCTTAAATGGCAAACCCCAGAGTGGCTGGGCCAACCAAGCCAGATGGCTGGGGAATTAATGAATTAATTAATGAATTAATGAATTAATGAAAACAAAATCGAAAATTCTTTCCAGTAGCACCTTAGAGACCAACTGAGTTTGTTCCTGGTATGAGCTTTCGTGTGCATGCACACTTCTTCAGATACACTGAAACAGAAGTCACCAGATCCTTAAATATAGTGGGGGAGTGGGGAGGGGTATTACTCAGAAGGGTGGTGGGAATGGGTGATCAGCTGATAGGTGTGGAAAACCTGTTGACGACTCTAAACGGCTGCAATTAGTCTTGCAGGGAAAGGCAAGGGGTGAGATGGTTAAAGATGGCTTTGTTATGTATAATGAGATAAGAATCCAATGTCTTTGTTCAAACCAGGTTTCTCCATGGTTTTAAGTTTGGTGATTAGTTGCAATTCAGCCACTTCTCTTTCCAGTCTATTTCTGAAATGAATTAATGAATTAATGAATTAATGAATGAATGAAAATAATTTTGCTTTCTTGCTTGTAAGGGTGTCTGTGTTTGGAATTAAAAGCTGAAACATGCCTCTCATCAGCTTTAGCCTTTGCTGAACGAATGCCCCATGTGTGTCTTTACAAGTTAAGCCGGTGCATATTTAGTCAAAAGTCCACCTCACTGAATTCACCGGGGTTTGCTCACAGGCAACTTTGAGCAGGACTGCCGTTTTAGGTGCCGTTGAAAGGCGGATGGCTTTAAAAGAAGATTCAAAGACAGCGGATAGCTCAGTTGACGAGAGCGTGGTGCTGGTAATGGCAAGGTCTCGGGTTCGATCCCCGCATGGGACAGCTGCATTGCAGGGGGTTGGGCTAGATGACCGTTGAGGGTCCCTCCCAACTCTACAAGTCCATGATTTTATCTCTCCCCCGTGCTTCCTTCCGCAGGTGCGGCTGCTGTTTGGGGTCCAGCGTAGACGGAGGAGCTGGAGGGATGAAGTGAGGCCTGGGCGGGTGCCCCCCCCCGGTGCCATGGCGGATGGGGCCTCGCTCCCCATGGGCGACTGGCTCCGTGCCCTCCATCTGGAGCAGTACGCCGAGAACTTCGAGCGGAACGAACTGTGGCGCGTCTCGGACTGCCAGCACCTGTCGGACGAGGCCCTGACCCGCCTGGGCATCCTTCTCCCGGGGCACCGAAGGCGCATCCTCTCTGGGCTCCTAAAGGCCTTCACGGAGGCGCTGCCCGCCATGGACGCCCCCAAACTGCCCCCCAGGAGGCCGGTCCCCATGAAACGCAACATCTTCCGCGCCGGCGCTGCGACTGCTGCTTCCTCCGCGGAGCAGGAGGCTGGGAGCGACTCGGCGACGGAAGCGTCGCCCCCTCGCCGGGAGCTGGAGGCGGCCCCCATCCCGCCGCCCATCCCTCCCCGCACGAGCTGTCACCCGCCGGTGAAGTTTTCCTCTACTGCTACGTCTGAACTTCCCGCAGGCCCTTCTCTTTTGGAGTTCACGTCTCCGGCGATGCCGCCGGCGAGAGGCAGGCTCAGCCCGGATGTTGCGGCCGCGGAAGAGACGGGGAACCCTCCTCTGCCCCCTCTGCCTGCCAAGCGCCACCATCTGGAGGGCAAGCCCCCCACCCAAAAGGCCCCTCCGGTGCCTAGCCGCCCTCCCACGCTGCCCCCCAGGGGCCCACCCCAGAAAGCAGCGGCCAGGTGAGTCCAAAAGATGCAAAGGTGTTGGGCAGGGGGCGTTCCTGGGTGGTTGCTCCCTCCCCACTGGTCTGAGCTGCTGCGGTGCAGTGGTTAGAGTGTTGGTCTTGGGGGACTAGAGTTTGAATCCCCACTTGGCCTCGTTGCTCGCTGGGTGACCCCGGGGCAGGTGTTGAACGGGCGTTTGAAATTTGCCAGGCGCATTTTGAACCTGGCTATCGGCCACTTGCAACTAGGTGAAGATGCCCGGGCGGCAGGACGGCACCTGAGATCTCCACCAATGGGAGGTGCCTGCCTGGGGAATCCTTGGAGTTGCCTGTTTACACACAGAAACCCCACATACTGTAGCTGTTTTATCTGCACAATCAAAGGCCTGGAAACGATGCCTTATGAGGAACGGCTTAGGGAGCTGGGTACACTGGCACCCCGCAAGACGAATGCCTCGCACAACGAAATACTCGCAAAACGAAAGGGTTTTACGGGTTTTTAGTTGACTCGCGAGACGAATTCGTCTGTGCCTGTTTTTCGCAAGACGAATTCGTCTGGCAAGGTACCACTGTAAGCCGGCGCCGCGCGGCTCCGGTGCCGGTCGGGAGGGGGCCGTGGGATCAGCCCGCCCACCGAAGATGGCAGGCGCGATCCCACGGCCCCCTCCCGACCGGCAACGGAGCCCCATGGCGCCGCGTTTGTGCTGTAAAGGCTTACCTTTTCGCTCCGGTCGGGAGGGGTGTTGTCCGCTCCGCCATTTTGGATCGACTGCGCATGTCTGGACACGATCCCACGGCCCCCTCCCTCCCTCCTGGAGCTGCGCGGTGCCGCGTTTTAAGACTGCAGCGAGCGAACAGCAGCGCAGCTGTTCGCCTACTGCAGTCTTAAAACGCGGCGCGGCGCGGCTCCGGTGCCGGTCGGGAGGGGCCCCCTGACTTTTCCCCCATAGGAACGCATTAATTAAATTTTAATGCGTTCCAATGGGAAAAGGTGCCTCACAAGACGAAATTTCTGCAAGACGAAGAGTCTTGCGGAACGAATTAATTTCGTCTTGCGAGGCACCACTGTATGTTTAGCCTGGAGAAGAGAAGGTTAAGGGGTGATATGATAGCCATGTTCAAATATATCAAAGGATGTCATCTAGAGGAGGGAGAAAGGTTGTTTTCTGCTGCTCCAGAGAAGCGGACACGGAGCAATGGATTCAAACTACAAGAAAGAAGATTCCACCTAAACATTAGGAAGAACTTCCTGACAGTGAGAGCTGTTCGGCAGTGGAATTTGCTGCCAAGGAGTGTGGTAGAGTCTCCTTCTTTGGAGGTCTTTAAGCGGAGGCTTGACAGCCATCTGTCAGGAATGCTTTGATGGTGTTTCCTGCTTGGCAGGGGGTTGGACTGGGTGGCCCTGGTGGTCTCTTCCAACTCTAGGATTCTGTGATTCTATGTGTGGCACAATAATTTGTTACAGTATAAGAATACCAAAGTTTTTAAGTAACAACAAATTCATATTAGCCCATGCTCAGAATGGCCGTTTCATGTATTGAGCCGAAGTTAAGAGTCGATTCTGGGTCAAAAACCAAGACAGGGCACTGTTTCGATGTGGACACACCTTCGCCAGCTAGTTTTTTTTAGGGGTCGTGTTAATTTGTAGAACTCGTATGAATAAATCTTGTAATTTCTAGGTGTGGATTGATCAAGGTGCATCTCAAACTTTTCTGTGCGCGGCATGGCGGAGGTGGACGAGGGTGGCGAGCTGATGGCGGGTGGCGCCGTGTCCAGCTTCCGCCTCTTCCATGGCGCCCTCCAGAACTTGGCGTCGTGGTTCCCCGCGCCACTAGCCTCTATGGCTAAGGCGCCTCTGACCAGGTTGGCCAGGTGAGGTGAAACTTGAATTCCTACCTGGGCTGCAGTTTGCTTTCGGAGCTTGTTGTTGTTGTTGTTGTTCAGTCGCTCAGTCGTGTCCGACTCTTCGTGACCCCATGGACCAGAGCACGCCAGGCACGCCTATCCTTCACTGCCTCCCGCAGTTTGGTCAGGGTCAGACTCATGCCAGTCGCTTCGAGAACACTGTCCAACCATCTCATCCTCTGTCGTCCCCTTCTCCTTATGCCCTCCATCTTTCCCAACATCAGGGTCTTTTCCAGGGAGTCTTTTCTTCTCATGAGGTGGCCAAAGTATTGGAGCCTCAGCTTCAGGATCTGTCCTTCTAGTGAGCACTCAGGGCTGACTTCTTTAAGGATGGATAGGTTTGATCTTCTTGCAGTCCATGGGACTCTCAAGAGTCTCCTCCAGCACCATAATTCAAAAGCATCAATTCTTCGGCGATCGGCCTTCTTGATGGTCCAGCTCTCACTTCCGTACATTACTACTGGGAAAACCACAGCTTTAACTATACGGACCTTTGTCGGCAAGGTGATGTCTTTGCTTTTTAAGATGCTGTCTAGGTTTGTCATTGCTTTCCTCCCAAGAAGCAGGCGTCTTCTAATTTCGTGACTGCTGTCACCATCTGCAGTGATCATGGCACCCAAGAAAGTGAAATCTCTCACTGCCTCCATTTCTTCCCCTTCTATTTGCCAGGAGGTGATGGGACCAGTGGCCATGATCTTAGTTTATTTGATGTTGAGCTTCAGACCATATTTTGCGCTCTCCTCTTTCACCCTCATTAAAAGGTTCTTTAATTCCTCCTTACTTTCTGCCATCAAGGTTGTGTCATCAGCATATCTGAGGCTGTTGATATTTTTTCCTGCAATCTTGCTTTCTCAGCTACAATCCTTCAAAAACTTTGTGGAAGAGATCTTAAAGAGCGCCGAGCATTTCTGAAATGCCACCACTTTGTCCCAAAGAGCAGCAAATCAGCAAATCAGAACTTCCTTTTTGAGGGCAAATAGCTGGATCCCCAGAGTGAGGATGTGACGAAGCCTATTTTTTGGGCGATGCCGCCACCTCGTGTTGAAATCAATTCAGCCGAGAACCCAGTGAGAGAAGTAAGTTACAGGCACGGCGTCCTAGGAGTGTCTCCTGTTCAGGTCCGGCCCACATTGTAGAATCTTGGAATTACCGAGTTGGAAGGGATCCCAAGGGTCATCCAGTCCAACCCCCATGATGCAGGAATCTTACAGGAGCGCAGATGCCTGTGCCAAAGTTCTGCATGCACAAGACACCCCCCCCCCTTGTGGGAATACGTTTTGTGGACTCTTGCATTTTGCCACAGTGAAGGTAACCTTCCGCGCTCTGCGTGGAAGGCAAGGAGATCCGGCAGAGGTTTGCTGCCTGGATCCCTCCGCGCTAGCAACAAAGCGCGGCAAAACAGCCTCAGTAAACGGTTAGAGAGAGGTCTCCCGCCCGGAAACTCACCCAGATATAGCGTTGTGATTGGTTAATGTTAATCATATGACGTTGTTCAAGTTATTCAATAAATGGCCCCTGCTCCCTGTAGCGTTGTTTAGATTGCGCGAGACAAGCCAAGAGAGAACAGCGTGCGAGACGAGCCGAGAGAGATAGAAAGCGAAAGAGAAACCAACGCACAGGGCAGTAGTCGGGAGATCGCAACTCCACCATTGACTGCAGTCTCTTATTCTTCTATTTATTTATTTCAAAAGTTTTATTTGGCCGCCTTCTTAGTTTTGGCCAGCTCTATTATTCTTTCCTTTTTGGAACCTCAAGCCTTCGGAACTCCAGAGGAGCCTTCGCGACTCCAAAGAAACCTTCAGAAACCTTCGGAACTCCAAAAAACAACAATCTCACAACCTTCAGCTTCATAACCAGCGTAATTACCCGTTCACGGCCAGTGGGAGCAGGAACTCCGGGAATTACTGGCCGTCCCAGACGTTGGTTATCCCCCCCCCCAACATCTCTAGTTAAAAGGAAACACCCTTGCCTGAGAACCTTTAGAGGCACTGTGCATGAAAGCAAGCACTAGCAGGGCACTCACAGTGGTGGCACCCCCGGTTGGAACTCCCTGCCTGGGGAAATCCCACTTCTAGCCAGCTCCTCTTTTGTTCAGGCCTTTGGGATGTGTGGGTGTCAGGGAGATATTATCTGCTGCCATTTTTGTAGATTTTTTAAAAAATGATGAAATGTATTGCTTTATTGCTTGAGAGCCGGTGTGGTTTAGTGCGTATAGTGCCGGACTGGGACCTGAGAGACCAGGGTTCGAATCCCCCACTCGGCTATGAAGTTACCCGGGTGACCTTGGCCTAGCCTACCTCAAAGGGCTGTTGTGGGGATCAGTTGAGGAGTGGGAGAACCATGTACGTCACCTTGAGAAAATGTTGGCTATAAATGCCAAAAATGTTATACAGTGGTTCCGCTCCTTCCTCCTGGGCCGTGTTCAGAAAGTGGTGGTGGGGGGTGAGTGTTCAGACCCCTGGGCTCTCACTTGTGGGGTGCCTCAGGGTTCTGTCCTCTCCCCCATGCTTTTTAATATCTATATGAAGCCGCTGGGAGAGATCATCAGGGGGTTTGGGCTGGGTGTTCATCAGTATGCGGATGATACCCAGCTCTACCTCTCTTTCAAATCAGAACCAGTGAAGGTCCTGTGTGAGTGCCTGGAGGCGGTTAGATGATGGATGGCGGCTAACAGATTGAGGTTGAATCCTGACAAGACAGAAGTACTGTTTTTGGGGGACAGGGTGCGGGCGGGTGTGGAGGACTCCCTGGTCCTGAATGGGGTAACTGTGCCCCTGAAGGACCAGGTGCGCAGCCTGGGGGTCATTTTGGACTCACAGCTGTCCATGGAAGCGCAGGTTAATTCTGTGTCCAGGGCAGCTGTCTCCCAGCTCCATCTGGTACGCAGGATGAGACCCTACCTGCCTGCACACTGTCTCGCCAGAGTGGTGCATGCTCTGGTTATCTCCCGCTTCAGCCGTTCTTTTGAGATGGTAAATGACTTAGTTCTTGAATCGAAGGTCACACGCCCCACCCTACCAAATATATACCAAATATGCCCTTAAAACAGGATCTGTAGAGGCTTTGTAAGCGAAAAGATCTGGGAAAAGTTTCTCGAAGGCATTTCCTTCTGCATAGGAAACACTTCGAGTCATCGGGAGAGCCAAGATGGCTTTTGGGATTGATCTGTGTGCTAAAATAAAGGTATCGTTCACAGGGCTTTGTTTCCTAAAAGCCCAAGGGCGAAGGACCGGTTTTCTGTGCATCCTGTGCACCCTAAAAAAAATAATGTTATAGCAATTATAAAGCAAAAGCCAGACACTTTGAAACACAAGAGAAATGTTGCTTCTCTTGCAGCCCTCTTGTTTCTGAGCAACGCAGGTTGCCTTCTCTCTCTCTCTGTCTCTCTCTTGAGGCCAGGCCCTTCAGAAACTCCGGGGTCTGTGCAAAAAGGGGAAAAAAGAGAGATTGAAAAGAAGTTTCTGCGAGAGAGAGAGAGAGAGAGAGAGAGAGAGAGAGAGAGAGAGAGAGAGAGAGGAGGAAGTCTGCCAGCCGTGGTGGATTCTGGGTCCTGTCGCTTTTCTCTCCCCCACTTTCATATTTTCTCTCTTTAAAGCAACCTCTTCGCTCTCTCTCTCTCTCTCTCTCTTCATTTTTCAGGAAGTCCTATCAGGAAGCGCTTTTGCAGAAAGAAAGAGAAAGATAAAAAAAAGCTTGTTCTGCAAAGGTTGTGGCCTCTTGGCTTTTGCAGTTCAGCTGGAGGGGGCCAGGGCTCCCTCCCTCCCTCCCTCTCTCTCTCTCTCTCTCTGTTTCTGGGGCAGCTCTCTAAAGGGGGATCTCTGAGCCAAAAGGACAGAAAAGAGGTGCCCCCCCTTCCTCCGCACCTGCGCTGCTCTCTTGTGCCCCGTTGGCATTTTGGAGCCAGCCTGCCAGCCAGCCTGCCATGGGACTGCTGAGGTCTCCTCCTTCGCCGCCGCTTCCCCCAGGTAACAGATCCGAGGACGAACTTGGACTTGCCTCTTGAATTTTTTTTTTTTTTTTTGTAAATAATTTTTATTGATATTTCCTTTAGCTTTGACAGAAAAAAATAACAGAATGCAACATAAAACTTATAAATACAACTAATATATAAAGCTTATATTACAAAGAATATATATCGCTCTTATCTTTTACACTTAGAATTTCCATCCCTTCCCTTCTTCCCTCTTATGTCTTCTCTAAATCATATTTCTATATTTTGCACGTCAATTCCTTTTACCACTGATAAAGTTTTCCCTTGTCGGGTTTCTTTTTATTCTCACATTCTGGTATTTACCTTTAATAACTTTCCTTATTTCTTAAATATTCTTTTACATTAAATATCTATACGCCGAGTGTTTTATGTCATCCATTTATATTTTACAAATCTTGTCCAAATAATCTATAAATTTTCCCCATTCTTTTCTAAACGTTTCTTCCCCTTGTTGTCTGACTCTCATTGTAGTTTTTGCGATTTCCATATATTCTGTGATTTTCTGTTGCCATTGATGCACAGTTGGTATTGTTTTCTGTTTCCAGACCTGTGCTAGTAAAAGTTTAGCCCCTGTAGTCGCATATAAAAAAACTTTTGATCACATTTCTTTATCTCACCCCCTACCATTCCTTGCCTCTTGAAATTAATTTAAATTAGGGTGTCTTACTGAAAGTTAGAATTAGGCAATGGTGGCTCAGAAGTATAGTGCATGCAGAGGATATGTTAAATTCATAAGTAAGATATGTAAGGTGAATAATCAATTGGCAAAAGAGTTTGAAAAAGAAAACGTTAGAAGAGAAAAGCAATATGGGGAGTAACTGGCAATAACTGTGAATTAGGGTTAACCTGGAAATCAATGGTGTGTGTGGGGGGGTGGAATCGGGGAAGTCTGTAATGATGTTATGTATAAATTAAGTGGTTAAATTGGAAAAGAAGTGATGGCTGCCCCAGTGGGAGGGGGGTTTGTTTTGCTTGGCTCCCCTTGGTGAGAGAAAGGGGAGTATGGAAAATTTAATCATGTATTGTAATTTGGTTTTAATTGGAAAATTTTAATAAATATTATTATTATTTTTTAAAAAAAAGAACTTGGACTTGCCTCCCTTTTTGCAAAGCAGGGAGCTGAAAGGGAAACAGCAAAGGACAGACATGACTTTTGCTTTGTGTGGGCAGATGCTATTAACTCTTTCCTTCTCTTTATTTGGCTGCCTGCCTTCCCTTTTTTCTGATTTTATGCTATGGATCTCGCCTCCGGGCTGCTCTGGAAGGAGATTTGGGGCTTTTGTGGGGTGGGGGGTGGGTTGGGGGAAACACCGTCTTGTGTTGGGGAGAGAAAGAAATTTAACTTTCTTGATGTGGATAAAAAAATCTTATTTTTCTAAGCTGCTTGGTTTCTCCCCAAATTTGGGGCTTTGTTCCCGGAAGGTCTGAGACTCTTATGAGATTTATACGTGCATGGAAGTTGGGGGGGCTTTGTCGAAGGTTTGTGAAGAGTCGACCCCCCCCCCAGGAGCCTCGTTGATGCTCCAAGATTGAGAGGGTAGTGTCAGAATCATAGAATTGTGAGATCGGGAGGGACCCCCAAGGATCATCTAGTCCAACCCCCTGCAATGCAGGAATCGCAGCTAAATTGGCAATCGCTTATCAGGGTTATTGATTCTGGACTGGGATAGTTTCCCCTGTCGTGATAAAACATGGGTGAAAGTTGACCAGGATTTATTGGGGCTTTCCATCTAAAGGAATCTTCGATAACAGATCAAATGAAAATGTATTTTATCAACCTGGCGCCTTCCCAGCCAGCTGGGAGTTGTAGTCCAAAAACATCTGGCAGGAACCAGGCTGGTGAAGGCTGGAATAGAGAGTGTATGTTCTCCCCCAACCCAAGAACTCCAGAGTTGGTTATCCACATGTTAATCAATTCAGTCGATTGATTAACTAACGTGCCACCCGCTACTTAAAATTTGAATTATTACATAAAACAATATTGAATAGGCTGGAAAATGCATATGTTGCAGTCTACACAGAAACACAGGGTCCCCCCCCCTGTTAACATCAGGATTCCCCCCGATATTTATTGATAATTTGATTTTTATTGATAATTTTATTCTTTTATCTCTTTCGTATTTTTTTTTTTTTTACAATCAAGTAGGGCAAAAATCCTATGAAATAAATATTTATTCATATATATATGTGTGTGTATATATATGTATATATATATATGTATATGTGTATATGTATGTATATGAGTGTGTATATATATGTGTATATATATATATATATATATATATGTATAAATATATATGTATGTGTATATATATATATGTATATATGTATGTATATATATATATGTATTTATGTGTATATATGTATACCGTATATTGCGGCGTATAAGACGACTGGGCGTATAAGACGACCCCCAACTTTTCCAGTTAAAATATAGAGTTTGAGATATACTCAACCACAGATTTTTCCACCCGGCGTATAAGACGACCCCCGACTTTTGAGAAGATTTTCCTGGATTAAAAAGTAGTCTTATACGCCAGAATATACTGTATATAAATTTAAAGAGCAACAATAAATGAGAACATGCCTTTTGGATAAAAAATGTTTCTTTGACCCACCTCAAAACAGGCCAAGGGGGAGCTTAGCAGACCCCCCGAGAGATCTCCCTTTGTGGAGCCATCGCTGAAAAGGCCTTTTCCGAAGGTGGGGCAGAGAACAGAACCCCAAGTGAAGATGCCCGGGTGCCAGGATGGTGCCTGGCGTCTCCGCCATCTGGAGGCGCATGCCTGGGGATCCTCGGATCGGGACTGTTTTCGCAAACTAGCAACGCATCCTGTAGAATTCTATCCGTTATATTTTATCTGAAACAATCAGAACGAATTTCAGGAACCGAAAAGGTCGTACTGAAATATGCGACTTTTGTGCCGACTGGCCCCAAAATGGCAAGTAGGCATTCTGTTTTGGCGACTGTAACCCTGGTTTATATGCCTGTTGTCTTTGTCCATGGCAGTGAGAGATTTTACTTTCTTGGGCTCCATGATCACTGCAGATGGTATCTGAAGTGCAGATGTGTATCTGAAGAAGTGTGCATGCACACGAAAGCTCAGGCCAAGAACAAACTTAGTTGGTCTCTAAGGTGCTACAGGAAGGAATTTTTTATTTTATTTTGTTTTGACTATGGCAGACCAACACCTGTAACTGCAGATGGTGACAGCAGTCACAAAATTAGAAGACGCCTGCTTCTTGGGAGGAAAGCAATGACAAACCTAGACAGCATCTTAAAAAGCAGAGACATCACCTTGCCGACAAAGGTCCGTATAGTTAAAGCTATGGTTTTCCCAGTAGTGATGTATGGAAGTGAGAGAATCATAGAATCATAGAATCCTAGAATTGGAAGAGACCCCAAGGGCCATCCAGTCCAACCCCCTGCCAAGCAGGAAACACCATCAAAGCATTCCTGACAGGTGGCTGTCAAGCCTCCGCTTAAAGGCCTCCAAAGAAGGAGACTCCACCACACTCCTTGAGCTGGACCATAAAGAAGACTGATCGCCAAAGAATTGATGCTTTTGAATTATGGTGTTGGAGGAGACTCTTGAGAGTCCCATGGACTGCAAGAAGATCAAACTTATCCATCCTTAAGGAAATCAGTCCTGAGTGCTCACTGGAAGGACAGATCCTGAAGCTGAGGCTCCAAGACTTTGGCCACCTCATGAGAAGAGAAGACTCCCTGGGAAAGACCCTGATGTTGGGAAAGATGGAGGGCACAAGGAGAAGGGGACGACAGAGGATGAGATGGTTGGACAGTGTTCTCGAAGCTACTAACATGAGTTTGGCCATATTGCGGGAGGCAGTGAAGGATAGGCGTGCCTGGCGTGCTCTGGTCTGTGGGGTCACGAAGAGTCGGACACGACTGAACGACTGAACAACAACAACAAGGAATGTCTTACCATAATAAAAAAATAGAAAATTCTTTCCAGTAGCACCTTAGAGACCAACTGAGTTTGTTCTTGGTATGAGCTGTCATGTGCATGCACACTTCTTCAGATACACACATCTGAAGAAGTGTGCATGCACACGAAAGCTCATACCAAGAACAAACTCAGTTGGTCTCTAAGGTGCTGCTGGAAAGAATTTTCTATTTTGTTTCGACTATGGCAGACCAGCACGGCTACCCACCTGTAACCATAATAAAAAAAAACATATATGCAGTGTTAGAAATTCAGGTATATAAGCTAGACACAACAACAACCGTGGTTTAAGGAGCCATTTGGCTTATATACCTGAGTTTCTAGCGGCGCACAAAGATTGTGCAACGTCACAAAGGCTGTCAACATCAACCCCACTGTGTGGGAATCCCTCACGGATGACTGCAGTGCCTGGAGACAGGTTGTGCATCTGCAGCAGTGACCAGAGGAGGAATGACCGCTGGGAGGAGTGCAGAGAGATGGATTGCCCTGGTGCTTCTGCAGCAGCACAACTGGACACATTCATCTGCCCCGGCTGCAACAAAACATGTCTCTCCTGCATTGGTTTCTGCAGCCACAGAAGGCGCTGCAACCTCCCGGCTGTTTGACTTCACCCCCAGAGGAGCCCTTCCCCATTGTCTCCCGAGACAGACGGGACAATAGCACCTGCTATGCATGCAGAATAATAATAATAATTATTATTATTACATTTATGCTGTATTTTATGCTGTTTTTAAGCTGTTTTTTAAAAGTCACTTTTAATCAATTTTTAATATTTGCTGTTAGCCACCTCGAGCCCGGTTTTTTAAATCAGGAAGGTCAGGATAATAATAATAATAATAATAATAATAATATGCAGGGGGGTTGGACTTGATGACCCTCGGGGGGCCCCTTCCAACTCCGCAATTCCACGAGCCGGTCCTGCAGCCTTGAGAATGGTGGAGCATTTCCCCACAAGGAGCCACCTTGGGTTATTCCCGTCTCCATCTTCCCAGAACCTAATGACAGGGTTGTAAGGAAATAATTAACAGGATTCTGGCTCTTTTCTGCGGCCAGTGCTGTCGGGAGAGACAAGGGAGTCCCTGTTCCTGCAGCTGAGGCGGGTTTGGGGAGAGGGGAGTCTTGCCCTCTCCGTCTCCTTTGCCCTCTCCGGCGTCTATATTTAGGGCTCTCTCAGACACCGCTAATTTGGGTGCAGAGAGGGCAAGTATTTTCCATATGCATCCAGGAACAATGGCGAGCACAGACTGGGGGTCAGCAGCTCTCTGACCCTCTGCATGTTTCCACGCTTGAGTGTGTTGCGGAGTTTAACGCACACCAAGATGCGTCTTAAAAATGGTTATTTATTTTGTTGTAAACAAACTCTAGACGCCAAATGGCTCCTTAAACCGGGGTTACAGTTGCCAAAACAGAATGCATAGTTGTCATTTTGGGGCGAGATAGTACAAAAGTCGGATACAGTCGTACCTTGGATCTCGAACGCCTAACCATGAATAAATCAGCTCCCGAACAATCGAAACCCGGAAGTGAGCATTCCCGTTTTTGAACGCTTTTCAGAAGCTGAAGTCCGGTGCGGCTTCCGTGGCTTCCGATTGGCTGCAAGAGCCTCCTGCAGCCAATCAGAAGCCGCGCTTTGGTTTCCGTATGTTTTGGAAGTCGAATGGACTTCCGGGATGGATTCCGTTTGACTTCCAAGTTACGACTGTATTTCAGTATGGCCTTTGGGGTTCCTGAAATTCGTTCTGATTGTTCAGATAAAATATAACGGATTGAATTCTACAGGATGTGTTGCTAGTGTGTGAAAACAGGCAAGATCCAAGGATCACTGGGCATTCACCTCCAGGTGCTGGAGACGTCAGGTGCCTGCCTGGCGCCTGGGCATCGTTCCTTGGTTGCAAGTGGACCATAAAAAGGTAAAGGGACCCCTGACCATTAGGTCCAGTCGCGGACGCCTCTGGGGTTGCAGCGCTCATCTCACTTTACTGGCCGAGGGAGCCGGCGTACAGCTTCTGTGTCATGTGGCCAGCATGACTAAGCCGCTTCTGGCGAACCAGAGCAACGCATGGAAACGCCGTTTACCTTCCCGCCGGAGTGGTACCTATTTATCTACTTGCACTTTGACGTGCTTTCAAACTGCTAAGTTGGCAGGAGCAGGGACCGAGCAGCAGGAGCTCACCCCGTCGTGGGGATTCAAACCGCCAACCTTCTGATCAGCAAGCCCTAGGCTCTGTGGTTTAACCCGCAGCGCCACCCGCGTCCATAGCCAGGTGCAAAATGTGCTTGACTCCTGGCAGATTTCGAACACAGCATATATGGCACTTTTCTGCCTATATCCATAAAAATGCAAGGCTGTCGTCACCCTGCTCCCATTGGAGGATTCGTGGGGCTGTATTACAGTCCTGGATTTGCACATAGTCAAGGGTCGGTAAGGAGGCAAAGGGAAGGCAGGTTGCATCAAACCAATGGCCATAGCATTGTGTGAGAAGGGAGAGACACTGAAAGGGGGGGGGGAATTGTGGTTTAAAACAACAGTTTACTAAAAATCTAGTGTCCCGATCAAGGGAAGTAATGGTACCACTGTATTCTGGTGTGGTCATACCCCACCTGGAATAATGGGTCCAATTCTGGGTGTCACGATTTAAGAAGGATGTTGACAAGGTGGGCAGAGGAGGGAGACCAAGATGATTGAGGGTCTGGAAAGGAAGCCTGATGAGGAACGGTTGAAGGAGCTGGGTATGTTTAGCCTGGAAAGGGGTAGACTGAGAGGAGATAGGATAGCCACCTCCAAATATCTCAAGGGCTGTCCCATGGAGGAGGGAGCAGGCTTGTTTTCTCCTGCCGTGGAGGGTAGGACTCGCACCCATGGCTTCGTTACGAGAAAGGAGATTCCAACTATATATCAGGAAGAACTTTCTGCCCGTCAGCTGAACGGTCTCCCTCGGGAATTTGTGGACTCTCCTTCCTTTCTGAGCAAAGCTTGGGTGGTCATCTGTCATGGATGATCAAACTTGAGATTCCTGCATTACGGGGGTTGGTCTAGATGGCCCTCGGGATCCCTTCCAGCTCTGCAATCCTCGTCTTTGATGGAAGTAAGCTCCCCTGGGTTGCTGGTCATCGCTTTGCACAAAGTTGTAAGGGTGATCTCAAAGCTGACTTACCGGTAGTCCGCTAGCTTCTGTTATATCTGTTATTTTTCCAAGCTATGAACTTGGTTTGATTGATATTCTACAGCCTTTTAAATGTCTTTGTGGAAAGTGGAGGGGGCCAGGTTATTGCTTATATTTTATTTTAACAACCTACTTGTGTTTTTACCTCTTATGAAGCTCTTGTGACGAAGGGCCGAATATCAATCTAATAATACTTTGCAATATAAATTGAGCACAAACCTCTAGATACAGAAACAAGAAGGCCCTCTCGCAGGCAGTCTCTCGCTGCAGCTCTTGCCCTCATTGTGGCTGGATAATCGGCATTAATTTGGCATTGCATTTGCACCCAGAAATGCATTTTTTCCTGTCCCCCCCACTCATTCCCGGCACACTTTTATTTATTTATCTTAAATAATCTTTACTCATTTTATAAGAAACTAGCTGGCCCGGCCACGCGTTGCTGTGGGTTTTTCTTTTTCTTTTTAAAATTCTCCTGACCCCGAGAGTATTCTGGAAGCTCCTGTTTTCATTATTCCCTGTCCCTTTAGAGCAGGGGTCAGCAACCTTTTTCAGCCGTTGGCCGGTCCACTTTCCCTCAGACCGTGTGGTAGGCCGGACTATATTTTAGGGGAAAAAATGAACTAATTCCTATGCCCCACAAATAACCCAGAGATGCATTTTACATGCGAAGCTGTGGCGGCCATTTTAGGTGAGGGCACTGGCGACCTTAAAGAGCATTCTCCCCCACCCCAGTCCCAAAATTACCCAGTCCCAAAATCACGCACCCCAGTGACACAATCCTCTCAGAGCGGGTCTTACTCAGTGCGACCTCTCAGGCATGCCTCCTGCTCTGTGTCCCCCCCCCCTCGGAGCATGCGAAGCTGTGGTGGCCATTTTAGGTGAGGGCACTGGAGCCTTAAAGAGCATTCTCCCTCACCCCAGTCCCAAAATTACCCAGTCCCAAAATCTCAGAGTGGGTCTTACTCAGTGCGACCTCTCAGGCATGCCTCCTGCTCTGTGTCCCCCCCCCCCTCGGAGCATGCGAAGCTGTGGTGGCCATTTTAGGTGAGGGCACAGGCATTATTGCTCTGGCCAGGTCTGATGATGTCGCCAGGCGATCCGCCTTTCTATTGGATGCTGTTGGAGTCTTTGCTGGTGAGGTATAATAGGCGCGCCATTTTTTTTGCCTTTATTCTATATTTTAGGCATGACAGGTGTTTTTAATTTTTATGATGCCAGATCCTTCCTTGATGGTCATGTTACGCTTTGTCCTAATTTGATGAGATTTGGTCCAGTGGTTATGGAGCAAGGTGGTGTCACGCGCGCATGCAATGGGAACATTTATGTTGTTGTTGTTGTTGTTGTTGTTGTTGTTGTTCAGTCGTTCAGTCGTGTCCGACTCTTCGTGACCCCATGGACCAGAGCACGCCAGGCACGCCTATCCTTCACTGCCTCTCGCAGTTTGGCCAAACTCATGTTGGTAGCTTCGAGAACATTTATATATATATAGACAAATAAAACAATACCATTAAAACACAACAAACGATACAACCACAAAACGAAAACAAAGACAACATAATTTTTTCTTAATTTCATCTAGCTTCTATCTCATCTTAGGGGGTGACTTCCCTCGAACGCTTCCTTCTGAATTTCATTGTCATTCCCGGCACACTTTTAGGGCTGGGTTGGCCAGACGCCTTTCTCCGAATGCTTGTGAAGGTTGCGCAGAGCTTCTACCCCAAAAGTTTTATGAGCTCAACGGTACCCGCTGACTTGGCGCACCTTTTCCAGTCCGCCTCCCGGAGCGACAGGCCTCCCCGGCCGGAGCAGAGAGGAAGGATTACTGCCTCTTTGTTTGGCGTATGGATGGTTGAGGTTCCTATAGAGACGGCTACCCAGGGAGTGCCAGGCCCATTCGCATTTGCCCATGGAGGCTTCTGCTACTGCCCTCTCAGCCTGCCCAGAGGCTGGCTGTCAGGGAGCCAAGAATAGGGTGTCCGGGCCCCCAACAAATGCCACCAGGCTACAAGAGTGACCCCAGAGGTAATCCCAGAGCCTGGATGCCAGCCCAGCGGGGAGGCTGTGTTGCAGTTTAGAATCCTAGAGTTGGAAGAGACCCCAAGGGCCATCCAGTCCAACCCCCTGCCAAGCAGGAAACACCATCCAAGCATTCCTGACAGATGGCTGTCAAGCCTCCGCTTAAAGACCTCCAAAGAAGGAGACTCCACCACACTCCTTGGCAGCAAATCCCACTGTCCAACAGCTCTTACTGTCAGGAAGTTCTTCCTAATGTTTAGGTGGAATCTTCTTTCTTGTAGTTTGAATCCATTGCCCCGTGTCCGCTTCTCTGGAGCAGCAGAAAACAACCTTTCGCCCTCCTCTATGTGACATCCTTTTATATATTTGAACATGGCTATCATATCCCCCCTTAACCTTCTCTTCTCCAGGCTAAACATACCCAGCTCCCTAAGCCGTTCCTCATAAGGCATCGTTTCCAGGCCTTTGACCATTTTGGTTGCCCTCCTCTGGACACGTTCCAGCTTGTCAGTATCCTTCTTGAACTGTGGTGCCCAGAACTGGACACAGTATTCCAGGTGAGGCCTGACCAGAGTGGAATACAGTGGTACTATTACTTCCCTTGATCTAGATGCTATACTCCTATTGATGCAGCCCAGAATTGCATTGGCTTTTTTAGCTGCTGCATCACACTGTTGACTCATGTCAAGTTTGTGGTCTACCAAGACTCCTAGATCCTTTTCACATGTACCGCTCTCAAGCCAGGTGTCACCCATCCTGTATTTGTGCCTTTCATTTTTTTCCCCCCAAGTGTAGTACTTTACATTTCCATGGACTGGCCAGGGACCCTTTAGCTGTGGTTCCTGCGTCCCGGGGGTTGGACTTGATGAGCTTTGGGGGTGTCCCTTCCAACTCTCTAGTTCTGTGATTCTGTGAGGCCAGCCAGGATTCCTCTTTTGCTGTTTTTGATCTCCTCCGTTCTTTGCATTCAGGTCAGTTGCACTCTTGTGTGTTTGTGCGTGTGTGTGATTTTGTTCTTTTAAAGTGTGTGTGTTATTTTTTGGGTGGCGGTGGGGTGGGGGGAGGCAGGAACCTCCCACTCTGTTTGGAGTTGCTCTCTCCGGTCAACATTTGATCTTCCGGGTGTGGCAACAGGTTTTTCCACCTCCAGTGCACTCTCCTTGCACGTGAACACGCTCTCCCTTCACTCTCACTCCGTTTCTGGTGAAAACGTCGCTGTAACGGGCCCTGGCCTTTGGCAGGAAATCTTTTGTCGCAGGCATGTCCAACAGGTAGATCACAGGTAGATCTGAAGAAGTGTGCATGCACACGAAAGCTCATACCAGGAACAAACTCAGTTGGTCTCTAAGGTGCTACTGGAAAGAATTTTTGATTTTGTTTTGACTATGGCAGACCAACACGGCTACCCACCTGTAACAGGTAGATCACAGGACATCTGTGGTAGATCACTGGTAGATCAGTGGCCCCCTCCAAAGAAGCTAAAAAACGTTGGGTCCCCTAAAAAAACTCAACATTTTGCCCCCCACCCCTAAAATCACCCGGCCCACCAAAAACAGGGCTTTCCTTCCTAACACAAGCTCAACGTCACTTTCCTCTTCCCTAAAGAAGCTCAACAACTTTTACGTGAAACCCCCCAAAGGGGGTAGATCACTGCCAGTTTTTAACTCTGTGAGTAGATCGCAGCCTCTTGGAAGTTGACCACCCCTGTAATTTATCACATTTGGGGACTTTGCAACAAACTACCGGTAGTTCATTTTGCTTCATTTGGCCACTTCTCTTGCTCCACTCGCCTCTTTTGCAGTTGTCGATTGCACGTGTGGGCGAGAGTCTGCTGTAGCTTTCCGCATTTCACTGCGCTGTGGACGGTTCGCCCCACCCCTGGGCACGCCGCCCCATGTGCCCGAGAGACTTCCTCCTCCGCTGGCTAGAGGACCCTTAGAGATCCCTTCCAACGCTACCGTGCTATGAATCAGGAATTCTGTTGCATGCTGTCAATCAGCATTCGCATTCTCCATGCACCCCCCCACCCACCTCACCAGCTCAATTTTCACACCCGTAAAACACTCAAGCGTTCCACACCCAATAACCAGGTACACATCCTGCCGCAGGTCAAAAACTGACCCCCATCCTTTCCACCCCATCTCTTACCTGGGGGGGGCAATGAAGTCCCCCCAACTCTCAGCTAGAGAGATGAACCCCCCCCCTTCTCCACCAACAGACGCGACCCTGTATTTTAAAAACCATAACCACATAGATGAATGCTTCACTTTGCCAAGAGAGATCCACCAGTGCCGAGAATGTATCCTTCATATATCTTTGTTCAGACAGCGTACTTAAGAAAACAACAAGAGAACCACATTTTTAAAAACCGTTTGCATTTTTTTTTTTTTAAAAAAAACCCCATAGTTCCTCTTTCTTTTTTGGGACCAGTTAAGGCCTGTGTGCCTGTTTGTTTTTTTGCAAGAGTCGTTTTAGAAGCCAGATGGTTGTGTTTTGTTGCTTTCAAATGAGTCCCGTTCCCCCCTTCTGCCTGGGTTTCTCGTCGGCGGTGGATTGGCAGAGATCCGAGGAGCCGAGTGGAAAAGCAGGTTTCCAGCCCGAAGATGCCAAGTTTCTCCAGGGAGGAACGGGTCCGGCTGAATGAACTGCAGAATGTAATTTTTTCGGGAGGCGGAAGCTTGCGAAAGCAAAGAGAACCGAAAAAACAGCAGCGGAGGAAGGCTGGTTTAGTTTAACGGGGGTCTGCTAGAAAAAACTGCCGATCAGGAAAAGGGAACAACTTCGGAGAATTCAGCGTTGCAGGGATCTGGAAGTTGTGGCCTCACTCCTGGAGAAAAGAGAACTTCTCAAATCTCTGCTCTTGAATTACCGGTAACTTGGAAACAGGGCGCATTTGATTTAAATCATACTGATTTAAATCACTAGTCAGTAAGGCTTGATCTAAACCATAGTTTTCTACATAAAGACTCATTCTTGCTGGTATAACTTTAATATGCAAGTAGATGAAGTTTTTTAGAATAACCACTTTTCATATTAGTGTTTTTTTATCCCCAGTTCAGTAGGTTAAATGGACAACATTTCTGTTGTGCTTAGGAAGTAGAAAAATAATCATTACCTTAATAATAACAATTTAAATAAATTTATTCAACAGAAATGATAACATTACAGCATATGTTATTTGCTTAAACAAACACCCATGTTTATTAACTAATTTGGCTAAACAATATATATATATATATTAAGAAACTTAAGACTGTCAGCCCAGCCCAGCCCATGAAAAACTTAAATAACTGTCCTCTGTAGCTCAATCGTCATCTTCGTCTTCTTCTTTGTTCATAATCTGGAAAAAGAAAAACAAGCTTTCCTGCTTTATCGGGTCCCAAACGATTTCTCAGTTTAGAATGAATGAGTCCAAAGGAAGAGAATATTCTTTCAACACTTGCAGAAGAAGCTACTGCTGTCAAAAGTGAAATCTCTAAATCCAAGTGCTTAAGTGACTTCCACCAGTTCACTGGTGTGACTTTCTTTAAAATATCTTCAACAAACATATATTTCTTGAATGGTTCCCCCTTAGCTTTGAAGTTTATTACAGATGGATGATTGCTGGATACCCATGTCATAGCTTGGAAACCTACTGTATTTTTCGCTCCATAGGGCACACCGGACCATAGGGCGCACCTCGTTTTTAGAGGAGGAAACAAGAATTTTTTTTCTGGTTTTCCTCCTCTAAAAGCCCTGGGTTTTTTTGAGGATCAGCTAAAAGTTTTGCAGCTTTTTTTGCAAAGGGAAAAGCCCTGTTTTTTTGAGGATCAGCTAAAAGTTTTGCAGCTTTTTTGCAAAGGGAAAAGCCCTGGTTTTTTAGGATCAGCTAAAAGTTTTGCAGCTTTTTTTGCAAAGGGGGAAAAGCAAAGCTTCTTTTGCAAAGGGGGAAAAGCAAAGAGGTAAAGCCCCGTTTTAATGGGGTTCAACTCACATTTCTGCAGCTTCTGAAGGAAAGGGAGCCCTTTCTACAGTTTCCAGACAGATAATCTAATCAGCCAGTCCCATGTCGCTGGGGAAGCAAACAACCTCCCTCTGCAGCACATTCAACAATGGAGGGCGGGGCTGAAAGGGAGCCGGGACTCTTATCTCTCTCCCGACCTCTTGCTGATCAGCTGCTGAGCGGGGTCCTTTCAACACCCCTTTTTCTCTTTATAAAATAAAAAGCATGATCCTCTTTTGTCCCCTGGGCAATTCAGCTCCAGGGACCACCATCCGCTCCATAAGACGCACAGATATTTCCCCTTACTTTTTAGGAGGAAAAAAGTGCGTCTTGTGGAGCAAAAAAATACGGTAACTAGCCTCTTTTGTAAAGGGGATTTTTTTCTGCCCTCGTGTGGACTGTGTGTGTGGAAGAAACGGACACCCCCCCCCCCATGAATTATTATTATTATTGTTTAGCCTAGAAAAGAGGAAACTGCTAGTTGACCCAACAGCCGTCTTCAGCTATCTGAAGGACTGCCTCGTTTATTGATTTCTTTATCCGTATGTTCTCCAACCTTTTCCCTGACAGAACTCAAGGTGGTTTACAGACAAGAATGTAGAAAGACGGAGCAAGCTTGTTTTCTGCTGCCCCAGAGGGCAGACCTGGAACCGGTGGATTCTAAATAGCAAGAAAGGATGTTTCTCACTAAACATTAGGAATAAATGCCCGAGGGCAAGGGTTGTCTGACCGCGGAACAGACTCCCTCGCAAGGTGGTGGGGTCTCCTTCGTTGGAGGTTCCTAGACAGCGGTTGGGTGCCAGGAATTCATTAGCTGTGATTCCTGCATTGCAGAAATCCTTGGGGTTCCCTTCCAGCTCTACACTTCTATGATCTCCAGCGGTGGTTGGAACCTCCATTGCGCTTGCCCGTAAAGCAGCCTTCGCCAGGCTGCAGTGCTCCTGATGTTTTGGACTACAACTCCCATCAGCACCGTCATGTACTGATGGGATTTGTAGTCCCAAAAACTATAAGAGCACTCCAGGTTGGTGAAGTCTGCCCTAGAGGGAGATCAGAGCCGGTGACAACTGCGTCTCCTTAGGTGTCCTTTCATAGAATCAGAGAACTGTAGCGTTGGAAGGGACACCGAGGGCCATGTAGTCCAACCCCCTGCCATGCAGAAATCTTTTGGCCAATGTGGGGCTCGAACCCACAACCCTGAGATTAAGAATCTCAAGCTATTACAGCTATTGCAGAGCCCATCTAGGTAAAGGTAAAGGGACCCCTGACCATTAGGTCCAGTCGTGTTGCGGTGCTCATCTCGCTTTACTGGCCGAGGGAGCCGGCGTACAGCTTCCGGGTCATGTGGCCAGCAGGACTAAGCCTCTTCTTGCGAACCAGAGCAGCGCACGGAAACGCCGTTTACATTCCCGCCGGAGCGGTACCTATTTATCTACTTGCACTTTGACGTGCTTTCGAACTTCTAGGTGGGCAGGAGCTGGGACCGAGCGACGGGAGCTCACCCCGTCATTGCAGGGATTCGAACCGCCGACCTTCTGATCGGCAAGCCCTAGGCTCTCTGGTTTAACCCACAGCGCCACCCGCGTCCCACAGAGCCCATCTATTCCAGCGTATTTTCACTGGGGCCAACCAGCTTCGTAGCAAATGGGAACGTGGAACCGATGTGGGTTTTTTGAGGGTGGGGTGGGGAACCAGTGATTTAGTTTTTCCGCTTTGCTCCAGGGGGGAATCCCCCCTCCTCGTTTCCTGAGAGTAAGCAAATCAGTGCCTCTTTCTCGCGTGGTGTACTGAGCTTGGAAGACAGCGAGAGGGAAGTTGCAACAGCGAAGGAAGTCTAATTTTGCTGCGTTTTCTGGTTGCAGCAAAGAAGGAAGGACGGACCTTCCTTGGTGTCTCTTCTCCGGGAGCCAGCAGGGTGATTGTTGGCCAGTTGGCGACTGGGCAGTTCTTTAAAAGAGTTCTTTAAAAGACAAATTCAAGCAGGAGAGGACTATCGATGGCTCTGCCCTGCCTCCACAGTTGGTCCATTGACCACTTTGAGGACAGGATGCTGGACTTAGGTGAGCCACTGGGTTATAAGAAGTCTCTTCCTAGGATCTTAGGGACGCGGGTGGCGCTGTGGGTTAAACCACAGAGCCTAGGACTTGCTGATCAGAAGGCCGGCGGTTCGAATCCCCGCAGTGACGGGGTGAGCTCCCGTTGCTTAGTCCCTGCTCCTGCCAACCTAGCAGTTTGAAAGCACGTCAAAGTGCAAGTAGATAAATAGGTACCGCTCCGGCGGGAAGGTAAACGGCGTTTCCATGCGCTGCTCTGATTCGCCAGAACTGGCTCAGTCATGCTGGCCACATGACCCGGAAGCTGTACGCCGGCTCCCTCGGCCAGTAAAGCGAGATGAGCGCCGCAACCCCAGAGTCGTCCGCGACTGGACCTAACGCTCAGGGGTCCCTTTACCTTCTGCTTCCTAGGATCTTTGTCCCATCATTTCTGACTATCCTGTGTGCCTTTCTGTCATTCTATTCTCTTTAAATTGCTGCAAAAGCTCACATTCACATTGTTACAATAAAGACATCACATTACTAATGATGATATTATTATTATTATTATTATTATTATTATTATTATTATTATTTACATTTGTACATATTCTTACTGAAGCTGAAAGCGTCTAGAAGACAAGCTCTACAAATTAATTTAATAGAATTAAAACAGTATAAAGAAGCGAATCTATTAAAATAGAGGTAATAAAAACAGAGTGCTGCAATTATGGGTTTCAGCAGATTAAATCCTCCCAAGGATCTCTCGTTGGGACATCGAAGAAGAAATTGAGGATAGTTTTTTGAGGGGCTTCTCGGTGGTGGCTCCCTCCCTGTGGATCGCCCTCCCATCAGATGTCAAGGAAATAAACAGCTATCCGACTTTTAGAAGACATCTGAAGGCAGCCCTGCTTAGGGAATTTTTTATGTTTGATGTTTTATCGTGTTTTTAATATTCTGCTGGGAGCCGCCCAGAGTGGCTGGGGAAACCCAAACAGATGGATGGGGTATAAGTAATTTGTTGTTCTGTTGTGTCCGACTCTTTGTGACCCCATGGACCAGAGCACGCCAGGCACGCCTATCTTTCACTGCCTCCCGCAGTTTGGCCAAACTCATGCTAATAAAAAATAATTATTATACATATTAAATGATGCCTTGTGTGGAGATAGTGGACTGAGATATTTCTTTTCTCCCTCAAGACTTGTTGTTCAGTCGTTCATTTGTGTCCGACTCTTCGTGACCCCATGGACCAGAGCACGCCAGGCACTCCTATCCTCCACTGCCTCCCGCAGTTTGGCCAAACTCATGTTAGTAGCTTCGAGAACACTGTCCAACCATCTCATCCTCTGTCGTCCCCTTCTCCTTGTGCCCTCCATCTTTCCCAACATGAGGGTCTTTTCTAGGGAGTCTTCTCTTCTCATGAGGTGGCCAAAGTACTGGAGCCTCAGCTTCAGGATCTGTGCTTCTAGTGAGCACTCAGGGCTGATTTCCTTCAGAATGGATCGGTTTGATCTTTTTGCAGTCCACGGGACTCTCAAGGGTCTCCTCCAGCACCATAATTCAAAAGCATCAATTCTTCGGCGATCAGCCTTCTTGATGGTCCAGCTCTCACTTCCGTACATCACTACTGGGAAAACCATAGCTTTAACTATACGGACCTTTGTCGGCAAGGTGATGTCTTTGCTTTTTAAGATGCTGTCTAGGTTTGTCATTGCTTTTCTCCCAAGAAGCAGGCGTCTTCTAATTTCGTGACTGCTGTCACCATCTGCAGTGATCATGGAACCCAAGAAAGTGAAATCTCTCACAGCCACTTTACTTTCTTGCATTTCTTTTTCATTGGGATGGTTTTCGTTGCTGCCTCCTGTATAATGTTACGAGCCTCCATCCACAGTTCTTCAGGCACTCTATCCACCAACTCTAAATCCTTAAACCTGTTCTTCACTTCAACTGTGTATTCATAAGGAATTTGATTTAGATTGTATCTTACTGGCCCAGTGGTTTTTCCTACTTTCTTCAGTTTAAGCTGGAATTTTGCTATAAGAAGCTGATGATCTGAGCCACAGTGAGCTCCAGGTCTTGTTTTTGCTGAGTGTATAGAGCTTCTCCATCTTTGGCTGCAGAGAATATAATCAATCTGATTTCGATGTTGCCCATCTGGTGACGTCTCTGCTTTTTAAGACTAGATCTAGAACCCAGTAAAGCTGAATATTGTGGGATTCAGATGAAAGAAATAACGTCTTCACACAGTGCATGGCTAAATTACGGGATTTCCGCCACAATGGCTCGGTTCTGCCTCCACGGTCGGAAGCAGCGATGTCTCTGGATCCCAGTTGCTGGAAACCGCAGTTGAGGAGCGTTGCTCTTGTGTTCGAATCCTGCTTGCTGGTTTGCCCCAAGAGGCACCCTGCGAGAACAGGATGCTGGACTCGGTGGCCCAGGGGCCTGTTCCTGCCGGGCTCTTTTGATGTTTTTCTGAGCTCATGAAGCGGCTGAGCCAGGGGGACGATTCCAGCTTTGGGGCTGATTTTAAAGCGAGGTCTCTGTTGTTTCTCATTCCAGTCCTCCCGTGAAAGACCACCTGCAAGACCCCGAGCAGCCGCCCGCCCTCTTCCCCCGCCTGAAGATCGTGGAGCGGATCGACGCCCCCGAGACGCCTTTAAAGCCCCCCCTCCTCTTCCAGACGGACTTCGGTGAGTGTGTGCCTGGCGGAAGATAAAGCTCAGTCGCAGGCGCTTGGACTAGATGCCCTTTGGCGTTCCCTTCCAACACAGCGGTTCTGTGATTCTGCAAAAGGGGGGTTTGGAAGTCGCCCCGCTTTCTTCAACTTCACTGTTCAGATTCTGAATAAAATAAAATAAAATAAATTCCTTCCAGTAGCACCTTAGAGACCAACTAAGTTTGTTCTTGGTATGAGCTTTCGTGTGCATGCACACTTCTTCAGATACACTGAAACAGAAGTCACTCTATCATTATAAGGGTCTGGTGGAAGGAATTTTTTATTTTTTATTTTTTATTTTTTTTTTGTTTTGACTATGGCAGACCAACACGGCTACCTACCTGTAAACAGATTCTGAATGTGAAGTTCTGTTTCGAAATCTGAATGTGCGGTACGTTCTGGTACCTCTCAAACGAGCACCGACGATATCGGCCACCTTGGAAAACCTCTTCCGGTTGGAAAAGGTGATACGTTTTGGTCTAGGTGCACAACAGGGCATTCCTTGAAATCTAAGTCGCTCTTGTGCGTACTGCAAAATGCCAGCATCGCAGAAAAACGGGTTGGTGTCAGTTTTAATCTGGTTTTTAGTCTGTTGGTGTTTTAGCTTTTTGTTACAGGTGGGTAGCCATGTTGGTCTGCCATAGTCGAAACAAAATAGAAAATTCTTTCCAGTAGCACCTTAGAGACCAACTGAGTTTGTTCTTGGTATGAGCTTTCGTGTGCATGCACACGAAAGCTCATACCAAGAACAAACACAGTTGGTCTCTAAGGTGCTACTGGAAAGAATTTTCTATTTTGTTTTAGCTTTTTGTCGTTCATCTTTCTCTGTTACAATGGTATCGTCTAATCTTTTGTAAACTGCTTTGAGATTTGTTTTGAAAAAAAAAACACACAATAAAATATTCATAATAATATTTAAAAGAATTATCAGCAGCAGCAGAAAAATATTATCGCGGCAACAACCCGCCCCAAACAGAAACCCCTAAATGACACCCCCCTGTCCGAGAGTCTGTTCAGCAGCCTCAGCTTTTGCAGCTGGAGTCAGTCCGGACCAGGTGGGTAAAATTCTGCAGGCAGGGAGCAGGTCTTCCAGGACTCACAGCCAAGATGACTAGTAGCCATGGATAACCTCCTCTTCTTCCAAGAACTTGCTTACCGTATTTTTTGCTCCATAAGACGCACTTTTTTCCTCCCAAAAAGTAAGGGGAAATATCTGTTCGTCTTATGGAGCGAATGGTGGTCCCTGGAGCTGAATTGCCCAGGGGCCAAAAGAGGATCATGCTTTTTATTTTACAAAGAGAAAAGGGGGTGTTGAAAGGACCCCGCTCAGCAGCTGATCAGCAAGAGATCGGGAGAGAGATAAGAGTCCCCGGCTCCCTTTCAGCCCAGGCCTCCATTGTTGAATGTGCTGCAGAGGGAGGTTGTTTGTTTCCCCAGCGACATGTGACTGGCTGATTAGATTATCTGTCTGGAAACTGTAGAAAAGGCTCCCTTTCCTTTAGAAGCTGCAGAAAAGTGAGTTGAACCCCATAAAAACCGGGCTTTTCCTCTTTGCTTTTCCCCCTTTGCAAAAAAGCTGCAAAACTTTTAGCTGATCCTCAAAAAACGGGGCTTTTCCCTTTGCAAAAAAGCTGCAAAACTTTTAGCTGATCCTCAAAAAAACAGGGTTTTTCCCTTTGCAAAAAAAGTTGCTAAACTTTTAGCTGATCCTCAAAAAAACAGGGCTTTTGGAGGAGGAAAACCAGAATTATTTTTTTTCTGGGTTTCCTCTTCTAAAAACGAGGTGCGCCCTATGGTCTGGTGTGCCCTATGGAGCGAAAAATACGGCAATCCTCTTTCAAGCCCATCACTGCCTCCTATGGCAGGGAGTTCCATAGTTGAATTGTGCCTGGTCTGTCTCCGCAGATGATTCTGATTATGAAGATCCCCCGTTTGAGGAGGAAATAGAAGCTCTGGCAGAAGAAATGACTGACAAGGTAGGTCCGTATCCCTGGGGGGGGGGGCCATGCTGCCCATCTCATCCTCAAAATAACTCAGAGGTTGCCTTCCCCTCTGGGATGTGCTAATGCAGGGGTTGGCAAACTTTTTCAGCAGGGGGCCGATCCACTGTCCCTCAGACCTTGTGGGGGCCCGGACTGTACAGTGGTACCTCGGGTTACAGACGCATCAGGTTACAGACTCACCTGGAAGTAGTACCTCGGGTTAAGAACTTTGCTTCAGGATGAGAACAGAAATCACGCAGCGGCAGCAGTGGGAGGCCCCATTAGCTAAACTGGTACCTCAGGTTAAGAACAGTTTCAGGTTAAGAACAGGCCTCCAGAACGAAGTAAGTTCTTAACCCGAGGTAAGGTTAGGACCATTAGGTCCAGTCGTGTCCGACTCTGCGGTTGCAGCGCTCATCTCACTTTACTGGCCGAGGGAGCCGGCGTACAGCTTCTGGGTCATGTGACCGGCATGACTAAGCCGTTTCTGGCGAACCAGAGCAGCGCACGGAAACGCCGTTTACCTTCCCGCCGGAGCGGTACCTATTTATCTAATTGCACTTTGACGTGCTTTCGAACTGCTAGGTTGGTAGGAGCAGGGACCGAGCAACGGGAGCTCACCCCATCAATGCGGGGATTCGAACCGCCGACCTTCTGATCAGCAAGCCCTAGGCTCTGTGGTTTAACCCACAGCGCCACCCGCGTCCCTAACCCGAAAGCCCCACCGTATTTTTGGGAGGGGAAATGAACCAATTCCCACAAATAACCCAGAGATGCATCCTGTATAATAAAGTGCAAGTGTCTCTGCGTCCAGTCCCTGTGTCCGTGGGATTGCGCTACTGCGCATGTGCCCCACGGACAGCCATTGGGACTTGGAGCACAGAGACTTCGGGCGGCCGGGCGAAACTGTTGAAGCGGCGGGTGCGCGCTCGCGTGGACGTACTTCTAAGCGGCAGCGGCCGTTACAAGTGACGGCGGGCGAGCGATGCCAAGCGAGAGCTGCTCGGTTGTTAGGGAAAAAAACGAGATAAGCGAGAGCCGCTCAGTCAGCTCTGCGCATGTCCCCGACGTTGCTAGGGCAACAGTTTGACCACATATGTTCTTGTTGTTGTTGTTCAGTCGTTCAGTCGTGTCCGACTCTTCGTGACCCCATGGACCAGAGCACTCCAGGCACGCCTATCCTTCACTGCCTCCCGCAGTTTGGCCAAACTCATGCCAGTCGCTTCGAGAACACTGTCCAACCATCTCGTCCTCTGTCGTCCCCTTCTCCTTGTGCCCTCCATCTTTCCCAACATCAGGGTCTTTTCCAGGGAGTCTTCTCTTCTCATGAGGTGGCCAAAGTACTGGAGCCTCAACTTCAGGATCTGTCCTTCTAGTGAGCACTCAGGGCTGATTTCTTTGAGAATGGATAGGTTTGATCTTCTTGCAGTCCATGGGACTCTCAAGAGTCTCCTCCAGCACCATAATTCAAAAGCATCAATTCTTCGGCGATCAGCCTTCTTGATGGTCCAGCTCTCAGCTCTCATATGTTCTAGCGCCCGTTAATTTAACGGGGTTAATGTACTCGTTTTAAATAAAAGGACACATTCTGCTCAGGTAAGCCACCCCCCGACTCTCTTCCGTTCTTTCTCCACAGCACCGGACGAGCACCGGGGGCTGCTCTCCTGTGTCTTGCGAGCGGCAGGGGCAGGACGATAAGCGGCGCGCGAAAGGGCTCCGGAGAGGAGCTGGCGGCAACGAAGCCTGAATCGAGCCTGCTTGCAATGGCGGCCGCTCAGGCACTAATGCTGTCGCTGGCACCAGCAAAGCCCAGCCCCCTTCCTCTCGGCTCTAGGCAGGGCTGGGAGGAACCAGGAGGAGGGAGGGAGGAGGCGCTGCCGAATGATCAGATCCACGCCGATCCACGCGGCGGTTCCCGGGCCATCCGCGGGTCGGATCCAGAAGGCAACTGGGTCGGATCTGGCCCCCGGGCCTTAGTTTGCCTACCCATGTGCTAATGGTTTGCCCCAGCCACTCTGGTTTGTTCCAAGGCTTGGGACTTGTGTTCAGAGTAGGCGCGCCTGTTGGATGTGCAGCAGCGGAGATCGTTCCGTTTACTTTAAGGGTTAATTCTGTTATCGGTAAGTCAGCTGACCAAGAGGGGCAGGGAAGGAGGCGTTGCTTAGCAGCCAGGCGGAAGGGCGTGAGCCTCGCTGAGCTAGCCCATGCTCTGATTGGCTGTGCAGCCTAGGGGAAGTTTTCCTCTGTGTGTTTGGTTGAAAGCCTCGGTGTTTAGCACAAGGCCTCACCGTAAGAAAAGCGAAAGCTTGCTTTCTCCTTAAATCGCACACCGTTTTTGTTCATTTTGCTCATTTAAAAGATAAGGATGTATTTGGTCTCATTATATAAGTGCTACTATGTTTAGGGCTAGGTTGGCAACCTTCTGCATCCTGTAGGCTTAAAGTACGTACCTACCAATAGAGTAAAGGAAAGGAAAGAAAGTGTTAATATTATCAGGATGATATTAAAGAACAACAACAGCTGAAATACAACTGGTCTGCTCCTAATCTGCTCTCACGTTTGCAAGTTTGCTTTTTCGTAACACCTGTTCCTTTTTATTTTATTTTAAACTTTTGTTTTGTGGCATCTTCAGTGGCTTGAGCTATAAGATTCCTGAAATCCCCGAGCCCTTCCTAAAGGAATAAGGGGAGGGAGAAGACGAAATGATACAGGAAAACGAAACAGAAAGGATAGAGAGAGGACAAATTCATCCCCCCCCCACGTCTCCTCTTTGTTTCTTGAAAGGATGTGGTGTGAACATAGGAAGCTGCCTTAGACTGAGTCTCACCACTCATCTTTCTACCGCTATATGGTCTGCAGTGACTCTAAGAAACATCAAAAGAGCCTGCTGCTGGATCAGGCCAATGGCCCATCTAGTCCAGCATCCTCTTCTCACAGTGGCCAACCAAATGCTTGTGGGAAACCCGCAAGCAGGATTCGAACCCAAGGGCCCTTTCCCTTCCTGCCGTTTCCAGCAACTGAAACATCGCTACCTCTTACAGGTGGGTAGCCGTGCTGGTCTGCCATAGTTGAAACAAAATAGAAAATTCTTTCCAGTAGCACCTTAGAGACCAACTGAGTTTGTTCCTGGTATGAGCTTTCGTGTGCATGCACACTTCTTCAGATACACTGAAACAGAAGTCACCAGATCCTTAAATATAGTGAGGGAGTGGGGAGGGGTATTACTAAGAAGGGTGGTGGGAATGGGTGATCAGCTGATAGGTGTGGAAAACCTGTTGACGACTCTTAACAGCTGCAATTAGTCTTGCAGGGAAAGGCAAGGGGTGAGATGGCTAAAGATAGCTATGTTAAGTATAATGAGATAAGAATCCAATGTCTTTGTTCAGACCAGGTCTCTCCATGGTTCTAAGTTTGGTGATTAGTTGCAATTCAGCCACTTCTCTTTCCAGTCTATTTCTGAAATTTCTTTGTATTAAGACAGCTACTTTGAGATCTTTTATAGAATGTCCTGGGAGACTGAAGTGTTCTCCTACTGGTTTCTCTGTCTTGTGATTCCTGATATCAGATTTATGTCCATTTATCCTTTGGCGTAGGGTTTGGCCTGTTTGTCCAATATAGAGAGCTGAAGGGCACTGTTGGCATTTGATTGCATACACAATTTTGGAAGATGAGCAATTGAATAGTCCTGAGATGGTATGCTTGATGTTGTTGGGGCCAGTAATGGTGTTGTCCGGGTTCATGTGGCAGCAAAGTTGGCATCTGGGTTTATTGCAGGCTCTGGTACCAGTGTCCATGTTGAGTCCTGTTTTTGTATTATTGTGGGTGAGGAGCTGTTTGAGATTGGGTGGCTGCCTGTAGGCGATGAAGGGTCGCTACCTCTGGCCATGAAGGCAGAGCCCAGCCATCCTGGCTAGTAGCCATCCATAGCCCTCTCCCGCTCCATAAATTTGTCTAATAATCTTTTAAAGCCATCTCAGCGGGTGGCCCTCTCTGCTTCTTGTGGCAGAGAGTTCCGCAGTTTAACTATGTGCTGCTGCTGCTGCTGCTGCTTATTGTTATTAATCAAATTGGTGTACTGCCCTTCATCCGTAGATCTCAGGGCAACACACAAGATGAAACCGTGCGAAAAGGATTTCGGCATGCGAAAGAACGGCACGAGAGAGCTTGGTTTTTGGGTGGCTTGTAAATATTGTCACTGTTGTTAGAATTTAAGGTCTCAAATATATACATTCAATATTCATAAATGTACAAGGCAAACACATACATAAGCGTAAGGTTCTCGGTTAGTTGCTCATGAGTAAGCAGCCAGGCAGGACTCCGCTGTTTCCTTTAAAGATTTTATTGTGCAAACTATATACAGTGCAGAGCTAAAAAGTTGATGTCTGTATCAAGCGGTGTCAGAATCCGGGAATGGCCCCTTCCGGTTCCGACCCCAACAAAAGAGTTTCGGTATCCGAAAACCCCGCCTCCCATCCTTTCTTTTCACCCCACGACGTCTTTGGGGCGACGGAAATTGCGTTTCCCCTGTATCGCCCTCGGGACTGTGGGAGTGTTGGGTCTCTTTGCATCCCCCAGAGCCTTCCTTTCCCCTGTGAACTCTGCCCCTCCTCGCTGGACGTCTCGCCGCTCCTCTCGCTACCAGAGGAGGTGCTGCTGGCAAGGTGGGACTGGGGCTCTCTGTAGCATCCGGAGAGCCCTTCCACCACCTTGCGCTGCATCGGGGACAATTCCCTGACAATAAGTACCGTATTTTTCGCTCCATAAGAGGCACTTTTTACCTCCCTCGGCCAATAAAGCGAGATGAGCGCCGCAACCCCAGAGTCGGACACGACTAGTGGACCTAATGGTCAGGGGTCCCTTTACCTTTACCTTTAATAACTGTACTCAACTCATCCAGATTTGGTGATACTGCAAGCTCAGGTTTCATCCTGCCAGACAGGATTCTGCTGTAGACCGCTCCCTGTGATATATTTCTGCTGGGGACCCCCTCTTTCTGTGATGTATGTATGTTGTATTGGGCGGTGGTCTTAGGCTACAGGGTAGGCCAGGGGTCCCCAAACTAAGGCCCGGGGGCCGGATGCGGCCCAATCGCCTTCTAAATCCGGCCCGCAGACGGTCCGGGAATCAGCGTGTTTTTACATGAGTAGAATGTGTGCTTTTATTTAAAATGCATCTCTGGGTTATTTGTGGGGCCTGCCTGGTGTTTTTACATGAGTAGAATGTGTCCTTTTATTTCAAATGCATCTCTGGGTTATTTGTGGGGCCTGCCTGGTGTTTTTACAGGAGTAGAATGTGTCCTTTTACGGTATATTCCGGCGTATAAGACGACTGGGCGTATAAGACGACCCCCAACTTTCCCAGTTAAAATATAGAGTTTGAGATATACTCAACCACAGATTTTCCACCCGGCGTATAAGACGACCCCCAACTTTTGAGAAGATTTTCCCGGATTAAAAAGTAGTCTTATACGCCAGAATATACTGTATTTAAAATGGATCTCTGGGTTATTTGTGGGGCATAGGAATTCGTTCACCCCCCCCCAAAAAAATATAGTCCGGCCCCCCACAAGGTCTGAGGGACAGTGGACCGGCCCCCTGCTGAAAAAGTCTGCTGACCCCTGGGGTAGGCAATTTCAAAAGTCTATATAAGAGCTTGCACACCATTGTTCTGGGTTCTCTCCTCCCTCCTGCGTGGGGGCCGGGGTTGAGCACCCTGTTGCAACCAGTTACAGGTAGGTAGCCGTGTTGGTCTGCCATAGTCAAAACAAAATAAAATAAATAATTCCTTCCAGTAGCACCTTAGAGACCAACTAAGTTTGTTCTTGGTATGAGCTTTGGTGTGCATGCACACTGTATCTGTGCATGTATTTGTGTGCATGTATCTGAAGAAGAATTGTTGTAAGAATTTTAAGGTATTTTATTTATATATAATAATTGTTATTAATGTACCAAAACAAATAAGGCCACATGTCTGAAAAACAGCACAGGAAGACAGGCCTCACTCCATTTTGACTCCCAACTGACCAAGTATTTCTTTGTCTCAGGAACAAAAAGGTGGGGGGTTGCCCCTCCAGCTACTCAGCAGCCCCCTGCCTGAGTGATAATCTCTGGCATCCTGATACCTGAGTGCCAGGCAAAAGGGTGTGATTAACTTGGCTGGGATATAGGGAAATGTAAATATCTTTTGTTTCACTTGATGGGTTTTGGGTGGAGGGCAAGAGGAGACATGGGGGCAGGGTCCAAGATGCTCAGATCACTGCTACCAGACCCTCCCAATTTGTGATGTAATTCTGATGTATGGAGGGGTGGTCTTGAGCTGGAGGGGGGCAATTTCAAAAGTCTATATAGGAGCTTGCGCGCCTTTGTTTGGGGTCTTTTGCTTGCAAGACACCCTGCTGCAGCAGTTTCTAATAAAGGGCTACCGCCTTGCTTTGGGAGATTCTGCATCGTCTCTATTTGTTCTTAGGTGCTCTTAAAGGAGGGGAGCCCTGCTGAGGCTCTCCCTCGGGTTCGTGGACTCCCTTCTGGGGCCAAACCTAATTTTTATTACAGTGTGCATGCACATGAAAGCTCATACCAAGAACACACTTAGTTGGTATCTAAGGTGCTACTGGAAGGAATTTGTTTTATTTATTTTGTTTTGCCTGTTGCAACCGTTTAATAAAGATCAGGCTCACTAGCCGCTTTGCTTCTCAATATTCTCTGGTTGGCCGCTGTTTTTCTCCTACCTACCAACAGGGAACGCACTTAAGGACTCTATACGGGCTCTTGGGTACCCCATAGGGGAAAAAGAGCAGATTTTGTTTACTTCGGTCACCGAGGAAATAGCTGTCGGGACGGAAAAGCTTGAATCCCTGATTCTCTTTGCTCTGCTGTGGCCCGGGGGGGGGGGGGACTGGTGATGTGCTTCTCAGCAGAAAGCTCCCGGATGGTGGTTCTTTCGGCTATAAATAGAGGGGTTACGTGCAGCATCCGGTTGCATCGTGCACCAGAAGCCAGGAGGCCGTGAAGCAGCTCCAGCCGAGGAGGACAGCCTTGACCTTCCAAGCACCGCTCGGCCCCCCCAACCGATTTTTCATTTGTGGCACAAGATAATAATTCTCGGGCGGAGCTGGTGTCAGACCCAGGGAGCTGGCTGGGACATTTTGCAGCCACTTCCTGGTTCCTTGCTTTGTTCCAGAGCTTTTTTGCAGAGCTGCAACATGGAGCCAATTCACCGATTTAGGTCAAAACTCTCTGAATCGTTTTCTAAAGCTGCCATCTATTTGAATCAAAATGAAAAATGAAAAAATTCCTCCAACTAGCACCTTGTTGTTGTTGTTGTTCAGTCGTTCAGTCGCGTCCGACTCTTCGTGACCCCATGGACCAGAGCACGCCAGGCACGCCTATCCTTCACTGCCTCCCGCAGTTTGGCCAAACTCATGCCAGTCGCTTCGAGAACATTGTCCAACCATCTCATCCTCTGTCGTCCCCTTCTCCTTGTGCCCTCCATCTTTCCCAACATCAGGGTCTTTTCCAGGGAGTCTTCTCTTCTCATGAGGTGGCCAAAGTACTGGAGCCTCAACTTCAGGATCTGCCCTTCCAGTGAGCACTCAGGGCTGATTTCCTTCAGGATGGATAAGTTTGATCTTCTTGCAGTCCATGGGACTCTCAAGAGTCTCCTCCAGCACCAGAATTCAAAAGCATCAATTCTTCGGCGATCAGCCTTCTTTATGGTCCAGCTCTCACTTCCATACATCACTACTGGGAAAACCATAGCTTTAACTATACGGACCTTTGTCGGCAAAGTGATGTCTTTGCTTTTTAAGATGCTGTCTAGGTTTGTCATTGCTTTTCTCCCAAGAAGCAGGCGTCTTTTAATTTTGTGACTGCTGTCACCATCTGCAGTGATCATGGAGCCCAAGAAAGTGAAATTTCTCACTGCCTCCATTTCTTCCCCTTCCATTTGCCAGGAGGTGATGGGACCAGTGGCCATGATCTTAGTTTTTTGGATGTTGAGCTTCAGACCATATTTTGCGCTTTCCTCTTTCCTCCTCATTAAAAGGTTCTTCAATTCCTCCTCCACCTTAGAGACCAACTAAGTTTGTTCTTGGTATGAGCTTTCGTGTGCATGCACACTTCTTCAGATACACTATTATTTGAATATTTTTAAAACAATGTGAAATTATTCCACCCCCCCACCCCCAATTTTTTTTTATTGAGTTTAGAGAGCCGAGCGACACGTGCTACCTTGGGCAAGAGCTGGCAAAATCACGTTTTAATTTAATGCTTCTGATTCTGTGCGGGGCCACTGCAGAAAAGGCTTGTTCTCATAGCGTTGGAATTGTGGAGTTGGCAGGGACCCTGAGGGTCATCCAGTCCAACCCCCTGCAAAAGCAGGAATCTCAGCTAAAGCTTCCAGGACAGATGGCTTTTCCAACCTCTGCTTAAAAATCTCCAGGGAAGTTTTTAAAGTATTGGGTGTCAAAAAAAGGTTATTTATGTCTGCCACTACGGCGGCCCGTGTTTTGTTAGCCCAAAAATGGAAATTGAGCGAGGTCCCAACCAAAGAAGAATGGCAACTTCACCTGACGGAATATGCGCAGCTTGCAGACTTAACATACAGAATAAGAGAACAAGAAGAACACAAGTTTAGAGAAGGTTGGAAAAATATATGGGAAATAACTGTGTACAGCTGAAAACGCTGGCAGCAATTAGATAAATTCAACGGTGCAAATAAGTCATGATGGAATACCAAATGGTTTAGTAGTTTATATAAAATATGCAGGGATTTATGCTATGCAAAATGAAGCATGGAAGGAGGAGAAGGGAAGTCATTAGTATTTTAAGGTTGTATAAATGAATATTCTAAATTGTAAAACAGAAAATTTAATAAAAATTAGATAGATAGATAGATAGATAGATAATTCTTATAAATAAAAACCTCCAGGGAAGGAGAGTCCAGAACCTTTCAGCGGAGTTTCTTCTACTGATGAACACAGTCAGATATGTCTTTCCAGTACATCTGAAGCATCTGAAAGTTTCTGTTTCACAGTTTGGCTTTGTTTAGTTTCAGTTTATTATTTTGTCATGTTTTTATAATTCTGTTTTTTTTTTTTTTTTTGGCTATTTTTCAACAGCTGGTCTATGACGGCAATAAACTGAAACTAAGCTAAACTGTTTCACATATGGCAAAGGCACCTCGATGGCTTTGAAAGACGATTAGAGGCTATCAACGGCTATTAGCCAAGGCGGCCCTTCTCGGTCGCGTATTTTTGCCTACTCTATCCTCACAACGACCCTGTGAGGTACCCTGTTTCTCCTAAAATAAGACATAGCCATAAAATAAGCCATAGCAGGATTTCTATGCATTTGCGAAATATAAGCCGTTCCCCAAAAATAAGCCATACCCCGAAAATAAGCAATAGTGATGTGGTACCTCCCATTAAAACAGCCTGGGGAGGCGTGGCTATGCAGCGTACCGATGCGACGCGGTTAAAATAAGACACCCCCTGAAAATAAGCCATGTTGTTCAGTCGTTCAGTCGTGTCCGACTCTTCGTGACCGCATGGACCAGAGCACGCCAGGCACGCCTATCCTTCACTGCCTCCCGCAGTTTGGCCAAACTCATGTCAGTAGCTTCGAGAATACTGTCCAACCATCTCATCCTCTGTCGTCCCCTTCTCCTTGTGCCCTCCATCTTTCCCAACATCAGGGTCTTTTCTAGGGAGTCTTCTCTTCTCATGAGGTGGCCAAAGTACTGGAGCCTCAACTTCAGGATCTGTCCTTCTAGTGAGCACTCAGGGCCGATTTCCTTGAGAATGGATAGGTTTGATCTTCTTGCAGTCCATGGGACTCTCAAGAGTCTCCTCCAGCACCATAATTCAAAATAAGCCATACTGTGTTTTTTTGAGCAAAAAAATATATGACGGTGTCTTATTTTAGGAGAAACACGGTAGGCGAGGCTGAGAGTGAGCGAGTGGCCCAAGGTGAACTCCATGGCTGGGTGGGGATTCAAAACCCGATTTCCCACGTCTGAGCCCAGCACTCTAACCCAGTGTTTTTCAACCACTGTTCCGTGGCACACTAGTGTGCCGCGAGATGTTGCCTGGTGTGCCGTGGGAAAATTACTTTATATATAGTCAATATAGGCACAGAGTTAATTTTTTTAACATTTTCTAATGGTGGTGTGCCTCGTGATTTTTTTCATGAAACAAGTGTGCCTTTGCCCAAAAAAGGTTGAAAAACACTGCTCTAACCACTATGCCGGGATCCCTGACTATGCACAGGGAGCGTGAGTGCCTGGAGGCAGTTGGAGATGGATGGCGGCTAACAGATTGAGGTTGAATCCTGACAAGACAGAAGTACAGTGGTGCCCCGCTAGATGAATACCTCGCTAGATGAAAAACTCGCTAGACGAAGGCATTCGTTTAGCGGAAGGCAGCCCCGCAAGACAAAAATGTCTATGGGGCTGCCTCGCAAGACGAAATTTTTTCGTCTTTTTTTTTCTGTCTAGCGAAAGCGCGGCTTGCATTGCCGCTTCGCTAGACGAAAAACCCGCTAGACGAAAATTTTCGCAGGACGAAAGGAGGGGGGCAGGTGTGGGGGACTCCCTGGTCCTGAATGGGGTAACTGTGCCCCTGAAGGACCAGGTGCGCAGCCTGGGAGTCGTTTTGGACTCACCGCTGTCCATGGAGGCACAGGACAATTCTGTGTCCAGGGCAGCTGTCTACCAGCTCCATCTGGTACGCAGGCTGAGACCCTCCCTGCCCGCAGACTGTCTCGCCAGAGTGGTGCATGCTCTGGTTATCTCCCGCTTGGACTACTGCAATGCGCTCTACGTGGGGCTACCTTTGATGGTGACCCGGAAACTACAACTAATCCAGAATGCGGCAGCTAGACTGGTGACTGGGAGTGGCCGCCGAGACCACATAACACCGGTCCTGAGAGATCTACACTGGCTCCCAGGACGTTTCCGAGCACATTTCAAAGTGTTGGTGCTGACCTTTAAAGCCTTAAATGGCCTTGGTCCTGTATACCTGAAGGAGCGTCTCCACCCCCCATCGTCCAGCCCGGACACTGAGGTCCAGCTCCGAGGGCCTTCTGGCGGTTCCCTCCCTGTGCGAAGTGAGATTACAGGGAACCAGGCAGAGGGCCTTCTCGGTGGTGGCGCCCCCTCCCATCGGATGTCAAGGAAATAAACAACTATCTGACTTTTAGAAGACATCTGAAGGCAGCCCTGCTTAGGGAAGTTTTTTTTAATGTTTAATGCTGTATTGTGTTTTTGATATTCAGTTGGGAGCCGCCCAGAGTGGCTGGGGAATAATAATTCTGAGGCCCGGGAGCTTTTCAAAGTGCAACTCCTTTTTTCCTTCTTCCCTCTGCAGGAGGACGTGGCGGTGGAGTCGACACCGGAGAAACGTCGCTCTGCCCGTTTCAGCAGCCTGATGAGCGAAGACGAGCTGATTGAGGATTATTTCAAGGAGGAATCCCCCACCAGGTGAGGGCTGCTTTGGTTTGTGTGTGTGTGTGTGTGTGTGTGTGTTCTGAAGTATCTGGCCTTGCCCTCTTGTTTCCAGCGATGCCTTCGAAAGCTAAGAAGGAGCTTCCTCTTGAGAGACAAGCTATTCAAGGTCCAGAAAAAAGAGCAACCAAAATGACCGAGGGGATCGTAGAGTCGGAAGGGACCCTCAAGAGTCATCTAGTCCAACCCCCTGCATTGCAGCGGGGATGGAGCAACCTGCCCTCTCAGGTTGCAGAATTTGGGGCTCTTTCGTTTAGAGAAAAATGCCAGCGGGAGGCAACATGATAGGTACCCGGCGTGGAGAAAGCAGAGAGAGAAAAGCTCCCCACTCCTTTCTCATAACAGTAGAAGTCCTGGACATCTCACGATGGCTGGGAGATCAAGACAGGCAACGGGAAGCACTTCCCATGCAGCGTGTAGTTAACCCTTGGAACTCGCTGCCACAGGAAGCTCTGTGTCTCCAGCTTCCAGCCTGTTTCCCAGCTCCGTTTACGCACAAATATCTGGCTAATACAAAATAAATGAAAAAATCCCTTCCAGTAGCATCTTAGAGACCAACTACTGTATTTTTCGCTCCATAAAACACACTTTTTTCCTCCTAAAAAGTAAGGGGAAATGTCTGTGCGTCTTATGGAGCGAATGCGTGGTCCCTACAGCTGAATTGCCCAGGGGCCAAAAGCAGATTGTGTGTTGTTTTTTTTTACAAAGAGAGGGGGGTGTTGAAAGGAAGCCGCTGAACAGCTGTTCAGCGAGTGATCGGGAGAGAGATAAGGCTCCCTTTCCAGCCCCGCCCCCTTGCCCAGGCCTCCATTGTTGAATGCAGAGGGAGGCTGTTTGTTTCCCCAGAGACATGGGACTGGCTGATTAGATTATCTGTCTGGAAACTAGAAATGGCTGTAGGACTAGAAGCTGCAGAACTGTGAGTTGGACCCCATAAAAACGGGGCTTTTCCTCTTTGCAAAAAAAGCTGCACCACTTTCAGCTGATCCTCAAAAAAGCAGGGCTTTTCCCTTTGCAAAAAAGCTGCACCACTTTCAGCTGATCCTCAAAAAAGCAGGGCTTTTCCCTTTTCAAAAAAAGCTGCACCACTTTCAGCTGATCCTCAAAAAAGCAGGGCTTTTCCCTTTGCAAAAAAAGCTGCACCACTTTCAGCTGATCCTCAAAAAAGCAGGGCTTTTCCCTTTGCAAAAAAGCTGCACCACTTTCAGCTGATCCTCAAAAAAGCAGGGCTTTTCCCTTTGCAAAAAAAGCTGCACCACTGAGCTGATCCTCAAAAAAGCAGGGCTTTCCCCTTTGCAAAAAAAGCTGCACCACTTTGAGCTGATCCTCAAAAAAGCAGGGCTTTTCCCTTTGCAAAAAAGCTGCACCATTTTCAGCTGATCCTCAAAAAAGCAGGGCTTTTCCCTTTGCAAAAAAGCTGCACCACTTTCAGCTGATCCTCAAAAAAGCAGGGCTTTCCCCTTTGCAAAAAAAGCTGCACCACTTTAGCTGATCCTCAAAAAAGCAGGGCTTTCCCCTTTGCAAAAAAAGCTGCACCATTTTCAGCTGATCCTCAAAAAAGCAGGGCTTTTCCCTTTGCAAAAAAAGCTGCACCACTTTCAGCTGATCCTCAAAAAAGCAGGGCTTTTCCCTTTGCAAAAAAAGCTGCACCACTTTCAGCTGATCCTCAAAAAAGCAGGTCTTTTCCATTTGCAAAAAAAGCTGCACCACTTTCAGCTGATCCTCAAAAAAGCAGGGCTTTTCCCTTTGCAAAAAAGCTGCACCACTTTCAGCTGATCCTCAAAAAAGCAGGGCTTTTCCCTTTGCAAAAAAAGCTGCACCACTTTGAGCTGATCCTCAAAAAACCAGGGCTTTTCCCTTTGCAAAAAGGGCTGAGCTAATCCTCAAAAAAGCAGGGCTTTTCCCTTTCCCTCCTCTAAAAACTAGGTGCGTCTTAGGTTCAGGTGCGTCTTATGGAGCGAAAAATGCGGTAAATTTGTTCTTGGTATGAGCTTTCGTGTGCATGCACACTTCTTCAGTGTATGGGAGCTGGTTCCCATGCTCCCAGCCCTGGAGATGCCTTTCAGTTTCCCAGGAGGTTTGTGGGTGTTACTTTGCAGCCAACTTTTTGCAGGGGGGTCCTCTGTGTGTTTTGCTGGTGACTCACCCCAGGCCTTCCTTGTAGTTAGAGGCCCTGTTTTCCGGAAGAGGGTGCTTAGCAGGGCTTGCTGGAAGGGTGACAGACTATTTCTGACCCAGGGGGAATCTAAAGGGGGGGGGGAGAAGAGGCTGCTATTTCCCAAACATGATTTAGCAATGGAAATGGGGAGGAAGCAGAGTGTATTTCAAAGTGTGTGTGTGTGTGTGTGTGTGTTTTGGGGGGGACGACTTTGCTCTCTTGCATCACCATGCTGGGATGAGAGCAGTAAGCACTTCCGGATTCGGAAAAGGGGTTTTTATTTTAGCAATCTTATTGCATTGGCAGACGCATAGTGAATGGGCATCCGAAACAGGGGCGTACCCAGGATCAAAACTGGGGGGGGGGGGGGGCAAGCCATGGTCGTTCAGGTTCAAAAACAAAAACAGCTTCAAAGAAGAAAATTCCTTCCAGTAGCACCTTAGAGACCAACTGGGTTTGTTCTTGGTATGAGCTTTCGTGTGCATGCACACTTCTTCAGATAAACTGAAACAGAACTCACCGGATCCTTAAATATAGTGAGGGAGTGGGGAGGGGTATGACTCAGAAGGGTGGTGGGAATGGGTGATCAGTTGATAGGTGTGGAAAACCTGTTGATGACTCTTAACGGCTGCAATTAGTCTTGCAGGGAAAGGCAAGGGGTGAGATGGCTAAAGATAGCTTTGTTATGTATAATGAGATAAGAATCCAATGTCTTTGTTCAGACCAGGTTTCTCCATGGTTTTAAGTTTGGTGATTAGTTGCAATTCAGCCACTTCAAAAAACAAAAACAGCTTCAAAAAACAGAAAAACACTCCCCCCCCCAAACAGAAAGCCCCAAATGGCTGAAAAACTCAGTCCTCGCAAAGGAACTACTCACCATGCAAGGGAACTCAAGTTTCCCAAGCTCCCTTGCAACGATGATTCCCGGCAAATTCAGAAACTGTTCCTCTCTTGCCAGCACGACGTAGCGTGGATACAAAAAGCAGGCAGACGAGGAAGGATGAGAACCCAGGCTAAGACCATGGTCAGCCCTCGGATTCGCCCCCTGACACTGCCCAAGTCTCAGCCTGCGTCCCCATTTGACCAAGCAGGGTGCAGGCTAGGATCCTGTCTCTCATAGGCACGCCAGCTCTTTGTCGGCATGAGGGAGGGGGAAACAGCCAGCGCAACACACACACACACACACACATACACACACAGTGGCCAACTATGCCTCGGCAAGAGGGCAAGAGCTCAATTGTTATTGAGATTTTGGGAGGGGGGAAAGACCAGTCGTTGAGCTTTTATTCAGGAGGAAAGCTTTTTTTTTCCTTTTAGGCTGCCGATAACCATTTAAATTTTGTTTGCTTCTGGGGGGGGGGCAGCTGCCCCCCCCTGCCCTCCCTGGGTACGCCCATGATCCAAAACAAAGTTTCATCAATTTATCGTGTTTCTTTCCCGCGTTATCCCCTAAGGACGCGTCGGACGTTTGGGTTCCAAAGAACATTTGCAAACCGGAGCACTCACTTCCGGGTTTGCGGTGTTCGGGAGCCAAAATGTTTGAGTTGCAAGGCATTCGGGAACCCAGGTACGACTATATATATGTACACACACACCCGAACGTCCGACGCGGCTTCTGCAGCTTCCGATTGAGTGCAGGAAGCTCCTGCACCAATCAGAAGGCGCGCCTTGGTTTTGGAACGTTTTTGGAAGTCGAACAGACTTCCGGAACGGATTCCGTTTGAGAACCAAGGTACGGCTGTATCTACACGACACCCAAGCTCCTCCCTCCCTCCAAAGACAATGGGTAGATCAGGGGAGGCAACCTAAGACCCGGGGGATGGATGCGGCCCAATCGCCTTCTCAATCCGGCCCACAGACAGTCCGGGAATCAGCGTGTTTTTACATGAATAGAATGTGTCCTTTTCTTTAAAATGCATCTCTGGGTTATTTGTGGGGCATAGGAATTTGTTCATTTTTAAAAATATATATTGCAGGGGTCCCCAAACTAAGGCCTGTGGGCCGGATGCGGCCCAATCGCCTTCTAAATGCGGCCCGTGGACGGTCCGGGAATCAGCGTGTTTTTACATGAGTAGAATGTCCTTTTATTTAAAATGCATCTCTGGGTTATTTGTAGGACCTGCCTAGTGTTTTTACATGAGTAGAATGTGTGCTTTTATTTAAAATGCATCTCTGGATTATTTGTGGGGCATAGGAATTCGTTCATTCACACCCCTCCCCCCAATAATAGTCTGGCCCCCCACATGGTCTGAGGGACGGTGGACCGGCCCACAGCTGGAAAAGGTTGGTGACCCCTGGCGTAGATCCATGCCAGTTTTTTTTTTTAATACTGTGAGTAGATCGCAGTCTCTTGGGAGTTGGACGTGCCTGATCAAGACCAAACCCCCTGCAAGGCCTGATATGTCGCCCCTCCTTTGTCTCCACAGCAGCAACCACTGGAATGACTGCGGGCCGAACTCGTATCCCGGCAGCACTCTGTCCTTCAGCACCTTGAGCCTCCACGGCGACGGGATGAACAGGACGGACTCGTCCTCTCAGTTGTCGCCCGTCATCAAGGCGGGCTGGCTGGATAAGAACCCACCGCAGGGGTGAGCAAACCGTTCTTTCCAAACCTGGAAAAGCCTCCCTAGCAGCGGCCGCGGAGTTTGCTTCCTCCAGGCGCTTTGAACTACAACTCCCATCTGTGAGGCCGATGGGAGTTGTAGTACCAAAACACCCGGCAGGTTGGCAGAGGCTGTCCTTCTGATAATGTGAGCCTGGTTTTATTAAGATAAGAGAAGATATAAGATTTCTTTATTGTCATTCTACAAGTACAATGAAATTGGATGCCAACCCATACAACAACTTGGGGGGGCGGGATAGTTTCAGCTGCACATACATATATTGGGTTTTTGGTTTTAACTGGTAAAGCCTCAAAACCAGTTTAGCACTTGGAGTGGTGTCCAGCTACGCTTCCTCTGCGTTTTCCTCCTTCTCCAGTGCTTTTGCAGAGTTTTTCAAACTTCTTACTCCCTCTTCTTGCGCAACGGTATGTGTGCCTTTCGTGCCGGCAATTAAACTCCCACAACGTCTGGGTTGTTTCAAAGCAAGTGCGCTTTATTTACAAGCATATAAATCACAGAGCTTCTCCTGGAGATTCGGATGACATCTCCGCTCCGGTCAGAACCGAAAGTAAGACTGAACAGGAAAATAAACGGTGCGTCACATAAATCACATAGGCATTCGCATATACCAGATACCCGGATGTATGACACATCCTCCCTGTGGGAGGGGCGTACTGTTGAGCTTATTTAACCCTGAAACCTCCAAACCTAACATACATACATACATACCCATCAAAACTCTCCAAGGTCATATAATCTAGTTACAGCATTTAAGATGGTTATGGCTTTTGGATAGAAACTGTTTTTTAATCTATTTGTTCTCGATTTGATTGATCTGTATCTCTTGCCTGAGGGCAGTGGTGCAAAAAGAGTATATATCCAGGATGAGACGGATCTTGTAAAATATTTTTAACTTTTTTAAGGCAACGGGAGCTGTATAGTTCCTCCAAAGATGGGAGGGAATGACTGATAATATCTTGGGCTGTGGTTATGACTTTCTGGAGCACCTTCTACTCCATTACTTTACACATGGAAAACCAAGCACAAATACAATATGAAAGAATGCTCTCTATGCAGCTACGGTAAAAGGACACCAGCAGTTTCTCACTTATATTGTTTTTTATAAAAAAGTGAGAAAATAAGTTCTCTGCTGGGCTATTTTACCAGAGCAGTGGTATTTGCATTCCAAGTTATACCCTGTTTGATAGTCACTCCCAAAAACAGCCTCGCCACCCGATCCCCGCCAATATTTGTTGTTGTTGTTGTTCAGTCGTGTCCGACTCTTCGTGACCCCATGGACCAGAGCACGCCAGGCACGCCTATCCTTCACGGCCTCTCACAGTTTGGCCAAACTCATGTTAGTAGCTTCGAGAACACTGTCCAACCATCTCGTCCTCTGTCGTCCCCTTCTCCTTGTGCCCTCCATCTTTCCCAACATCAGGGTCTTTTCCAGGGAGTCTTCTCTTCTCATGAGGTGGCCAAAGTACTGGAGCCTCAACTTCAGGATCTGTCCTTCCAGTGAGCACTCAGGGCTGATTTCTTTGAGAATGGATAGGTTTGATCTTCTTGCAGTCCATGGGACTCTCAAGAGTCTCCTTCAGTACCACAATTCAAAAGCATCAATTCTTCGGCGATCAGCCTTCTTTATGGTCCAGCTCTCACTTCCGTACATTACTACTGGGAAAACCATAGCTTTAACTATACGGACCTTTGTCGGCAAGGTGATGTCTTTGCTTTTTAAGATGCTGTCTAGGTTTGTCATTGCTTTCCTCCCAAGAAGCAGGCGTCTTCTAATTTCGTGACTGCTGTCACCATCTGCAGTGATCATGGAACCCAAGAAAGTGAAATCTCTCACTGCCTCCATTTCTTCCCCTTCTATTTGCCAGGAGGTGATGGGACCAGTGGCCACGATCTTAGTTTTTTTGATGTTGAGCTTCAGACCATATTTTGCACTCTCCACTTTCACGCTCATTAAAAGGTTCTTTAATTCCTCCTCTCTTTCTGCCATCAAGGTTGTGTCATCAGCGTATCTGAGGTTGTTGATATTTCTTCCGGCAATCTCAATTCCAGTTTGGGATTCATCCAGTCCAGATTAGCAGGCCCTAAAATGCATATGTTCGTCTAAAAACAGATTTAACAATGCCAGCCTTGGACCAGGTTGTATCGTGATAGAAGAAACTTCTTTCCAGACAATTTTATTTTATTTTATTTCATAAAAATTATATATACACCGCTTGACTGCAAATAATCACAAAGCAGTTTACAGAAAGAGATTCCTCTCCAAAATGATCCTGCAGTTTCCCTTTGGTTGTAAGCTACTTTGGGTTGTCTTGGGCACGATAAAGCGACAAACAGATTTAATAAATGTTAATAAAATAATGGGGTGGGAATCCTGACAGACATTGACCGCCTGGTTTTACCTCTTTAAGGACCACCCTGCTGACCCACAGAGCACCCCAGCTAACAGTCTTTTCCGGCTCCAGGTCCTATATCTACCAGAAGCGATGGGTGAAATTGGATAGCGACAACCTCCGCTACTTTGACAGTGAGAAGGTGAGAGGGGAAGAGATAGGTCCACGCAGAGCGCAGTTAGAATGTGGAACTCCCTGCCACAGGAGACAGTGATGGCTGCCCGCTTGGATGGCTTTGAAAGAGGGTTGGACAAATTCATGGAGGAGGGGGAAACAACACAAATAACCCCTTTGACTCCCCCCCCCCTTTGTGGATCCTTAGGTTACAATTCCCCCCTCCCCCGCATCTCCTTTATAATTCCATTTTTTAATAAATCCTTAGTTAAAAAAATTAACTGCCAGTTTTAAACCAATGCTGCTAATGAATTTTAATTGTTTCCAACAATTTTCCAATAAATTGTATACTTGCCCCGTTCTTTATTAAAAATGGATTCCTAATTCTTCCCGTTAGTTTGGCCATTTCTGCGTAGTCCATTAATCTCACCTGCCATTCTTCCTTGGTTGGGATTCCTGATTCCCATAAGGCTCTCCTTACGGAAAGCAACGGGGCTGGATGGGTTCGGGGGAATATCACATCCCTTTCTACATTCTGCACCGGTTTTGTGCCCTAACTCAGGCCCAGCCCCAACTGCTGGATACATTTAAATCAGTAGCAGCCATCGCTTCCCCCAAAGAGTGCCGGGAAGTGTAGTTCATTACGGGGCGCTTAGAGTCGCTAAGATAGGGTTGCCGTATTCCAAAAAGTGAAAATCTGGATAGAACAGAAAGTAATTGTTTTCTTAAGGCTTCCCCCAAAATACTAAGAATTAAATATATATTTTCAATAGTTTTTATTACATATCAAAGGTACATACATTAGATAAAATACATATTACATTCCCGATACATATAATATTTAACTTCTAGATTAAATTCAATTCAGGTAATAGAACAAATAAATTGAGTGCAGAAAATAACAAATTATCACCCGAGAGTAAAAAAGAGTGAAAATAAAAAGATAGAAGTTGAGTAAGAAGAAGAAGAGAGAAAGGAGAGTAGAGAAAGTGAAGGAGGAGGGGAAAGTAAAAAAAGATAGAAGGTTTCCAACAGAGACCTTCCTATTTTAAATACAAAAAGAAAACAGTCTAAGAATTAAATATTGAGTGCCTCAATATTGGTCCCCTTATATCCCACTGTGCCAGTCTCCTGCCCCTGAAGAACTGCTGAGAAACTGGTGGCCGAGTTTTGCTTTTTCCTCTGCCCTCCTCATCCCTCTTTCCTTGTGTGTGTGTCACGTTGCATTTGTATAGATTGCGGGCCTGGAGGTAGGGGCCGCCTCACTTTGAGCGTACAGAAGCCACGCTCTGAATGAACCATCACGATAATACGCTCCGTTGACCAACCTCTCTTTCAAATGCTGCAGGATGTTTACTCCAAACGCCTCATCCCCATATGCTGTATTACTCGTGTGGCCAGTATCGGGGACCAGAAATTTGAGGTGATCACCAACAACCGGACCTTTGCTTTCCGGGCTGAGAGTGATGGTAGGTGAGATTCCTCTCGCTTCCTTCCTCCCCTCTCTCACAATGCTATTAAATTTCCTGTTTTACAATTTGAAATACTCATTTAACCATCCTTAAAATATCAACGACTCCCCTTCTTCTCTTTCTATGGTTTCCATTTTGTATATTATAAATCCCTGCATATTTTACAAAAACTATACCAATCAGTTTTCCGTTATTACATCCATCAAAACTGATTTACACCGTTGAATGTATCTTAATGCTGCCAGCGTTTTCAGCTGTACACAATTATTTTCCATACATTCAATAAACGCTTTCCAATCGTCTATAACGTATGTTCTTCTTGTTCTCTTCTTCTGTATATGTTAAGCCTGCAAGCTGCGGATATTCTGTCAGCTTAAGTTGCCGTTCCTCTTTGGTTGAGACCTCGCTCGTTTTCCATTTTGGGGCTAATGAAACACGGGCCGCAGTTTTTGCCTACATAAATAACCTTTTTTGACACCTGGGAATTTCAATAAACCAAACCAAATCACCACAAACTGGCTAATAGATATAAAAGGGGATTTACTAGAAAATAACTAAATAAAATTGACTCATAAACCATTCAAACAAGCGAAAACATATTACAAGGCCATGTGCAAAACAATATTAGTACTGTCAAGACCATGGAATAAATGATATGCACAGGGAACGTATCAATGTCTGAATAACTAGATCCAGACATAACAATCTCTGGATCTAGGAGTCTTGGTAGACCATAAACTTGGCATGAGTCAACAGTGTGATGCAGCAGCTAAAAAAGCCAATGCAATTCTGGGCTGCATCAATAGGAGTATAGCATCTAGATCAAGGGAAGTAATAGTACCACTGTATTCCGCTCTGGTCAGACCTCACCTGGAATACTGTGTCCAGTTCTGGGCACCACAGTTCAAGAAGAATACTGACAAGCTGGAACGTGTCCAGAGGAGGGCAACCAAAATGGTCAAAGGCCTGGAAACGATGCCTTATGAGGAACGGCTTAGGGAGCTGGGTATGTTTAGCCTGGAGAAGAGAAGGTTAAGGGGGGATATGATAGCCATGTTCACATATATCAAAGGATGTCATATAGAGGAGGGAGAAAGGTTGTTTTCTGCTGCTCCAGAGAAGCGGACACGGGGCAATGGATTCAAACTGCAAGAAAGAAGATTCCACCTAAACATTAGGAAGAACTTCCTGACAGTGAGAGCTGTTCGGCAGTGGAATTTGCTACCAAGGAGTGTGGTGGAGTCTCCTTCTTTGGAGGTCTTTAAGCGGAGGCTTGACAGCCATCTGTCAGGATTGCTTTGATGGTGTTTCCTGCTTGGCAGGGTGTTGGACTGGATGGCCCTTAGGGTCTCTTCCAACTCTAGGATTCTAGGATCCTAGTAAATCCCCTTTTATATCTATTAGCCAGTTTTTGGTGATTTGGTTTGGTTTGTTGTTACATTATTATCACCACTGTGATACTTTGCGTAGTTTACCTGGGAATTTCAGCCTGAAATTATCACCAACCAAAAGGACTCTGGTTTGTTTGTTTGTTTGTTTGTTTTTGAAAAGTACATTTAAACACCCCCCCCCAGTTCATTGTGGATTATTTCCGTAATCCAAAAGAGAGAACTTCTTAATATAGTTAAACTGTGGAACTCCCTGCCACAGGAGGCAGTGATGGCCACCTAGATTCTCTGATTTCTCCTTCCCTGCTGGGAGAGCGTTATGCATGGGGACACCCCCCCCCCGGCCGCCGCAACTTCAGAACGAAGTAGCGCCGTCCGTTCCGTTTCGTTTCTCTAAATACCGACGCTGTCTCCTGCGCCGCAGCGGATCGCAACGAGTGGATCAGGGCCCTCCAGAAGATAGTGGACGAGAAGAAGTCGAGGTGTTTGGACAGAGCGTCCGCCTTCCAGGTGCCCGGCGGCAGTTTCGACTCGGTGGACAAGAGCGGCCACTTGGAGCTGCGGGGGTTTAAAAACAGGCTGTACGTCGCGGTGGCCGGGGAGAAAGTCTTCCTCTACAAGAACGCAGAGGTGCGTATGCGCCACGAGTGTGCTGCTCGTAGCGCCTGGTCGAACTGTGGAACTCCCTGCCTCAGGAGGCCGCCAATTTTGGATGGCTTCAGGAGAGGATTGGGCAAATTCGTAGAAGAGGAGAGGGCTGTCCACGGTCGGAGGAAGCAGGGCTTCTGGATTCAGGTTGCTGGAAACCGAAGGAGGAGAGAGGGCTCTTGGGCTCGGATCCTGCTTGCGGGTTTTCCATGGAGGCCTCTGGTTGGTTGCTGTGAGAGCAGGATGCTGGAACGGCCTCCCTCAGAGGTTTTTAAGTAGAGATGGGGTGCCCCTTCATTGAATGGGGTTGAACCAGTTGACACCAAGGGGCTCCTTCCAACTCTGCAATTATTATTAATTATTAATCATTATTAATCATTATTAATCATTATTAATCATTATTAATGTTATTAATTATTATTAATTATTATTATTACAGTGATGCCCCGCTAGACGAATGCCTCGCTAGACGAAAAACTCGCTAGACGAAAGGCATTCGTCTAGCGGAAGGCTGCCCCGCAAGACGAATTTGTCAATGGGGCTGCCTCGCAAGACGAATTTTTTTTTTCGTCTAGCGAAAACTGCGATTTACATTGGTGCTTCGCTAGACGAAAAAATTGCTAGGCGAAAATACAGAACGAATTATTTTCGTCTAGCGAGGCACCACTGTATTATTATTATTATTATTATTATTATTATTATTATTATTATTATTATTCCAGCCCTCTGGCTGGGTTTCCCCAGTCACTCTGGTCGGCTTCCAACAGATAAGAGGTGAAACTCGAAAAATTAGAATATTGTGGAAAGGTTCATTTCTTTCAATAATTCAACTTAAAAGGTGAAACTAATATATGAGATAGAATCATGACATGCAAAGCGAGATATGTCAAGCCTTTATTTGTTATAATTGTGGAGATTATGGCGTAAAGCTGATGAGAACCCCAAATTAACAATCTCAGCTTTGGGGTTTTCATCAGCTGCGCACCATAATCATCACAATTATAACAAATAAAGCCTTGACATATCTCGCTTTGCATGTCATGAGCCTATCTCATATATTAAACTCCAGTAGCTAATGAAAACAATTGCTTACATAAATGGACTTTTCCACGATACTCTAATTTTTCGAGTTTCACCTGTAATTAAAAGCACAATAAAACGACAAACATTGAAAACTTCCCTAAACAGGGCTGCCTTCAGGTGTCTTCTAAAAGTCAGATAGTTGTTTATTCCCTTGACATCGGATGGGAGGGCATTCCACAGGGCAGGCGCCACCACCGAGAAGGCCCTCTGCCTGGTTCCCTGTAACCTTGCTTCTCGCAGGGAGGGAACCGCCAGAAAGTCCTCGGAGCTGGACCTCAGTGTCCGGGCTGGACGATGGGGGCGGAGACGCTCCTTCAATCGTGAAACCACTTTCCGATCCAGTACGGATTGCGGTTGAGGCCCCGTTTTCAATTCTTGTGCCCTCGTCTTAGGAATTCCGCCTGGGCATCGGGATCACCTACATCGAAATGAACGTGGGAAACGTCAAGGATGTGGACCGGAGGGGCTTTGACTTGACCACACCCTACCGGATCTTCAGGTAATGACGGCTGCTGACTCAGAAAGGCCTCATCCTGCCCCTGTGTGCTTTGGGGAAGGGATGAGCTCAACAGCAGCAGACTCCCCTTGCTTTGCCGCAGAAGAATCCTGGGTCCCATCTCTGACATCTTACGGTCATTGAAACTTCTGGGTCCCAGTTGCTGGAAATCTCAGGAAGGGAGAGTTCTCCGTGGCTCGGATCCTGCTTGGCATTTCCCATTAAGGTTGGCCACAGTGGGAACAGGGTGCCGGACTAGATCGGCAGGCTATCCTTGCACAGTTATGTTTTGTCCTTGCAGAACTCGGAAGGAAGGGAGCATGAGACCCAGACTAGAATTTGCTGGTTCTGACCCACCTGCTGCCGGTTCTGGCCGCTGCTCCTGTTTAGCCTCCATCAGTTCCACTTCCAGATTTCTCCCCTCAGTCCTAGATATTGCACAGGATTGGTCCTCCGTCCCTAACCCGCTGCTCTTCTTGCCTTTCCCAGCTTCGTTGCAGAATCCGACCAGGAGAAGGAGGAATGGGTGGAGGCCATGCAACAGTCCATCGCCGAGGCGCTGTCCAACTTCGAGGTGGCCGAGAGGATTTGGAAGGTGGAAGAAAACTGCTTCTGCGCTGACTGCGGCTCCCCAAAACCTGACTGGGGCTCCATCAACCTCTGTGTGGTCATCTGCAAGAGATGCGCAGGTAAGGGACGATTTGTGTCTCCCCCCCCCCCATTATTTTATTAATCTTAAGTTTTCAAAACAAAATAAAAAATAAAAAAAATCCTTCCAGTAGCACCTTAGAGACCAACTAAGTTTGTTCTTGGTACGAGCTTGGCATGAGCATGCACACTTCTTCAGATACACTGAAACGGAAGTCACGAGACCCTTAAATATAGTGAGGGAGTGGGGAGGGGTATGACTCAGAAGGGTGGTGGGAATGGGGGATTGGCTGATGGGTGTGGAAAACCTGTTGACGACTGTTAACGACTGGAATTGGTCTTACAGGAAAAAGCAAGGGGTGAGATGGCTAAAGATAGCTTTGTCATGTATAATGTGATAAGAATCCAATGTCTTTGTTCAGACCAGGTCTCTCCATGGTTTTAAGTTTGGTGATTAGTTGCAATTCAGCAACTTCTCTTTCCAGTTTATTTCTGAAATTCCTTTGTAATAAGACAGCTACTTTGAGATCTTTCGTAGAATGTCCTGGGAGATTGAAGTGTTCTCCTACTGGTTTCTCTGTCTTGTGATTCCTGATATCAGATTTATGTCCATTTATTTATCCTTTGGCGTAGGGTTTGGCCTGTTTGTCCAATATAGAGAGCTGAAGGGCACTGTTGGCCCCAACAACATCAAACATACCATCCCAAGACTATTTAATTGCTCATCTTCTAACATTGTGTATGCCATCAAAAGTTGCTGAATTGCAACAAAGCCCACTTTGTATAACAGGTTTTCCCTATTCTTTATCCGAGAGCTGAATTTCTATCTCCTGCTTGGATGCAGGCTCTGTGCACAAGTGTTTCTTAAATCTGAATTTTTGAATATCCCAGTATTGCAAATCTGATTCCCCCACCCCCCCAAAAAATCACCTGAAAGTATTGTAATTGTTACAGACTGAAGAGGCAATTTAAGAAATGATCACAATCCTTTTATTTTGGAAGAATGGAGGTTTGAAGTGTAATTGTTTGTGGGGCCTTTGGTTTTAACTGGGAAAGCCTCAAAACCAGTTTAGCACTTGGAGTGGTGTCCAGCACGCTTCCTTCTGCGTTCTCCTGCTTCTCCAGTGCTTTAGCAGAGTTTGTTCAAACTTCTTACTTCTTACTTCTTCTTGCGCAACGGTGTGTGTACCTTTCGTGCCAGCAAATAAACTCCCACAACGTCTGGGTTGTTTCAAAGCAAAGTACGCTTTATTACAAGCATATAAATCATAGCCACTTTCCCGGAGAATGGGAGGCCATCATCGCTCCGGTCTCTCCGGTTCAGAACCGAAAGTAGGACTGACCAGAAAATAAACGGTGCGTCACATAAATCACAAAGACATCGCATTCAGCAGATAACCCCGGATGTTGTGACACATCGTCCCTGTGGGAGGAGCGAAATGTTGAGCTTCTTTAACTCTGAAAGCTCCAAGCAACCAATATAGTTATTGTCCACAAGGGCAACAGAGCCCCAGAGGAAATCGCGTTTCTCTATATTTTGTTGCAGTGAAAACGCAAAGTATCTTACCAGAGATCGCTATCACTGCAAACCAAGAAATTTTAATTATTATCTCCTTCCCGACACAGGAGAACACCGCGGACTGGGACCCAATGTCACCAAAGTACGGAGCCTCAAAATGGATAAGAAAGTCTGGACGGAGGAGCTGATCGAGGTGGGGAATTAAGGGGCTGGGATGCAAAGGAGCAGGGGAACACGTGACCATATGTCCCAGGGAAGATCTAACATCACCTGTATTTATTAATTTATGGCATTTGTATACCCCCTTTTCCTCCAAAAAGCTCAAAGTGGCGTACGTGGTTCTCCTCCCCATTTTCTCCTCCCAACACCCCTGCGAGGTAGGTTCAGTTGAGAGTGAGTGGCTGGCCCAAGGCCCACCCCATGAGCTTTCGTGGCTGAGTGGGGATTCGAACCCCGGGCTGCCAGGTCCTAGTCCGACGCTCCAACCGCTACGTGACGCTGTCATTCTTCTGCGTCGCCGAAAGGGTGATGGTTTTGGGAGCAAGTTGCAGGAAAGTGAGAAAGATGCCGTGGGCAACGAGAGTCTTAAGCGTTGGACCTAGGGCAGGAGGATCAGTCTTGCTCCATGAGGAATTCTACTCTTCCTTCCTGACATGCGACTCATCAGAAGCTGCTTGTGAAAGTTGGTGGTTAGGAGGCAGAGGCAAAGAGGGTTTTTTGTTTGGGTTCACTGCTGTTCGGAAGAAGAAAGTGAAACTCTTCTTCACTCTCTGCTGCCTCATTTGCTAGAAAAGGGGCATAAAGGAGATCCCAGAGTATTGCTGCAAAGAATTAATTGTTGCTGTTGTTGTCGTTCAGTCGTGTCCGACTCTTCGTGACCCCATGGACCAGAGCAGGCCAGGCACCCCTATCCTCCACTGCCTCTCGCAGTTTGGCCAAACTCATGTTAGTAGCTTCGAGAACACTGTCCAACCATCTCATCCTCTGTCGTCCCCTTCTCCTTGTGCCCTCCATCTTTCCCAACATCAGAGTCTTTTCCAGGGAGTCTTCTTTTCTCATGAGGTGGCCAAAGTACTGGAGCCTCAACTTCAGGATCTGCCCTTCCAGTGAGCACTCGGGGCTGATTTCTTTAAGGATGCATATGTTTGATCTTCTTGCAATCCATGGGACTCTCAAGAGTCTCCTCCAACACCATAATTCAAAAGCATCAATTCTTTGGCGATCAGCCTTCTTGATGGTCCAGCTCTCACTTCCGTACATTACTACTGGGAAAACCATAGCTTTAACTATACAGACCTTTGTCAGCAAGGTGATGTCTCTGCTTTTTAAGATGCTGTCTAGGTTTGTCATTGCTTTTCTCCCAAGAAGCAGGCGTCTTCTAACCTTGGCCCCGGTTGAGCCGATTGGCTTTGTACGTCCTGCCTTCATTTCTCAAAAACCAAGGCTGCTTTAAATCTCAGAGATGCACCAACGCTGCCACACGAGGGCAGAGTTTTCACAAGATATCAGCCCTGCGCAGAGTGTCTTTGGGAAATATTGGAGAGAGCCACTCTCCTTTTCTGGAGCTGGTTTGCAAGCTCCTTTTTCCTGCAGCCTGGGCCCCCAAAGAGAGAGCCACCCTTTTAATTCACCCCACCTGGCAAATGCAGAAAAGGCTGCTCTGGTTTAGGGCTTTTAAGGTTGGCACCTTTTAACAACGTTAAACATGAGTTTGGCCAAACTGCGGGAGGCAGTGAAGGATAGGCGTGCCTGGCGTGCTCTGGTCCATGGGGTCACGAAGAGTCGGACACGACTGAACGGCTGAACAACAACAAGCCCTACATTTAGCTATGCTATGATTCATCTGCTAATGAATTGTGCAAAGAAAGTGCGCACTAAATCATATTGATTTCGTTTTACTCCATCTAATTGTTCTCTTTTTTGGGCAACCAAAATGGTCAAAGGCCTGGAAACGATGCCTTATGAGGAACGGCTTAGGGAGCTGGGTATGTTTAGCCTGGAGAAGAGAAGGTTAAGGGGTGATATGATAGCCATGTTCAAATATATCAAAGGATGTCATCTAGAGGAGGGAGAAAGGTTGTTTTCTGCTGCTCCAGAGAAGCGGACACGGGGCAATGGATTCAAACTACAAGAAAGAAGATTCCACCTAAACATTAGCAAGAACTTCCTGACAGTGAGAGCTGTTGGACAGTGGAGTTTGCTGCGTGTGGTGGAGTCTCCTTCTCTGGAGGTCTTGAAGCGGAGGCTTGATAGCCATCTGTCAGGAATGCTTTGATGGTGTTTCCTGCTTGGCAGGGGGTTGGACTGGATGGCCCTTGGGGTCTCTTCCAACTCTAGGATTCTATGATTCTTATATGCTCTAAACTGCCCTCATACCTTCTTATGAGGACCAGGCAACAGATATTAGTAATGTTGCTGATGATAGTAAATACTGGATGTTCTGAGGTCTTGGCAATGCATCCCAACACATCCCACTGCTGCTGGGTGTGTCTGCCTGATCTCATCCCTCGGAAATGCCTGCCTGGCTTTTAATGTTAGTGCATCTCTCAAGCGCTGTGAGGTTTAAGGTGCCCTGAGCTGAAATCATTTGTCTGTCTGGCTGTGCGCTTTTCACTGTATAGAGTCGTATCACAGAATCATAGAGTTGGGACCATGAGGGTCTTCTAGTCCAACCCCCTGAAATGCAGGAATCTATTGCCCAGTGTGGGATTCGAACCCATGACCCTGAGACTAAGAATCTACCGACTGAGCCATGAATGAAACGTATTTGTGATCATTTCCCCCATTGCATTAAGGCTTAGGGCAGAGTCCATTTCCACGCGCGTCAGTCTCACAGAACTTCATTTGAGCCAAAATAGAATATTCCTTCCAGTGGCACCTTAGAGACCAACTGAGTTTGTTCTTGGTATGAGCTTTCGTGTGCATGCACACTTCTTCAGATACGCTGAAACGGAAGTCACCAGATCCTTAAATATAGTGAGGGAGTGGGGAGGGGTATGACTCAGAAGGGTGGTGGGAATGGGGGTTTGGCTGATGGGGGTGGAACAAGGCCAAGAAAGGCACGCAGAGGCATAATATAATTTTAGGTCTGGGACACCCCAGCCTCCCCTTTCTTTAACATCCGTTAACAATCTATATTGAATTCTTGCCTTTCCCCCCATCCAAATAAAATTACTTAGATCCGTTCTCCACGATTCAAAAGTTTCTTTTTCCCCTACAATCGGTAGCATTTGAAACAAGAATAGGATCTTGGGCAAGCACTAGATGTTCGCCAGGCTACAGTTCCAACACTACACTTCTACAATTCTGCAATTAGCGAGACTTCATCAGCGAATAATTATCAATGAAATATTCATAGTAGTGGCGATTGTGCTAGTGGATCAGTGCTCACTGGATAATCAGATTATTTGCTGATGAAGACTTTATTCCGAAACACTCGAACTAGTCTGGATATACTGTCCTTTTGAGACTTCTGAGAGACGTCTTCCTTTGAGAGACGGCTTGGCGTTCCTCGCTATTCCTTGATTTGATTCTTTGTTTGACTCTGATATATATAACAACTTGTAGTTACTTGCACATTTTGTGAGATGTGTTGTATGATATAGACATCATTTTGAAGTGTCTTCTTCGTATATTTTGAATGACACCATAACCAATTACCGTATTTTTCGCTCCATAGGGCGCACCTCGTTTTTAGAGGAGGAAACAAGAAAAAAATTATTTTTTCTGGTTTTCCTCCTCTAAAAGCCCTGGTTTTTGTGTGGATCAGCTAAACGTTTTGTAGCTTTTTTTGCAAAGGGAAAAGCCCAGTTTGTTTGTTTTTTTTAGGATCAGCTAAAAGTTTTGCAGCTTTTTTGCAAAGGGAGAAAAGCAAAGCTCCTTTTGCAAAGGGGGAAAAGCAAAGAGGAAAAGCCCCATATTTTATGGGGTTCAACTCACATTTCTGCAGCTTCTGAAGGAAAGGGAGCCTTTTCTACAGTTTCCAGACAGATAATCTAATCAGCCAGTCCCATGTGACTAGGGAAACAAACAACCTCCCTCTGCAGCACATTCAACAATGGAGGGCGGGGCTGAAAGGGAGCCGGGACTCTTATCTCTCTCCCGATCTCTTGCTGATCAGCTGCTGAGCGGGGTCCTTTCAACACCCCTTCTCTTTATAAAATAAAAAGCAATATCTGCTTTTGGCCCCTGGGCAATTCAGCTCCAGGGACCACCATTCGCTCCATAAGATGCACAGACATTTCCCCTTAATTTCCAGGAGGAAAAAAGTGCATCTTATGGAGCGAAAAATACGGTATATATTCACTAATAGTTATTAGCCAGCGTGTTGCGTTTGCATTTTTGTAGATTGCTACCTTTTGCAACGCAGGGGTTTGTGTTTGTTCAGGTATGAGGTGTTTGACAGTGGGAACGGTCTCCCTCGGGAGGCGGCAGACTCTCCTTCCTTGGAGGTTTTTAAGCAGAGCTTCGAATGCAAAGTACTACACTTGGGCAAAACAAAAAAATGAAAGGCACAAATACAGGATGGGTGACACCTGGCTTGAGAGCAGTACATGTGAAAAGGATCTAGGAGTCTTGGTAGACCACAAACTTGACATGAGTCAACAGTGTGATGCAGCAGCTAAAAAAGCCAATGCAATTCTGGGCTGCATCAATAGGAGTATAGCATCTAGATCAAGGGAAGTAATAGTACCACTGTATTCCACTCTGGTCAGACCTCACCTGGAATACTGTGTCCAGTTCTGGGCACCACAGTTCAAGAAGGATACTGACAAGCTGGAACGTGTCCAGAGGAGGGCAACCAAAATGGTCCAAGGCCTGGAAACGATGCCTTATGAGGAATGGCTTAGGGAGCGGGGTATGTTTAGCCTGGAGTAGAGAAGGTTAAGGGGGGATAGGATAGCCATGTTCAAATATATCAAAGGATGCCATATAGAGGAGGGAGAAAGGTTGTTTTCTGCTGCTCCAGAGAAGCGGACACGGGGCAATGGATTCAAACTACAAGAAAGAAGATTCCGCCTAAACATTAGGAAGAACTTCCTGACAGTGAGAGCTGTTCGGCAGTGGAATTGGCTGCCAAGGAGTGTGGTGGAGTCTCCTTCTTTGGAGGTCTTGAAGCGGAGGCTTGACAGCCATCTGTCAGGAATGCTTTGATGGTGTTTCCTGCTTGGCAGGGGGTTGGACTGGATGGCCCTTGGGGTCTCTTCCAACTCTGGGATTCTATGAGATTCCTGCATTTCAGGGGGTTGGACTAGATGACTGCATGAGGCCCCGAGCGGTGGTGGATCAGGCAGTGCAATTGCGTGGCCTGCCCCTACATGGCCAGCCTTCACATCCCTCCTCCTTTTGCCTCCTCAGCTCTTCCTGCAGATCGGCAACGCAGTGGCCAACCAGTTCTGGGCGGCCAACGTCCCCCCCAGCGAGGCAGTCCACCCCAGGAGCGACAGCCAGGAAAGGCGCCGCTTCCTCGTGGCGAAGTACAGGGAAGGGAAATACCGCCGCTACCACCCGCTCTTTGGCAACCAAGAGGAGCTCAACAAGGTGGATATTCCTATTATTATTATTATTATTATTATTATTATTATTAACAACTCAATTTCTATATTGCACAGAAGGAAAACACAAAATACAGGTGAAACTCGGAAAAATTAGAATATCGTGGAAAAGTCCATTTATGTAAGCAATTGTTTTCATTAGCTACTGGAGTTTAATATATGAGATCGACTCATGGCATGCAAAGCGAGATATGTCAAGCCTTTGCTTGTTATAATTGTGATGATTATGGCGCGCAGCTGATGAAATCCCCAAAGCTGAAATTGTTAATTTGGGATTCTCATCAGCTGGACGCCATAATCATCACAATTGTAACAAATAAAGGCTTGACCTATCTCGCTTTGCAGGTCATGAGTCTATCTCACATATTAGTTTCACCTTTTAAGTTGAATTACTGAAAGAAATGAACCTTTCCACGATATCCTAATTTTTCGAGTTTCACCTGTAAAACTAACCCAAAGTCCCCCCCACAACACATTTTAAAGGGCATCAGATATCTATCTGCCAAATAATGATAAGAATAATTTTTTTATATTTGCACTCTGCCCAAATGATCACGCCGATCCAAGCACCGATTCCAGGACTGTCTGCGGGCCTGGATCCAAAGGGCCATTGGGCCTGATCCAGCCCACGGACCTTAGTTTGCCGACCCCTGGTGTAGAAGGACGGCACCAGTCGAGCCTCCCTGGGGAGAGCACCCCACAAACGGGGAGCCATCACAGAAAAGGCCCTGTTCTGGTGTTGCCACCTTCCGGACCTCTTGCGGTGAAGGCACACGAAGAAGGGCCTCCGAAGATGATCTTCGGGTTGGTTCATATGGCAAGAGGTGGTCCTGAGCCGTTTAAGGCCGGTTCCCGGATAGGGATGGCGAGGGTTAAGGAGACGGGTCCCCCAGGACTGTGCATCTCAGGCAGAGTTGGACCGGCAGGTGGGCAGATGCTGTCATCTGGAACTGCCTCCGCTTATGGCTTTCACCTCCTGCTCCAGATCCAGCTCTGGGCGAGACACCCATAACGGTGTCCAAGCAACAAGGAAATTTGTGCATAGATTGTACGAGCTGGGCGGAGAGGAATGAATTGCAGTGTTGTGTCTCGTGGTGCACAATGCCTCTGGGCATGTGCGGAGTGCCTTTCCCTCACCCCCAAAGCTGAGTTTAAATACCTTCTTTTAAAAGAACAACAATAAGGAAATCCCTTCCGTTTCCCCCATGGTTATTTTAGTCATAGTATTGCTATTTTTTTCTTCTGCGATTGGTTCTCCTTTCCCAGAGCAGGAGATTAATGCATCAGATTTCCCCATATAAACCAATCTGCGCAGTCCTCAGCTTCTTGCATTTGAGCATTTTATAAAAGGGGGGGCCATATTTCAACAAAACCGGACGCGTCATTCGGAGCATGTCGGGGGTTGGACTAGATGAGTCTTGGGGGTCCCTTCCGACACGGTGATTCTCTGCTTGTATGAGGCCGCTTCCTGTGTTCCTGCCGCAAGGGTTTGCGGTGAGCCATTTTATGGCTGTCGAAAGCTAGCGCCTCTCCCCTGTTTATTTTTTTTCCTCCGGAAATGTCCTGGCCCCAGAGAGCTGTCAGGAAGCTGTGAAGGAATGCGCTAAAGAAGCTGGAATCGTTTGAACATCCTTTGCAAGCTCTGTCGCTTGACCTGCTGGGATTTTTAAACACTTATTATTATTATTATTATTATTATTATTATTATTATCGTACGCTGCTTTGGATTTCCCGCTTATGGGTTTAGTGAGCAAGACTTCCGGGACGTTTGCTTTGGTGCTCTGGGGGTGCCCAACCTTTTTTTATTGCGAATCGATGGGCGTAGGGGGGGGGGTGCGATCGGAACTGCTTAGTTCAGAGAGAAGGCAAGGAAGAGGAGACATGAAATGTGTAGAATCAGGCACGGCATGGGCAAAGCCTATTTATTTGCCAAGGGAATGAATGGACCAATTTATTCTTCATTATCCCTTTGGAGCTGTGCTGTGTCTTTGGGACTTTAGTCCTTCTGGGCTGGGACCCTTGATGCTTTCAACGTTGGAATTATTTTTGCTTTCCTACTTTTTGTGACGATCCCACTTCCCCGCTTGATGCACTGGTACCTTGGTTCTCAAACCTAATCCGTTCCGGAACCCGTTCCGAAACCAAAGCGTTCCAAAACCAAGGCGCGCTTTCCCATAGAAAGTAATGCGAAATGGATTAATCCGTTCCAGGCTTTTAGAAACAACCCCTAAAGCAGCAATTGAACATGGATTTTACTATCTTAACGAGACCATCGATCCATAAAAATGAAAGCGATAAACAGTGTACTGCAGTCACACAGTCAGTCAATCAGTAGCTGAACTGGGTTCCACGCAGCCACAGAAACAAAACAGAAAAGGAGCCGGCAGAAACAGAAACGCAAAATAAATAGCAAAAACAGGCAGACCTCAGTAACGCTCAAATCGGAAGCGTAACACTCAAAACGGAGCACATTCAGCTTGCAAAGAAAGTTCGCAAACCGGAAAACTTACTTCCAGGTTTGCAGTGTTTGGGTACCACTGTAAAAGGTAAAAGGTAAAGGGACCCCTGACCATTAGGTCCAGTCGTGTCTGACTCTGGGGTTGCGGCACTCATCTCGCTTTACTGGCCGAGGGAGCCGGCGTACAGCTTCCGGGTCATGTGGCCAGCATGACTGAGCCGCTTCTGGAGAACCAGAGCAGCGCACGGAAACGCCGTTTCCCTTCCCGCCGCAGCGGTACCTATTTATCTACTTGCGCTTTGACGTGCTTTCGAACTGCTAGGTGGGCAAGAGCTGGGACCGAGCAACGGGAGCTCACCCCGTCGCGGGGATTCGAACCGCTGACCTTCTGATCGGCAAGCCCTAGGCTCTGTGGTTTAATCGATTTGCCACTGTAAATCAATGCAAGTATAAAACGAGCCTGGGAATGCGGCACGCCCCCTGCCCTCAGCTGGTGCTGCGGAAGTGTCGCCCTTTCGCTTTTAAAAATGTGAGCTTGGGAGCAGTCCAGAGCTGCCGCCGCAGCCAACACACGTTCCATGCACTGTTTTTGTAGCTCGTGTGTTGTTTCCCCATGCAGTTGGGGGGAAGGGAGGCCCATTACCCCCCTCCCTTCCCCCTCCCACCTGCGCTCCGGCAGAGCCAAGTAAGCGGGATCTGACCTTGCGGGATCAGATTGCAGCACTTTCTCCCTCCCTCCCTCCCTCTCTCCCGGGGCCTTCTCTGTTTCTCATTTGCAGCAAAATCTAGTCCCCACCCTCCTGGCCAGGGACTCTGGAATGCCACCCGTGGGGTGTCTTGCCTCCTCCCTCCCGATAAAAGGCTGTTGCCTTCTCTCCGGCTGAAAACTTCCTTTGTGCAGCCAGGTCCCCTTTGCCGCTGCCTCCCTCGGACGAAGGGGTCCTCCTGCCGCCTGCCGGTGGTTTGCTGGCATCTTCCTGGGCAGAGGTTCGGATGCCCCCCTCCTCGCCTCCTTCCCTTCCTCCTCTCCCCTCGCTCTCAGGTGCACCTAACTCTCTCCCCTTGCTGCCATCCCCCCCACAGGCTCTGTGCGCAGCCGTGACCACCAGTGACCTGGCGGAGACGCTGTCCCTCTTGTTCTGCGGCGCCGAGATCAACTGCTACACGGGCGACCCCGCCTACCCGTCGCCCGTCGCCTTAGCGGAGCAGGCCGGCCGGAGGCTTCAGGTGGAGTTTCTGATTCACAACAAGACCTCCGGTGAGGAGGGGAAAGGGGCAGAGGAATTTGGCCAGAGGGGCTGGAGCGGAGGGTGCCTGCGAATCGGCGTGCGGGTGTTGCAAGCCAAACAGCGAGTGCCCTGGGGGAAACGAGGCAGAAGGAAGCAAGGGCGCTGTGCCGTCCCGAGTTTTCTGGACCGGCTTCATCCTGGCTCCCGAAACCCATTTCCCTCCCCGGTGCATTTGGAAGCAGCACCCCTCAGATGTGGGGTGCAAGCAGAAGGTGTCGGCTGCATCCCTTATGCCAGGTCAGACTCTAGCCTAGGATGGTCTGCTCTGACGGGCAGCAGCTCTTGGGGGGGGGGGCCGTCGGGCATTGCAAGGGGGGTTGGACTGGAGGACCTTTTGAGTGCCCTCCAACTTTATATCTCTGTGATTCTGCAACTTGGCAGAGGTCTGTCTCTAGCTTTTCGAAGAAGTGAAGCTGGAAAGCAGGGAGGATGTTGAGCAGGAAAGACAATCATTTTGGGGGGGGGGGGTTGGGGCACCTGTTTGAACCTGTTAAAGTGTCTAGACCAGGGGTCAGCAACCTTTTTCAGCCGTGGGCCGCTCCACCATCCCTCAGAGCATATGGTGGTCCAATTTATTTTTGGGGGGGTGGGGGTGGGAATGAACGAATTTGTTTGCCCCATAAATGACCCAGAGATGCATTTTAAATAAAAGGACACATTCTACTCATGTAAAAACACACTGATTCCCGGACCGTCCGCGGGCCGGATTAAAAAGGCGATTGGGCCGCATCCGGCCCTCCCGGGCCTTAGGTTGCCTACCCCTGGTCTAGGCCAGCGGTTCCTAAACTTTATCGAGCCAGTGGCTCTTTGGGTGCATCATCCCCACGTTATCGAAAAAACGTTATTCAGAATAGCACTTTGCACCACCCCCTGAGGAAGACAATAACAAAACAACGTCGAAACTAGTAACAATGAATTGCGCATTTATTTTTGCTTGGGGAAGCACAGTATCCGAGCAGGACGCTTCGGACCAGCAGTTCAGCTCTGGAAGGAGGGGCATAGATATTGGGTGTGATGTTCCGGCATATATTCCATCCATGGTCCCTGCTCTCCCCCGAATGGAAGAACAAGGGAGCAGAGCCTTTTCTGCAGAGATTTTTCTGCAAAACCCTTCTCCTTTGCATCCTCTGCTGCGTTTTTTGGGGGAAATGAATCGTTCTCCCCTTTCTTTGGAACCTGAAAACAGACCTGAAATGTGTCGGAGACGTAAAGGGGAACACCTCAGATTTTGCTGGTATTTAAGGGGGGGACGACGACCACCAGCAGGAACCAGAGGTGGCTTCTGGATCAGAAACATCGCTGTCTCCAGTTTGTGAAGGCAGAGCCTAGCCCTTTTGGCTAGTAGCCCCCGAAGCTACTCTATGAATTTGTCTTGTCCTTTTCTAAAAGCCATCCAGATTGGAGGCCATCCCTGCCTCCTGTGGCAGGGAGTTCCAAAGTTTAACCACCTGCTGCGTGAATAAGTCCTTCCTTTTCGCTGCCCTAAATCTTCCGACATCCAACATCCGCAAGTTCTAGTGTTACCAGAGAGTGAGCAAAACCTTTTCTCTGCTTTCTCTATGGTAATTATTATTATTATTATTATTATTATTATTATTATTATTATTATTATTATTATTTATTTATTTATTTGTACTCCGCCCATCTGGCTGGGTCTCCCCGGCCACTCTGGGTGGCTTCCAACAAATATTAAAATACATTAGAATATCACAGATTTAAAACTTCCCTAAACAGGGCTGCCTTCAGGTATTTTCTAAATGTCAGGTAGTTGTTTATCTCTTTGACCTCTGATGGGAGGGCATTCCACAGGGCGGGCGCCACTACCGAGAAGGCCCTCTGCCTGGTTCCCTGTAGTTTTGCTTCTCGCAGTGAGGGAACCGCCAGAAGGCCCTCGGCGCTGGACCTCAGTGTCCGGGCTGAATGATGGGGGTGGAGACGCTCCTTCAGGTATACAGGACCGAGGCCGTTTAGGGCTTTCAAGGTCAGCACCAACACTTTGAATTGTGCTCGGAAACGTACTGGGAGCCAATGCAGATCTCTCAGGACCGGTGTTATGTGGTCCCGGCGGCCACTCCCAGTCACCAGTCTAGCTGCCGCATTCTGGATTAATTGCAGTTTCCAGGTCACCTTCAAAGGTAGCCCCACGTAGAGTGCATTGCAGTAGTCCAAACGGGAGATAAGCAGAGCATGCACCACTCTGGTGAGACAGTCCACGGGCAGGTAGGGTCTCATCCTGCGTACCAGATGGAGCTGGGAGACAGCTGCCCTGGACACAGAATTAACCTGCGCCTGCATGGACAGCTGTGATTCCAAAATGACTCCCAGGCTGCGCACCTGGTCCTTCGGGGGCACAGTTACCCCATTCAGGACCAGGGAGTCCCCCACACCCGCCCGCCTCCTGTCCCCCCAAAACAGTACTTCTGTCTTGTCAGGATTCAACCTCAATCTGTTAGCCGCCATCCATCCTCCAACCGCCTCCAGGCACTCACACTTCACCGCATCACGTTATAACTTTCTATCAAGTCGCCCCCTCCTCGCCTTTTCTCTTAAGCTGAAAAGTCCCAAACGCTGCAACCTGTCCTTGTAGGTAAAGTTGGTCCCACCCCCCTTGATAGTTTCTAGAATCATAGAACTGTAGAGTTGGAAGGGAACTCTAGAGTCATCTAGTCCACCCCCTTGCAGTGCAGGAAGCATCCCTGTTCCGAACCTTAACCAGCTCTGCAATACCAGATATTGTAAGAAATTGAGGGGGGGGGGGTCGTCTGTTTTGGGAAGCGGAGAAGAAGCTTTGCTGGGAATCCAGGCTCGGAACAAAAGCCCCTCCATCCCACCGCCAGGAGGACAAAAAAAACCCCCCAAGCCCAAATTTCCAGCTTCCCCCGCCACCTACCCGGAACGAGGCTTCGCTGACTCACTGCTTTTGGCAAGTTCGGAAAAGCCCTGCGCTGACCCCTTCCCTGCTCGCCCTCTGCCAAATTTCTCCCCACACCCTTTTTCGGTTTTTGGAAATCGCACAGAGCGAATTACTGGCAGGAAGGGCCAAAAGCCTCGTCTCTTAAGACGGATGAGCGGCTTAAAAACAAAAGGCGGGCGGGCTAGAAAAACAGGCAGGCTTGCTGAGTGTGCATTGTAAAGCTTTGATGGGCCTTCCCCCGCCCGCCCGCCCGCCCCGGCACATCTGGTTTGCATCGATTCTCTGCCCCCCACCCCCCAATCTTTGGCTGTTTGGCTTGGCAGCTTGGGCCCCCGAATCAGTCTAAAGCAAGAACAGCAAGAGTTGGGGGGTAATAGGAGGTGTCCTGCGCTCTTTGTGTTTTCAGCAGGAAGGGAGGAAAGTCTCAGAATCGTAGAGTTGGAAAGGGACCCCTGAGGGTCATCCAGTCCAACCCCCTGCAACGCAGGAATCTCAGCTCAAGCATCCATGTCCCACCCATGGTGGTGTGGTTTATGTTGTCAGACTAGGACCTGAAAGGCCAGGGTTCAAATCCACCACTCAGCTGTAGAATCACAGAATCGTAGAGTTGGAAGGGACCCCTAAGGGTCATCCAGTCCAACCCCCTGCAATGCAGGAATCTCGGCTCAAGCTTCCATGGCAGGTGACCATCCAACCTCTGCTTAAAAGCCTCCAAGGAAGGAGAGTCCATTCCACTGTCAAACAGCTCTTACCGTCAGAAAGTTCTTCCTGGTCTTTAGTCGGGATCTCCTTTCTTGTAACTTGAAGCCATGGGTTCGAGTCCTACCCCCCAGAGCAGGAGAAAACAAGCTTGCTCTCTCTCTCCCATGGGACAGCCTTTGAGATATTTGAAGATGGCTCTCCTATCACCTCTCAGCCTCCTCTTTCCCAGGCTAAACACCCCCAGCTCCTTCAACCGCTCCTCATCAGGCTTGGTTTCCAGACCCTTGATCATTCTTGGTCACCCTCCTCTGCACGCTTCCCAGCTTGTCTGATAGTAGGGGTGATGGAGGGACATGAATGGTGCTGTCATAGAATCGTAGAGTTGGAAGGGACCCCGAGGGTCATCTAGTCCAACCCCCGAAATGCAGAGATCACCGCTAAATAATCCGTGACAGATGGCCACCCAACCTCTGCTTAAAAGCTTCCAAGGAAGGAGAGCCCGCCACATCCCGAGGGAGTCCCCTGTTGAATGGCTCTTGTTCTTCCTAACGTTTTGCTGGAATCTCTTTTTTTTAAATAAGAATTTATTGGATTTTCAAAATAAAAATACACAAAATACAAACACTACACAAACACACAAACCAAACAATTAATTCCTCCTCCTCCTTATCTTCTTTACAATCCTAAGCTTGGGACTTCCTCACATCCTCTCTTTTGCCTTCATTTCTAATCTTCTTTAGCAACTTTGTAACATTGTAAAATCTGCTTTCTTACATCAAATCTTAATCTTACAATTATAATCAATATACCTTAAACCTTAAATCTAATTCTTATCGACCTATCTCAAATCTTAAATCTTGTTTTTATCAAATAAAACTTCAAATTGCGCATCTCTACCTCTTTTATCCTCTCTTCACTTAACTTTGTTATGCTGTGGCCTATATTTCCTCTGATTCCAACTTCAAATATATAAAAAAAACAACACATTTTAACCAGTACCTAAATATTTCTTCCATTCTCATAGTCCGTTTTCCCTCTGGTGTCGGAGTGCCGTGGTCAGCCTTTCATTCCCCAATAATTCATACTTTACCCCACCCTTCTCTTATCCATCATCACCCTTCCCTTTACCTTTCCCACCCCCCCAACAGTCTCCCCCCCCCAACATTCCACCAGTCCAGGTTCTCCTTCTATTATTTCCTTCATGTTCAATTTTACTTCTTTTCCTTCTGTTCTTTCCTTCCCGGAATCCCTTTTGTCGTCATTTGAGTTTATTAGCCCGGGTCCTGATCTCTGGAGCGGCCGGAAGCAGGCTTTCTCCACCTTCCGTGGGGCAGCCCTTCGGAGATGTGACCCCCCCCCCCAATCTCCTCTCCTCCAGGCCAAACGCTCCCTGCCCTGTGACTCCAGCCTTGCCACTCACCCCGTTCCGTTTCTCTTTTGCCTTGGCAGAGACCCCTCAGCTGGATATGGGCACCAACATCGAGAAGCACTATTCCATCATCCTGCCTTCCGTCGCTCACAACGGCTTCCTCTACAAGGCGCCCTCCATGGCCAAGCTGGTCCACGAACGGAAATCCCGGGAAGGTGAGGAAAGGCGGGGTTCGGGGTGTGTGTGTGCAGGTGGAGGCTGCTTTGGACCAGGTTTCTTAGGATGGTTCCAGTTCAGTGGAGCACTTACTGTTCCCAACCCTAACCCTGTGGAAAGCCATCTAATGAGACTTTGATTTGGTTTTGAGCTGCTTTTAGGAGGTAATTTAATTATTGTTTGATTTTATACCAATGTTATGTATCTGATGTTAGCCACCCTGAGCCTGACTTTGGCCGGGGAGGGCGGGATATAAATAAAAGTTTATTATTATTATTATTATTATTATTATTATTATTATTCCTTTGTAAGAAAATATGAAACAACGTAAAACCATTTTTGCAGGGGGGGAATCAATGGGGGGGGGGTTGACAAGAAATTTTCCGCACCGGGTACCACCTGACCTTCCTATGCCTCGGGGGGGGGGTTGACAATTTTTTTTTTGCCCCCGGGTACCAATTTACCTTGCTACGCCCCTGGTGCTACGTTTTTTGGTGTGTTTACTCACCAGGCTCTGAAGGCAGGGCAGACGTTTTGGCACCTCCGTAGCAGAAAAGGAACCATTCCTTGCATTGCCTCGAAGTGTGTGCCATCAATGGGTCTTGTGCCTCTCCCGTTCCCAGCTTTTTGGCTAATGCTTGACCCCTTCCCCACGCAGAGTTCAGCCGCCGCTGGTGCTGCCTCCACGATGGCATCTTCAGCTACTACGACAACAACACCAGCACCGTGCCGAACGGAGAGATCCGGATGCAGGAGGTGGCCTGCCTGGTCAATAACCCCCCGGAGGCCCACGGGTGAGTGGGGCTGCCCCCTTTGTGCATGAGGGGGGGGGTTAGGGGTTAGGGGGACCCCCAGCGTAGGATGCTTGGTTTATCACCCTAATGAGAAAGTGGGGTCCTGAGTAATGAAACTGACCGAAATCATTAATATTATTATAATCATCCATTTTATTTCCCTCCGACCGGCTTCCACCAAACAACACAGATAAAATGCAAAAGGTTGAAAGCATATAAAGGATAGTAGCTAAGAACAGAGATGTAAAATTTCCGGAAATTTTGAAGCTCGGAAAAAAAAAACCCGTCCCCCCGTCCCCGTTTTTTCCCGGGGGGAAATGGAAATTTTCAGGAAAATTGAAAAAAATAAATGCTATATTAGCACTTCTTTTTTTCTTTTCCAGATTGAAAGTCATTCTGTTACTTTAGAAACATGAAATATAAATAAAATTATAAAATTATCATAACTAGCACATTAAAGATTATAAAATTATCATAACTAGCACATTAAAAAATATAGTGTATCCAAACAATTATCACAAACAGAAATTACTTTTAAAATAATAATTCATTTATATTTGTAACAAATGGAGCAACAACCTCCAGAACTGTTTACCAGTTTATGTGGAACAACAACAACCAACAAACTCCACAAAACAATTTTTAAAAATCCAGAAGTAACAATTATTCAATTTCCTCTCCACAGTATTTTTTTTTTTTTAAAAAAAAACATTCTCATAAAAAGAACTGAAGAAGGAAGTGGGGCTAAATTTCAATGAATGGGCATGAAATTTGATCAGAATCATTTTCTGAGCTGTAATGATCAGTATCAGTTTCAGTCTCTGCTTCTGCATCTACTCTGTTGTGTCCGTCATTATCACAGCTATTATGGACTTCTAAAAACTGAAGGTTTGCTCGGATTGAAACAATTTTTTCCAATTTTTTCGGGGAAAAAAGCAAAAAAGGCTTCAGGGAAAAAACGGGAGGAAACCATTTCCCCCCCAACATTTTCTGGGTTTTTTCCCGGGCCTTCACATCTCTAGCTAAGAAGCTAACTGTAACCGAACGGGATCCATATAAAAACAATCCCTTGAAAAGCAGGTAGAAAAACGATACCACCATAAAATAAAAAACCCTTAGCAAACTATGTTTCCCAGGACTTTGGGGGAAAGTCACGTGCATCAAATGTGGGCTGGATGCGCTCCAGTTACGTGGAGGCGATCTGTCCCGATTAATTTTCAAAGTTTGCCCGGGGCGAGAAATAAGTCAAGGCACCGGCCCATAATACTCAGTGGTCACCTAAAGCCAGAATCCTCTTCTCACAGTGGCCGACCAGGTGCCTATTGCATGAAGCCTGCAAGTGGGATCCGAACCCAAGACCAACTCTCCCCTCCGGCTGGTTTCCAGCAACTGGGACCCAGGAGCATTGCTGCTCCCGAACGTGGAGTAGCCGCCGCTGTCCCTCTCCTCCTGCAAGAATTTGCCCGATCCTCTTTTAAATCCGTTTGGTGGCCACCCCTGCCTCCTGTGGCAGGGAGTTCCGCCGTTTAACTCTGTGCTGCGTGAAGAAGGAAAACTTCTCTGCCCCGATCCTTCCCCACCTTCAGCTTCCTCGGATGCCGCCCAGTTCTAGCGTTACGAGAGAGGGAGAAGGACTGTCCCCGATCCGCACCCTCCTCTCCCTGACGTTTCCTCCCTGTCTATTGCCGTAGGTTCGCCAACACTTTCGAGGTCTATATAGAAGCGGAGAGACTCTATCTCTTTGGACTGGACTGTCCCGACGCCATCCGGGAGTGGGTCAAATGCATCGGAAAGGTGAGAGCGTCCGGCAGGTACTTCTCCAGCTCTGGGAAACTCGAATATCTCAGCTTGTGGGGGCTTGGCATCTTCTGGGATTGGGATAGAAAGAAACCCCCTCCCCTGCAATGCTCCCTTCCTGCGCCGCAATGTGAGTCTCGCAGAGCGAATTCCACCCCCCTGCCAGCTGTGCGGTTGGTTCTTCCTGAGCTCCGTTGCGTCACCACTGCCAATTAATTTTGGTAGCTTTTTAAAAAAATAATTAACCAATTCACATCAAATTTTTAATGCAGTGGTACCTCGGTTCTCAAGCTTAATCTGTTCCGGAAGTCCGTTCCAAAGCATTCCAAAACCAAGGCACGCTTTCCCATAGAAAGGAATGCAAAATGGATTAATCCGGTCCAGACTTTTAAAAACAACCCCTAAAACTGTGTATCTGAAGAAGTGTGCATGCACACGAAAGCTCATACCAAGAGCAAACTTAGTTGGTCTCTAAGGTGCTACTGGAAGGAATTTTTTATTATTATTATTATTATTATTATTATTATTATTATTATTATTATTATTATTTTGTTTTGACTATTTTGATACTGACAAGCTGGAACGTGTCCAGAGGAGGGCAACCAAAATGGTCCAAGGCCTGGAAACGATGCCTTATGAGGAACGGCTTAGGGAGCTGGGTATGTTTAGCCTGGAGAAGAGAAGGTTAAGGGGGGATATGATAGCCATGTTCAAATATATAAAAGGATGTCATATAGAGGAGGGTGAAAGGTTGTTTTCTGCTGCTCCAGAGAAGCAGACACGGGGCAAAGGATTCAAACTACAAGAAAGAAGATTCCACCTAAACATTAGGAAGAACTTCCTGACAGTAAGAGCTGTTGGACAGTGGAATTTGCTGCCAAGGAGTGTGGTGGAGTCTCCTTCTTTGGAGGTCTTTAAGCGGAGGCTTGACAGCCATCTGTCAGGAATGCTTTGATGGTGTTTCCTGCTTGGCAGGGGGTTGGACTGGATGGCCCTTGTGGTCTCTTCCAACTCTAGGATTCTATGATTCTATGACTATGGCAGACCAACACGGGTGTCTCCCTTTCCTTAAAACAGCAATTTAACATGAATTTTACTATCTAACGAGATCCTTGATCTATGAAATAAAAGCAATAATCAATGTACTGCAGTCACACCATCAATCAATCGGTAGCTGAACTGAGTTCCACACAGTCACAGAAACAAAACGAAAAGAGTCACAAAAACGTCAAAAAAATAGCAAAAACAAAACCTCAGCGTAACACTAAAAATGGAAGTGTGGCACTCAAATCGGAAGCGTATCAACTGAGACCATTGATCCATAAAATGAAAGCAATAATCAATGTACTGTACTATAAAATAAATAAGACAGTATTGTAGATGATAAAAATTAAAATAAATTCTTTTTTCCCCTTACCTGCACCGATGATAGTCATTGTTCCGATGGGGGGGGGGACTTTTATCCAATTCCGCAGTCGCACAATCAAATCAATCAGTAGCTGAACTGGGTTCCACACAGTCACGAAAAGAAATGAACCGAAAAAGCCATAAAAACGCAAATTAAATAGCAAAAACAAAAGCGCCAAACTTAATCCGTTCCGGAAATCCGTTTGACTTCTGAAATGTTCAAAAACCAAGGAGCAGCTTCTGATTGGTGCAGGAAACAATAGTTGACAGCAGCATCAGATGTTCAGCTTCCAAAAAAGTTTGAAAACTGGAACCCTTCTGGGTTTTTGTCATTTGAGAAGCAAGGCGTTTGAGAAACAAGGCGTTTGAGAACCCAGGCGTTTGAGAACCAAGGCGTTTGAGAACCAAGGCGTTTGAGAACCCAGGCGTTTGAGAACCAAGGCGTTTGAGAACCCAGGCGTTTGAGAAACAAGTCGTTTGAGAACCAAGGCGTTTGAGAACCAAGGCGTTTGAGAACCAAGGCGTTTGAGAACCCAGGCATTTGAGAACCCAGGCGTTTGAGAAACAAGCCGTTTGAGAAACAAGGTGTTTGAGAACCCAGGCGTTTGAGAAACAAGGTGTTTGAGAACCCAGGCGTTTGAGAACCCAGGCGTTTGAGAAACAAGGTGTTTGAGAACCCAGGCGTTTGAGAAACAAGGCGTTTGAGAACCCAGGCGTTTGAGAACCAAGGCGTTTGAGAACCCAGACGTTTGAGAAACAAGTCGTTTGAGAACCCAGGCGTTTGAGAACCAAGGCGTTTGAGAACCCAGGCGTTTGAGAAACAAGTCGTTTGAGAACCCAGGCGTTTGAGAACCAAGGCGTTTGAGAACCAAGGCGTTTGAGAACCAAGTCGTTTGAGAACCAAGGCGTTTGAGAACCAAGGCGTTTGGGAACCAAGGCGTTTGAGAAACAAGGCGTTTGAGAAACAAGGCGTTTGAGAACCCAGGCGTTTGAGAACCCAGGCGTTTGAGAAACAAGGCGTTTGAGAAACAAGGCGTTTGAGAACCCAGGCGTTTGAGAACCCAGGCGTTTGAGAAACAAGTCGTTTGAGAACCCAGGCGTTTGAGAACCAAGGCGTTTGAGAACCCAGGCGTTTGAGAACCAAGGCGTTTAAGAACCAAGTCATTTGAAAGTTGACTTCCCATCCCGCTTCCATGATATTTCTCTTCCCTTATCATTGATTCCCACCCCTCCTTTCTTCATTTCTCATTGGCTGCACATATTCCAATTCCTGCTTCCTTTAACTGTCACCTATTCCCCCAAAATGCGGAGTTCCTTTTCACTTTGCCTGCTCGTTGCCGTTTCCTTCCAGTCCTTCGTCCCCCCGGCTGCCGACGGCTTGCTTTCCCGCGACTTTGAGCGCCTCGGCCGCCTGCAGTACAAGGGCGGCCTGAACCTGGAGCGGGCCAAGGAGGGCTGGTTCGCGCTGGCGCAGGGCACCCTCTATGCCTACCTGGAAGGCAGCGAGAAGGAGGAGGCCGTGCACCTGAGGAAGCTGCAGGAGCTCTGTGAGTACCCGGGGGCTCGGGGGGTGGGCAGGGGGATATGCCAGGGTGCCAGGCTTTCCCAGGGATCCCAGCAGACACCCCTCCCTCCTCTTGGGCAGAAGAAATCCTCGAAGCACTTCTCCACCTCCACCCAGTCGTCTTTCCCCCTAATATACCTCCTTGGGTACTCCAAACCAGGAGTTAAGGGACTCATGTGCCCCACATGTGCCCCACCGAACTGCTTTGATGGCAGACCGTTTCCGGATTTGTAAGAACCCAGTTATTAAATGTGGCATCTCTGGAACTCCCTGCCTATTGATACCAGGCGAGTGAAGCCTGCAACTGTTCCCTTTTGGGCTGAAAGCATTTTCCGGCTTTGTTTTTTTTTAAAGAAAATTTATTAAATTTTAACAGTAAAACACACACAAAATACAAAACACAACAAAAAAAAGTACAAAACTACAAAAAAATACAAAAATTATAACAAAGAAACACTTATTTAACTATCCTTACCGTATTCTTAACATTGTTTGGGGACCTCCTCACATCCTCTCTTCTGCGTTCATTTCTAATCTTCTTTAGTAACTTTAAAACATTGTAAAATCTTCTTTCTCATCAAATCTTCATCTTTATAAACAATAATCATCATTGAACTTTAATCTTAATCCTAATAAAAACAAACATATCATATTTCTAACTACTTTGTATATCCTGCTTAATCTAACTTCTGGCATTACCGAACTGCTTTGATGGCAGACCGTTTCCGGATTTGTAAGAACCCCGTTATTAAATGTTTCATCTCTGGAACTCCCTGCCTATTGATACCAGGCAAGTGCCTTCAACTGTTCCCTTTGGGGCTGAAAGCATTTTCCGGCTGGGGTTCCCACCCTGACGCCACGTTTAATCTCTTTGCTGTGGTTCTTTTCGCTTTTTTGAAAGTCTGAAACGGTTGTTAAATTTTTCTCACGGGGAGCGGGGGTTATTGGTCCCCCGCCAACCGAAGCTCCGTTGGCTTGCCAACCCTCTAAAGCGGCTTCCCCCTACCTGAGGCCTTCCAAGATATTTTGGAACGCAACTGCCATCACCCATCGCGCCCGACACAGCAGTGCCGCCATCTTCCTACGGCACCGGGCAGCTGTGGTGGCGCTGGGAGTTGTAGTCCAAGACACCTGGCGGGCACCAGCTTGGCAAGGAATGCCTTGAGGGAGGAACGAACTCTTTATTGTCCAAAGCACACTTACATGTTGGGAAAAGGCATGTCATATTATTATTAATAATTATTATTAATAATAATGAATTAATTAATAATTATTATTAATAATAATGGATTTCCCCTGCCACTCTGAGTGGCTGCCAACAGAATATTAAAAACACGATAAAACGTCAAACATTAAAAACATCCCAAAACAGGGCTGCCTTCAGATGTCTTCTAAAAGTCAGATAGTTGTTTATTTCCTTGACATCTGACGGGAGGACGTTGCACAGGGCGGGCGCCACCACCGAAAAGGACCTCTGCCTGGTTCAAAATACATATTTTTATGAGAAATATTGGATTTTATCAATAATAATAATAATAATAATAATAATAATACCCCACCCATCTGGCTGCTTTTCCCCAGCCACTCTGGGCAGCTCCCAACAGAATATTAAAAACAAGATAAAACATCAGTCATTAAAAACTTCCCTAAACAGGGCTGCCTTCAGGTGTCTTCTAAAAGCCAGATAGTTGTTTATTTCCTTGACATCTGGTGGGAGGGCGTTCCACAGGGCGGGCGCCACCACCGAGAAGGCCCTCTGCCTGGTTCCCTGTAGCCTTGCTTCTCGCAGGGAGGGAACCGCCAGAAGGCCCTCGGAGCTGGACCTCAGAGTCTGGGCTGAACGATGGGGGTGGAGACGCTCCTTCAGGTATACAGGACCGAGGCCGTTTAGGGCTTTCAAGGTCAGCACCAACACTTTGAATTGTGCTCAGAAACGTACTGGGAGCCAATGTAGATCTCTCAGGACCGGTGTTATATGGTCTTGGCGGCCGCTCCCAGTCTCCAGTCTAGCTGCCATCCTACGACTCTTGGCGAGGCAGTTGCCACGGCAGAGACCTCTGCTTGCGCATCTTCCGCACCTGAGCTGTGGGCAAACAGGTGAAGGATGGGCCTGTTCCCTGCTCCTGCTTCTCTTGCTTCCATCCTCTCCTGGTCTTGCCCCTGACCCTCTTCTCCTGGCTGTCAAAGGTCCCCCCACATCACCGAGCCCCACATCTTCCAAGCCAGTCTCCATGCCCACTTCTCCCGATGCCCGCACGCGCGGCAGTCTTCTCGCCAGTCCCTGACACCACTCAAACCAACGGCAGGTCGAATCCCTAAACATTAACGCCGGTTTTTGCCTTACAGCCATCCAGGGAGACAATGAAGTTCTTGTGCTGGTGGAGAGGAGAAGGTAAATGGGGTTATTTTGGGGGGGGGTTTGGAACCTGCGATGGGATGGAAATTGAAAAGCAAGCCTTATATTACCAGATCTCCTATTCCCCCACTCCCCACGTTATTTTCTTTTACGCAAAACGTTTTGCATCCTGTCCTGCCGACCCAGGCGACTTTCAGAGTACGCCCAAACAGCTGATGATTCCCTCGCAGCCTAGCAGAATCTGCCAGGTATTATATGAAATATAATAGAAATGAATAAACCACCTGCAGAGATCACGGGGTCCAGCCCAGTGGCGGACCTTGGGCTCTCTAATTTCAGCAGCGGCCTGGGCGGCACTCGAATTCGGGACACGATGGGACCGCGCCTCTCTCGCCACCTCTAAAACCGCCTCTGCCCGTTCCGGTGTCTTTTCACGCCCGGTTTCTGACGTGTCTCCCCCCCCCCCCCAGGACGCTCTACATCCAAGGCGAGAGGAAACTGGACTTCCTGGGTTGGGTCAACGCCATCCAAAAGGCGGCTGGAAGCTCTGGGGACACCTTGTCCGAACAGCAGCTCACAGACACAGACGTCCCCATCATTGTGGACAGGTGCATCGATTACATCACGCAGTGCGGTACGTTGGGTTTGTGTGCGTCCGGAAGCAGGTGACGCACTCAGTCGTGGATCGTACTAGGTGACCTTGGGCCAGTCACTCTCTCTCAGCCTAACCTACCTCACAGGCGGTTGGAGGATGGATGGCGGTTAACGGATTGAGGTTGAATCCTGACAGGACAGAAGTACTGTTTTGGGGGGATAGGGGGCGGGTGGGTGTGGGGGACTCCCTGGTCCTGAATGGGGTAACTGTGCCCCTGAAGGACCAGGTGTGCAGCCTAGGAGTCATTTTGGACTCACAGCTGTCCATGGAGGCACAGGTTAATTCTGTGTCCAGGGCGGCTGTCTACCAGCTCCACCTGGTACGCAGGATGAGACCCTACCTGCCCGCAGACTGTCTCGCCAGAGTGGTACATGCTCTGGTTATCTCCCGCTTGGACTACTGCAATGCGCTCTACGTGGGGCTACCTTTGAAGGTGACCCGGAAACTGCAATTAATCCAGAATGCGGCAGCTAGACTGGTGACTGGGAGCGGCCGCCGGGACCACATAACACCGGCCCTGAGAGATCTGCATTGGCTCCCAGTACGTTTCCAAGCACAATTCAAAGTGTTGGTGCTGACCTTGAAAGCCCTAAACGGCCTCGGTCCTGAAGGAGCGTCTCCACCCCCATCATTCAGCCCGGACACTGAGATCCAGTGCCGAGGGCCTTCTGGCGGTTCCCTCACTGCGAGAGGTGAGGTTACAGGGAACCAGGCAGAGGGCCTTCTCGGTAGTGGCGCCCGCCCTGTGGAACGCCCTCCCATCAGATGTCAAGGGAATAAACAACTACCTGACATTTAGAAAATACCTGAAGGCAGCCCTGTTTAGGGAAGTTTTTAAACTGTGATATTTTAAATGTCACCTTTTCCAGATGGGCGGGGTAGAAATAATAAATTGTTGTTGTTGTTGTTGTTGTTGTTATGAGGGTGAAATTGGAGTGTGTTGGGGAGAGAACTGTGTGCTCCATTTCGAGCTCCTTGCTGGCCACATGACCCGGAAAGCTGTCTGTGGACAAACGCCGGCTCCCTCGGCCTGAAACCGAGATGGGCGCCTCAACCCCGTAGTCGCCTTTGACTGGACTTAACCGTCCAGGGGTCCTTTACCTCTTAACTTCACCTTGATAGGGACGCGGGTGGCGCTGTGGTCTAAACCACTGAGCCTCTTGGGCGGCGGTTCGAATCCCCGCGACGGAGTGAGCTCCCGTTGCTCTGTCCCAGCTCCTGCCAACCTAGCAGTTCGAAAGCACACTAGCGCAAGTAGATAAATAGGTACCACTGCGGCGGGAAGGTAAACGGTGTTTCTGTACGCTCTGGTTTCCGTAACAGTGTTCTGTTGTGCCAGAAGTGGTTTAGTCCTGCTGGCCACATGACCCGGAAAGCTGTCTGCAGACAAACACCGGCTCCCTTGGCCTGAAAGCGAGATGAGTGCCGTAACCCCATAGTCGCCTTTGTCTGGACTTAACCATCCAGGGGTCCTTTACCTTTTGCTTGGAGGAAAGGTAAAGGGACCCCTGACGGTTAGGTCCAGTTGCAGATGACTCTGGGGTTGTGGCGCTCATCTAACGTTACTGGCCGAGGGAGCCGGCGTACAGCTTCCGGGTCATGACTAAACTGCTTCTGGCTAACCAGAGCAGCGCACGGAAACACCATTTACCTTCCCGCTGGAGTGGTACCTATTTATCTACTTGTACTTTGTGCTTTCAAACTGCAAAGTTGGCGGGAACTGGGATGGACGGAGCAACGGGAGCTCACCCCATCATTGTGGGGATTCGAACCGCCGACCTTCTGACTGGCAAGACCTAGGCTCTGTGGTTTAACCCACAGCGCCACCCGTGTCCCTAGCAGCTTGGAGGAAAAGTGGGATATAAATGCAAATGCGACTCAGTAAAAAGGGCGAGTGCCCCTGTCACACTTCCTTCCCAGCCTCTCCCAGAAGCTGAACGTTTCTCCTCCTCTGCCTCCTCCAGGGCTGACCTCGGAAGGAATCTATCGGAAGAGCGGACAGAACTCCAAGACGACGGGCCTCTTGGAGAACCTCCGCAAGGACGCCCGCAGGGTCCGGCTCAAGGAAGGGGAGCACCAGGTGGACGACGTGGCCAACACCCTCAAGAGATTCTTCCGGGACGTTGAAGACGGGCTCTTCACCAAAGATTCCTCCCCGGCTTGGCTGAAGGCAACAGGTAAAGGTTGGTGCACGATGGTGCTCTCTCCCAGATTCATCCTTGGCCGGCGGACCTCCGAGGAAGCCGCCTGCCCCTTGAACCTTGTTGACATCAACACGGCAGCAACAGAAGCGCCGTTCCATTGTTGAACCGCGGAACCTCCTCCCACAGGAGACAGCGACGGCCACCAACTTGGGCGGCTTTTAGAGAGGACTGGGCAAATCCACGGAGGGAGATGGCTCGGTTGGCTAGAGCGCGGTGCTGATAACGCCAGGGTGGCAGGTCTGAGCCCCGTATGGAACAGCTGCATCGCAGGGGGTTGGGCTAGATGACCGTTGAGGGTCCCCCTTCCAGCTCTACCATTCTATTGAGGGCTACTAACCGCAAAATGGCCGTGTTTCCCTTCGGCTATCCAGAGGCAGCAATGCTCCTGAATCCCAGTTGCTGGGAGCTGCAGGAAGGGTCTCTTGTGTTCGAATCCTGCTTGTGGGTTTCGCTATTGGATCTCTGCTCGGCCCCTGTGAGAACAGGATGCTGGACTGGAGGGGTCACTGGCCTAATGCAGCAGTATTCCTGTTATGTTCTTACTGAGCTCGGCATAGCTGTCAACTTTCGGATCTGAAAATAAGGGATCAGCAGCCTCACCTGACAGTCACGTGGCAGTGGTGGGCGGAGCCAGAAGCAAAAGTGGGCGGAGCAGCTAGAACGCGCCTCGGCCGTCGCTTTTGTGTGGTGGGCTGGCGCTCCAGCGTCGGCGCTGCGCCCGTCCCGTCTGCTCGCCGCTCCCTCGCCCGGCTGGCTCAGCGGAATGATCCAAGCGCCGCCCGCCCGCCCCGTTGCGCCCTGCACTGGGCTGGGCTTGTGGTGGCCGCCGCGGGCAGGCAGGCAGGCAAGCAAGCAGTCCCTCCGGCGAGCAGAGGAGGGCGAAGCAGGCCAGCCCGCCTGCCCGCCGGGCGAGAGGCGTGCCCGGCCCCTAGAAGCGCTGCCAGTTCCGGCGCAGCAGCCAGCCAGGGAGGAGAGAGAGAGAGAGAGAGAGAGAGAGCGCTTGGCTGGGCTGCCGACGGAGCGCTCCCCCTAGCGGCTTCTCGCTCGCTCTCCTGGCTCTCCTGCTCCACTTGCAGCCGAGGGAAGCGCCAACGGCTTGTCTCTCCTCCCCCTGGGCATTCCCGGCCCTCCTCCATCTCCACACAACCTGGGAATATACGGGTTTTTGAGGCATCCGGGAGAGGAGTGGGAAACACGTGTAAAAACTGGGGAATCCCGGCCAATACGGGATACTTGACAGCTATGAAGCTCGGAGGTTTAAGGGCCTCCTTAGATAGCTTTTCCAATAATGTTGGACGACTTCACCAGCCCTTTCTTGCCAGTCCCACCGTACCCTTGCAAAGAGGTGAGCCGGGAAACTTCAGGGTAACCAGTTCCTCCGACTTAGACACTCGTTGCCTGGGAAATGGTTTTCTCGATGCCCCCTGATTCTATTGGTAATGTTTTCAATGCTCAAAGCACACTCTGCATCTCAGAGCAGCAGGTCCCTCCCGAAAGAAACGCACACCCATTTTTGGGGCCAGAGTTATTTCTCTTGGAAACAGCTCAGGGTGCTTTTTAGCTATGAAAAACGCCCCGCCTTGCTTTCTTAAATCCTGGGATCTTTGACTTCTCTTGTGAATAATATGGCACAGACAAATCCACTTTTGCACCACCTGCTGGTTCAGGGGGGCGGCGTTGTTTTATTTAAACAGGACTGAAAATGTACATATTTTTTTTTTTTTAAAAAAAGATTTATACCACTTTGCCTTCTCAGCTATGGGACACCTGAAACTCAGGTTAGGCCAGGCATAGGCAAACTCGGCCCTCCAGATGTTTTGGGACTACAACTCCCATCATCCCTAGCTAACGGGACCAGTGGTCAGGGATAATGGGGGTTGTAGTCCGAAAACATCTGGAGGGCCAGAGTTTGCCTATGCCTGGGGTTAGGCTGTCAGGGACCTTCTGGCCAGAACTCAGAGTCTGTTTCTAACCCTTTTGCCCTGGTTAATGGTTTTTAATTGTCTGGCTTATATGTTTTATTGCTATAAACCAAGAGCTTGCTAGATCAGGCCGATGACCCATATAGTCCAATATCCTGTTCTCTCAGTGGCTGACCAGATGGATGGATGGATGGATGGATGGATAAAGCAGATCTGACACCCGGAGCCATTCAACAGTGGAACTGTCTCCCATGGGAGTTGGTGGGCTCTCCTTCCCTGGAGGTTTTTAAGCAGAACTTGGATGGCCATCTGTCATGGGTGTTTCAGCTGAGATTCCTGCATTGCAGGGGGTTGGGCTAAATGACCCTTTGGGGTCCCTTTCAACTCTACAATTCTGTACTTCTATAATATGTAGCTGCATCCTTTATACCAGCTCCTCCCACACCGCTCACAGCTCTTGGGCACAGTTTCCTATGGAGGACGTTGCTGTGCATCATAGAATCCTAGAATCCTAGAGTTGGAAGAGACCACAAGGGCCATCCAGTCCAACCCCCTGCCAAGCAGGAAACACCATCCAAGCATTCCTGACAGATGGCTGTCAAGCCTCCGCTTAAAGACCTCCAAAGAAGGAGACTCCACCACACTCCTTGGCAGCAAATCCCACTGTCCAACAGCTCTTACTGTCAGGAAGTTCTTCCTAATGTTTAGGTGGAATCTTCTTACCTGTAGTTTGAATGCATTGCCCCGTGTCCGCTTCTCTGGAGCAGCAGAAAACAACCTTTCACCCTCCTCCATATGACATCCTTTTATATATTTGAACATGGCTATCATATCCCCCCTTAACCCTTAACCTTCTCAATTCAGGCTTAGGTGGGATATCCGAAAAGGGAGCTGGCTGGGTGGCGCTGTGGGTTAAACCACAGAGCCTAGGGCTTGCCGATCAGAAGGTCGGCAGTTCGAATCCCTGCGACGGGGTGAGCTCCCGTTGCTCGGTCCCTGCTCCTGCCCACCTAGCAGTTCGAAAGCCCGTCAAAGTGCAAGTAGATAAATAGGTACCATAAACGGTGTTTCCGTGCGCTGCTCTGGTTTCGCCAGAAGCGGCTTAGTCATGCTGGCCACATGACCCGGAAGCTGTACGCCGGCTCCCTCGGCAAATAAAGCAAGATGAGCGCTGCAACCCCAGAGTCAGACACGACTGGACCTAATGGTCAGGGCTCCCTTTGCCTAACATTTCAAAACTTGACTTCCTTTCCTCCTCTTTCTGTGGTTCCTTAAATTTTTTTTAAATACCTTTTGCATATAAAATTAACTTCCTTCTTTATTCATCTAAATATATACTCTTATAAAACTGCAGGTTATTACAAGAATCCCGCCAATGTCCTTATCTGTTCACAGTGTACCTGTAAAATATTCAACAAGCCATTTCCATTCCTTTATAAAAAAAATAGTTATCTTCATTCCCTATTTGCGTCTCTCTCGCCCTTCCAGCCATCGAAGACGACAAGGAGAAGGTCGGACGCTATCGGAAGCTCCTCAACAGCCTCCCTGCGGTCAACAGAGCCACGGTGAAAGCGCTCATCAATCACCTGTACAGGTGAGAAGGGCGTCGCAGATCTCGGGCCACCCTTCTGCCTAGGCCACCCGCCTTGGGTGGACCTGCCTCTGCAACCTCTAGTTGGCCAGCACGCCTGGGTGGAGAGGGGTGGTTGGACGCAGAAGTCCCGGGTGTGTGTGTGGTTGCAAGGGAGCAAAGCAAAGAGTCACCTGGGTTGCTGCACCCAGGTCAGCCTCTGACAGGTGTCAGTCAGGCATCTCCCCCCCCCCTTTGGCTGTCACCCGGGGGAAGATGTTCCCTCCGACTGTGTCAGCAGGAGGAAAAAGGACGCAGGCGCATAGCTGTCAACTTTTTCCTTTTTTTTCAAGGAAATTCCCTTATTCCAAATAGGATTCCTCGCAAGAAAAGGGAAAAGTTGACAGCTATGCGCAGGCGGCCCATTTCACACCCTTTGCTGGAGGCTTCTGCCCCTGAACTGAGCCAGCTGGTCATTATAGTAGTAATAGGTTAGAAATGGGCATCTGAGTTTTGCTTTTTCCTCTTCCCTCCCCATCCCTTTCCCCTTGTGTGCCATGGGTGTTGTTGTTTTTAATTTAATTTTTTTTTTTTTTTTGGAAAAAGAAGTTAAGCTACTCTGGGAGCCTTTTTTAGCTGAAGAGTGGGGGACAAACCCTGCAAATAAATACAGGCAGCCCCTCCCCATTTACACAGGGGTTACATTCTACGTGCGTCCGTGAAAACACATATAATTGAAAAACCCTTTTAGTTACATGTCAGGGGTGTCTTTATGACATTTCTGGGTCGCTTTTGGGTTCGTCACACACATATTGAACACAAATAAATGGGGGGGGGCAATGCCAACAAACAAACAAACTGCCCCTCCAAACAAACAAACTGCCCCTCCAAATAAATAAATAAACTAAACTAATCATCCAAATAACTAACTAAATAAATAATAAACAAAATAAATTGTCTAAATAATAAAATAAACCCTCCAAACAAACAGATAATGAACTAAATAAATCCTACAAACAAATGAATAATAAAATCCTACAAATAAATGAATGAATAAATAAATCCTACAAATAAATAAAATAAAATAAATTACCCCCTGCAATAAATGGATAGATACCCCCAGCCCATGGCCTAAGGCGCCCCCCCCTTACAGGGTCACCCCCTTTGAGGCTCTTCTCGCTGGACGGAGAGCAGGAAAGGGCCCCCCCCCCCCGATTCCCAGCGGCCGCTTTGCCTCCCTCGCAGGGTCCAGTGCTTCTCGGAAATGAACCAGATGACCACCCACAACCTGGCCATTGTCTTTGGGCCGACGCTCTTCCAGACGGACGGCAAGGACTACAAGGCGGGGCGCGTGGTGGAAGACCTCATACGGTGCTACGTGGACATTTTCAGCGTACGTTTGGCCGGGGCGAGGGGAGAAGCCTTGCCCTCTGGGGTGGGAGGGCGGCCAGGCTGGAGCGGGGTCGGGGGTGGGGGCTGCCAATTGGACATAACCCTCCTGCCTGTCACTCGGCAGGACTGGGACGGGAGGAGGCGCAGAGGGTCTCCCCGGGGTGGGCAATATCCTGCTTGGAGGAAGAGGGAATCCTGGAAGTCTCAGCACCGGTAAAAGAAAGTCCTTCTTCACGCAGCGCATAGTCGTAGAATCGTGGAGTTGGGAGGGCCCCCGAGGGTCATCTAGTCCAACCCCCTGCAAGGCAGGAATCTCAGCTAAAGCATCCATAGTTGGTACCTTGTGTTGCGTAACCTCCAGGTTACAGAATCTTCAGGTTACGGCCGCGGCAAACCCAGAAGTGTATACTTCCGGGTTTTGCTGCTCGTGCATGCGCAGAAGCGCTTTATCGCGCATGCGCAGAAACAGCGCCTCTAGTTACGGATTTTTTTGGGTGTATACGGCATCCCGAAACGAATTAAATCCGTAAC